>NC_139510.1:3895491-4002710 GCF_008360975.1 Lichenostomus cassidix
TCGTGTTGCCCGAACCGAGGAAACACAAAACAACCGAAGTTATTTTATGCGGTGCTTTATTGAGGGCCCTGGGGACCTGAGGACTAATGTCCAAAGTCAGAGCCCCCAAACCTGCTACAAATCACTGAGTATATATATGTTTTCTTTCCAAATTGCTTCATCTTAACGAATTTGATTTCTAGACACATCTACCTGATTTATGATTACATTGTGACTTTGTTTTTCGTTAACTGAACATTCTTTATCATCATTAATCTACTACACCCTATTAGATAAGTCACACACTCCACTTAGCAGATTACTTAAATAAACAAACTGTTCTATAGCTACATTCCTTAGACAAGTCTTTCTCCCCTCATCAGTATGCTCTATTGATCCTTTTGATCGCTACTGGCAACTTCGCTACACAACAGTGTTTACACTCAGGCCTACTGATCCCTCCAAGCCTTAGCATGACTACTACTAAAGTCTTTATTCATGGTTTTGCAACAAGTCCCCCCTTTTGAGCATTCTTCAATTTCCAAGTTGCAAGGATGCTCAAATCTCAAAGTCTTTCTTCTCTATTTGCTGGAGGAGGTGTGGAAGACGTTGCATTCCTGGTCATTGCATTGATCAGCCTTCGGGTATGTAGGCGCTCCCTTCCAATGGTTCCTAAAATACATTTATAAACTCCAAAAATAATTAGAATCAAAATCAAAAACATTATCGCATACTGAATCACCGATGATATCCATCCAGATACCTGGAGTCCTAAAGAGCTAAACACTTCTCCAATCCACTTATGTTCTGCTTCCCTTTCGAGATCTTTTGTTTTGTCTTCTATTTGTTCTAATTGTGAAATGTCCTTTTCCACATCAATAGTTACATTTGGGATATGGATGCAACAATGATCAATTCTCTGGCTCAAATATCCACACACTCCATGTTCCTTCAGTAAGAGCATGTCAAGAGCCATTCTATTTTGTAATGTCATTCTTGTGGTAGCCTGTAACTGAATATTGAAATCTTTAAATCCTTTCTTAGTGGCTGCTGCCAATCTTTCAGTCTGCCCCATTAGTTTGTAGAGCATATCCCTGTTCCGATATGAAGCTACAGGTGCAAACAAGGATTCCAAAGCCCACCCGAATTTAACTCCACTGGTTGGCTCATGCCATTCGTTTTCATCATCCAAGTCTCGTTTAGTCCTAGCTGATTGTCGAGTCAAATTAGACTGTTTCCAAAACGGACATAAGGTCGGAATTCCTAAAGTAATTTGTGTGACAGGCCCATCTATTGGCATATGGGTGGTCCACTTTCCATGCCCCATAACCCAAACTAGGTTTCCTGGACTTCTGATAGTAGTAGATTTACAACTGATGTTTCTCTTCCCATTTTTATCTCCTTGAATTTGGTCTGTAATTGTGTGGTTGTATCCTCGACATTCACATCCCCATTTTAGCAAGACTCTTACTGGTACGAGCCCTATTTTATCTTGTGGTGTGTCACATGTGATTACTTGGGTACAATTCCAAATGTCTTTTTGGTCCCTCTTCTCCCGTCTGGTAGTCTGGAGGTTCATTACCTCAGTGTAAGTCTGGTTTTTACTTCCTGTCCATTGTATGCACCAATTAACTTGTCCTAAGTAGCTATATGTTTCTAAAAGGCTTGGTCCCCAAATTGTTCCCCATTCGTCTTCTAAAGACTGGGTCTGGGTAACATTTTGACAGACTTCTTCCTCTCTAATCTTTTGTTCCTTGAGAGTCACTTTGTTACACGGTTCTGAAACAGGCCCTGAAACAACACACTTATTACCTCTTGATGTTGTCAGCCATGCATAATATCCTGGCATCTGCCTGCATTGGTGTTCAGTAACTCTCCGGACCAACATACAACCCTCTTTCCAGTCATAGTACTCATTAGGAACCAATCTACAGCTCCAAGTTACATTTACATATGCCTCAGGCAAATCAGTGACGGGAACTATTCCCCATGGAATTGGTTCTCCCGCTGCTCGAGGCAGAGGTAAACAAGCAGTGATTTTAGAAACATTCTGCATTTCTCCAAAGTCTCGAATTAAACCTACAATTAAGTTTTCTTGTTCTGGGTTATGGTAAAAAACCCAGGTTTTATTTCCAATTTCAACATCTCTAATTCTTCTTTTATTTATTCGTGCCCTAGTAAGGGATACCAAAGTCACAGCGTGTGTCCACCATGCATCTTGGGCAATCCAACACCAATATGTCCCTTCATCCTCTGGTTGAACATCCTGTATCACTAAAGTTAACATGCCTCCTGATCGCTTCTCTAATTGGTATTTCCCCCCTTCCTGGACATTTCCTTTCTTAAACCACCATCCAAACTCAGAGAAAACAATTCCACGCTCTGGTTGGCAAACTAAAACTACAGAAGTACCACGGACCGCCTGGTAAATTCCATGGGTAGGTCTTAACCCATCCATTAGATGACTTTTTCCTTGTACTTCTCTCTTCCCGTACCCCATCATAGAACCACAGCTTATCACACAGAGATATAATCCCTCATTTTTCCCTACACGTGCCTGAGTATCATTTAACCATCCAATTCCACTATCGCTTCCTGCCTGCAGGTCACTCTTTCCTTCCGGCCTTTCCCACATTATCTGTCTAGCTAATTTCCACCAAGTAACCGTGAACATGCTGCTACATTCATGTTGGGCTGTGAATGAGCAATTTATTTTTGAGGGTGGACCATCCCACATGTCAACTGATGCTTGGTAAGGTGAGACTTTTATTGCCAAGTTGCTTTGCCATGTCATAACCCCTAGTGCGATTCGTTTATAATCAAAACTCCACCTAATTTTTACCAGACATGTATATATCCCAGCACTTTCCATGCTAACGTTGGTAAGCTGTAATGTGGTATTGCCTCTTTGTGTGTCCTTATCCCAAAATGTACTATTGATAACATTAGTGAGTGTTTGCTCTTTTCTCCAATATGTACTTATCTCATCGATTCCAGCTCCCTGGTCATCAGTGATTTCACAAGTCAAGTTTACAGTCATTCCTTCCATTGCTCCGATTACAGGATCTGAAACAGTGACAAGTACATGTTCATCAACGGGTAATATTTTTAGCATAACCAGAAATACAGCAATTACAATTTTCATTTTGCTCGTAAAATCAATCGCGTGGGGGACACGACTTGGGATTCCCACTGAGTTGGCATCTTCTTGACTCGCGTGTAATGTATCCAGGAGTCGATTCCAGCCACTTTGATTGCTGTGAATGTTGTTAGTATCACCTGATACGGGCCGTCCCATGATTCTCTCAGTGGGTCTGTGAACCAGTTCTTCACGTATACTTGGTCTCCTGGTTGAACATCATGCACAGGATTTTCCAGTGGAAGAGGTCTGTTCCACTGCAGGGTTCCACGCAAGGCACTGAGAACTCTATGCAGAGAAACAACATAATTATATACTGCCTGATCCCCTACCACATGCGGGTCTCCTTTTAAAATAGTTGCATGGTAAGGTTTTCCATATAGTATCTCATAGGGGCTCACGCGTAACCTTTCCCTTGGCTTAATTCTAATTCGGAGGAGAGCAAGTGGCAAAGCCTGAGGCCATTGTATTTTGGCTTCTTGACAGATTTTCTTAATTTGGCCCTTTAAAGTTTGATTCATTCTTTCTACTTGCCCACTAGATTGCGGTCTCCAAGGAGTATGGAGATTCCAAGCAATATCTAACATCCGTGCTACATCCTGCACAATATTAGCAATGAAGTGAGGACCCCTATCTGATGACAACCCCAAAGGTACTCCAAATCTGGGTATTATCTCTTTCAAGAGAGTTTTCACTACTTCTTTTGCCTGATTAGTCCTACATGGAAAGGCCTCTGGCCACCCTGAAAAGGTACACACACACACCAGGATATATTTATACCCTTGTGCTTTGGGTAATTCTGAAAAATCCACCTGCCAATAATCTCCTGGTTCTGGTCCTACTTGTAATTTTCCCATCTGAATCTGTTTCCTGACAATAGGATTATTCTTTAAACAAACTGGGCACATTGCATTCACCCGTTTTGCCAACGTTAACATCTGATTGGAAATTATTTCATTCTTCAAAAATTTTACCAATGCTTCTGCTCCCCAATGACTTTTGTTATGTTCAGCTATGAGGATGGCTTTCATTATCTGTATGGGAACAACTACTTGTCCTGTATTGGTTATGTACCATCCTGTTGCTCCTTTCCGAGCTTTCAATAACATGGCTAGTTTCTCATCATCCTGTGAATACTTTGGAGCTTGTTGCATATAAGGTGTAACAGGGTTTACCTTAGTTGGTATGAGAGCCATCTGAGTCCATACTTGACGAGCTGCCTGCTTTGCAGTTACATCTGCTAAATGATTACCTTGGTAGATTTTTCCTTCTTCATTCCGATGTCCCTAGACATGCATAATGGCCACTTGCTCTGGTCGGTGTACAGCATCCAACAATGCTAACACTTCTGTGCGATGTTTTATTACAGCCCCTTGGGAATTAAGAAGTCCTCTTTCTTTCCATAGTGCTCCGTGAACATGCACCACACCGAAGGCATACTTGGAATCAGTCCAAATATTTACCGTTTTCCCAGTGCTCAATATCAGGGCTCGAGTGAGTCCAATGATCTCAGCCTTTTGGGCTGACGTACCTGGTGGCAAGGCTTGTGCCTCCACAACTCGAGTAACTGTAACCACTGAATATCCCGCATACCTGGTACCGTTTTCCATAAAACTGGAACCATCGGTAAATAATTCCCAGTCTGGAGCATCCAGGGGTTCATCCTTCAAATCCGGTCGGCTCGAATAAACTTGTTCAATCACTTCCACACAGTCATGGGAGAGCTCATGTTCTTCCATCTCACTGTGGAGAAACTCTGCTGGATTAATATGATTAGTCGTTTGGAGTTCTATATCATCTTGTTCTCTTAGAATAGCTTGATACTGCAGCATTCTACTGGAAGATAGCCAATGACCCCCCTTTTGCTCCAAGACAGCTAGTACCATGTGGGGAACATACACCGTCATTCTTTTTCCCATGGTAAGTTTCCTGGCTTCCTGAATGAGAAGTACCGTAGCCGCAAGGGCCCACAAGCATGACGGCCAACCGGTACTTACAGTGTCCAGTTGTTTGGAGAAATATCCCACAGGCCTCTTCCAGGATCCCAACTTCTGGGTTAGAACTCCCAATGCTAGTTTCTGCCTTTCATTCACATATAATTGAAAGTCTTTGTTTAAATCTGGCAACCCCAAGGCCAGGGCTTCTTTTAATGCTTGTTTCAAATCCTGGAACGCCTTCTCCCTGTTTGTATTCCATTTCAATTGGGATTCTTTTAGAGCCTCATATAGGGGTTTTGCTATCAGGCCGAAATTCGGAATCCATAGCCTGCACCATCCAACCATTCCCAGAAAGGATCTTAACTCCTGGTGATTTCTAGGGAGTGGAATGGAGCATATAGCTTCAATTCTGTTAACCCCCAAACGTCTGAGGCCTTGTGTTAGCTCACATCCTAGGTACAGGACACTTTCTCTGACCAGTTGTACTTTTTCCTTGGATACCTTGTATCCTGCTTGCCCCAACATATTCAATAATGCAACAGTTAATCGGAGGCATACCTTCTTGTCTTCTGTGGCCAAAAGAATATCATCTACATACTGCAATACTACATAAGAATATGGAGATTCTCTCACCTGAGTCATTTTCCATTCTTCTAGTTCCTTTGCCAATTGATTACCAAAGATGGTAGGGCTGTTTTTGAATCCTTGAGGCAGTCTGGTCCAGGTGAGCTGTTTCTTCCTTCCTGTCATTGGTTCTTCCCATTCAAAGGCAAAATACTTCATGCTCTCTATTGCCAGTGGGATGCAGAAGAAGGCATCCTTTAAATCAATCACAGTGAACCATTTAAATCGTTCCGATACAGATGTTAACAATGTGTAAGGGTTGGCAACCACCGGGTGAATGTCTTTAACTATCTCGTTTATAGCCCTTAAATCTTGAACTAACCTATACTTACCATTTGGTTTCTTCACCGGGAATATAGGAGTATTATACTCTGATTCACATTCCTTTAATAATCCTTGCACTGTAAACTGTGCTATCAGCAGAGCTACTCCCTGCCGAGCCTCTGCTTTAATGGGATACTGTTTTATCCTAACCGGTTTAGCTCCTTCTTTTAGCTCAACTACCACCGGCTGGGCAACCTTTGATTTTCCCGGAGTTCCCGCCTCCCAAACCCAGGGTACCACTGCATGTTCAATCTCTGTTGGGATCGGTGCCGGGTCCATTTCCTTTATTGCAAATATTTTCCCGATTTCTTCATCCGGAATTTCCAATTTAACTCGACCCTGTTCAAATATAATTTTAGCATTTAATAGAGACAGCAAATCCCGTCCAAACAGAGGCTGAGGGCAGTTTGGCATATACAAAAACTGATGATCCAGTTCCTTTCCTCCGAATTTTAAATTAAGGGGTTGTAGAAAAGGCCTTTCCTCCAATTGTCCTGTAGCTCCTATTACCTGTATAGTTGTGTCACTTATGGGTCCCAACCGTTTATTTAAAACTGAGTGAGTAGCCCCTGTATCAACCATAAATTCCTGCTCCTGTCCGCCTATTTCTATTATCACTTTCAGATCCCAGTCTAGTCTGCTTTGATCCCTATAGTTTCCTAACATCATTGCCTGTGCTTGTGTCTGGGCGCCATCTACCGGCGGTACGGGGAAACCTCCCATCAACCCTACATTACTCATCCCTATCCCATTTCGTACAGGGCACTCGTTCTTCCAGTGTCCGAATTGACGACAAAATGCACACTGATTAGGACCCAACTGTTCCTGTCTACCCTGGCTCATCCCTGCAACTAAAAATCCTCCTCTCCCCCGAGCGAATCCTCCCCTTCCCTGTCCAATTCCCCTTCCTCCCCTTCCCCGGCCCCTTAACCCCCCCCGAACCGCAGACTGCTGAATTACTGCAAGAATTCCGGCTTGTTGTCGTTTAGCCGTTTCCTTTTCTCTATTATTATAAACTTTCCAAGCTACCTCTAACAGCTTATCTAAGCGTCGTGTGTCTTCCCCTTCTAATTTCTGCAACTTTTTCCTAATATCCTCTTGTGACTGTCCCATAAACAACAATGCCAATTGTAACTGACCTTCTTCCTTCTCCACATCCAAACTAGTGAAACGCCGTGCTGCCTCTTTAAGTCTCTCTAAAAATGCTGAAGGGGATTCATTCTTTTCTTGTTTTATTGAGTATAGCTTAGACCAATTTAGGGTTTTAGGCATCCCAGTCCGGACGCCTTCAATCAATAATTCCTGATACCTTTTTAACCTCTGTAAACCTTCTAACTCATTTGGATCCCACTCTGGATCATCCCCAGGGACCAATTGATCTATTGTTTCCCCCATTATCAATCGTAACCGGAGTTGTTCCCTAGCTCGTTCTTTGGTTGCTCGTAAGACCATCTCTTTTTCTGTAGAATCCATTAATGTATCTAATAACACTTGTAAATCATTCCAATCCGGATTCTGAGTTTTAATTATCATCTTCACCACCCTGGCCACCCGTTCGGGGTCCTCCCAATAACTCCCAGCTGATTGTTTCCAAATCACCAAATCCCCTGGAGAAAAAGGTACTTTAATAATAACTTTCTCACCACGGGGGCCCATGGCTTCCCTTAAGGGGGCTATCATTCGGGGTTCCTCTTGATTCCGCCTTCCCTGTCTAGTCCGTGCCGCTATGGGGGTTCTTTGTATGCTTCGGGAGCTTGGGGAAGGAGTTTGGGGACGGAGGGTGACTGAGGTATGACTTACTCCAAGTCCTTCCGGGGATTGTATATTATTTTCCTCATTAGTCTCATCCTCATCAGTATCAGTATCATCTATGTCTCCCTCCCCACTTCTGCACGGCGGAGCAGAGGGAACAGGACAAGGGGGGGCAACCATTAAAGATAAATCTTCACCTTGACTAGAAAACCATACTGCACATTTCACACAGGTTTCACGCGCTTTGCACCCAATACATTCATTTTCATCAGTCCCCGCTTGCAACAATAGCATACCACACTCCTTTTGCCATTCTGTTTTAGACCCCAAATAACGGAACAAATCCAAATAAGGTACCTCATCCCATTTCTCATTATCCCTTAGATAATACATCAATGAATTAATTATGTTCTCATCAACAGTACCATTGACAGGCCATTCCGGTCCCCCCTCAGAAGCATAGAGAGGCCACACATGATTACAAAAATCTATCATTTTTCCTTTGCTTAAGTCTTGGTAAAACCCAGCACTTTTCCATCTTCCCAGCAAGCATCCTAATGGGGTGTTCCCCGGTACTTTACCATTAGCTTGCACCAATGCTTTAAAGGTTTTAAAAGGCATCATAGCAAAACAGAAAGTAACATGCAGAGAATAACAGGTAGCATACAGAGAATACAGATTTCAACAACACCAAGTATAGAGAGAGGACAGCAACCAAACCAACCAACTTGCCACTTCTCGTCGCCGCGAGGGGCAAGTGCTGAACCTGCGTAGCTTTCGCTTCATCTTATGGTCAGCGCCTAGGCATCCCCAAGACGTCTATAACCCAACCCTGCGAGGTTCGCCGCCTCGTCTTATGGGCAGGTACCCAGTATTAAACAAATAAAGCACCTTACGGGCTTACCTCCTGCAGTTGTCCGACAGGCGCGGGGGTCGGGCACGAACCGATGACTCCCCGAGAATCACCCGGTGCCGGCGTGGAGTAGATCAGGACGTGAACCGCCCCAGCCACCTTCGGAGTCCTGCCGCGGTCGCCAGAAAACTGTTGCCCGAACCGAGGAAACACAAAACAACCGAAGTTATTTTATGCGGTGCTTTATTGAGGGCCCTGGGGACCTGAGGACTAATGTCCAAAGTCAGAGCCCCCAAACCTGCTACAAATCACTGAGTATATATATGTTTTCTTTCCAAATTGCTTCATCTTAACGAATTTGATTTCTAGACACATCTACCTGATTTATGATTACATTGTGACTTTGTTTTTCGTTAACTGAACATTCTTTATCATCATTAATCTACTACACCCTATTAGATAAGTCACACACTCCACTTAGCAGATTACTTAAATAAACAAACTGTTCTATAGCTACATTCCTTAGACAAGTCTTTCTCCCCTCATCAGTATGCTCTATTGATCCTTTTGATCGCTACTGGCAACTTCGCTACACAACAGTGTTTACACTCAGGCCTACTGATCCCTCCAAGCCTTAGCATGACTACTACTAAAGTTTTTATTCATGGTTTTGCAACAATGAGACCAAGACTACCAAAGTTCAAGAAGCATTTGGACAATGCTCTCAGGCACATGGTGTGATTCTTAGGGCTGTCCTGTGCAGGGCCAGGAGTTGGACTTCCATGGTCCTTGTGGGACCCTTCCAACTCAGGATATTCCATGATTCTGTGAACATTTCCAATAGCAGAAGCTCCCTGGCTGCATAGGCTTTGAAAATATTATCCCCTGAGAAAGATTTTCTGAGCTCTTATGGGTAATTAGCATTTTTAGCAGACTGGTACTTCACCTCCAGGTCCTGGTTTTCAGCGGTTGCTTGTCCCGCATCCCAGGGAGCCCAGAGCCGTGTTTCCAGCAGGGAGCTTTGGCACCAGTACCTGATGGCCATAGGATACTTGACCAAAGTGGTGGGAGAGACAGGGTGAAAAGCAGGTGGAGGAGATAAGAGAGTTCTCAGCCCTTTGGCTTTCCAGCATGTTTGCTCAGCAATGTTGAGTGCTGCACCAGAGCCACCACCTTCTTGCAGACTAAACAGTTGCAGTGTTTTCTCCCATGATCAAAAGAATTTAGTAAAGGATCCTGGTATGAAACTTTACATGAACTCTGGGTGCCATGAATATCTCTGGCTAGAAGTGTTAACTCCTTCAGTTCCCTCCTTGCCTGTGCAGTACAATGTCTGGTCAAATGAAAGGAAAACCCATCCCATGATGAATCTGGCCAGCTGCTCCCCATGCTCTCCTACCTGATGTGTTTTCACACATCCATCCTTCTGGAGTTTTTTGCTTTCTTTTAAAGGAAGAATCCAAGATTTCTGGTCATAATGGAGCTCTGAGGTCCTCAGTTCAAGAAAGACATGGACCTGTTGGAGTGGGTCTAGAGAAGGCCATGAAGCTGCTCAGAGGGCTGGAGCACCTCTCCTAAGAGGACAGGCTGACAGAGTTGGGGTTGTTCAGTCTGGAGAACAGAAGGTGTTGGGGAGACCTTAAAGAACCTTCCAGTACTTAAAGGGGACTTGGAAAAAGATGGGGACAGACTTTCTAGTAGGACCTGTGGGAACAAATATTCTGAGGGTGGTAAAACACCGGCACAGGTTGCCCAGAGAGGTGGTGGATGCCCCATATCTGGAAACATTGAAGGTCAGGTTGGACAGGACTGAGCAACCTGATCTAGTTGAAGATGTCCCTGCCCATGGCAGGGGGATTGAACTAGATGATCTTTGAAGGTGTCTTCCAACCCAAACCATGATTCTACGATACCCCATGCCTCTTGGACCTGTTTGTAGTCCTCTGTGTGCAATGAGGTCCATCCAAAGGTTGTCCGCTTCCCTGTACCACCCAGCTCAGGGGCTTTCACTTGGGGGCAGGTTTTAGGGATGGGATAAGCCACCAGGGCTTTATTCATCCACCAGTCCTGGCTTGCAGAGAAGTAGAGGTCACTCTCCACTCAGTTCAACAGATTGATGGTCCCAGTCCCACCCCATGGTGAAGCACCATCAAGCACATACTCACTAGAAAGTTCTTAGATCCCACAGGGAAAGCATCCTGCTGCCATCCTTCAGGAACCCAGGAAAATCCCTTCTAGGACCCAGACAATGTGAACCAGGAACTCACGAGCAGAAAAACTCCTCATGAGAAATAGGATTAGTTTCTTGCTTTTTTTCCCTGCTTGGATTCATTTATCCACAGGCAAGCTGGTGTTAAAATGGGGGCAGCTTCATTTCAGATGCAAGTGGAATTTCTCCAGCTATGATGCCTGGATGAAGCAGCACCTGCATCCACGGCCACTTTTCCTTCTCTTATATCCCTCTTTCCAAACTTGGCCTGTCCCCATAGATCCTTTGGCATCTCTGCCTTATAAAGAGAACATGTTTCATGTGAAGAGCTTGAAATACGAATGCATCCTGCTGGCAAAATCCAGCTGGCACCCAGTGCATCCCCCCCAGGCTGCAAGGCTGAGTATCTCCAGCAGCAGCATCTGCAAGCAGGATCCATCCATCCATCCATCCATCCATCCATCCATCCATCCATCAGCCTCTGTTGGGGTCCTAGTCATTGTCCCAAGTTGATGTTGGGCATTTTTTCAGGCACAGAAGTGGCCTCTGAGCAGATATGCCCACGGTGTTGGGGCTCAGACTTTGCCCCGATGAGGGGAAGGGCTTGAAAACTGCCCTTCAAACCATCCCCATCCATATAAAACAGCTCCTCTACACTTGTTTGGGGAGTTTCTTCAAACAAGCATGGTTTTACACTGAGCTCATGCTTTGGGAAATGCTGCCTGTGGGCTGGGGGATTAATATTAATATATTTTACCACAGAATGGGGGTACCAGCACTGCTGCAGATGCTGGGGTGAGCAGGGATCTGCTGTGCTTAATACCCTCTCTTCCTACCACCTCCATGTAACAGGGAGGGGATTGCTGACCTGGGGACAGAATGCTCTTGGGGACATGGATGCTTTGCCTTGTCTCAGGGAATGGCTGCCCAGAAGAGGATTCATGGTGTCACCCAACATCCAAAGGTAGCCTGAAGTTTTCCCACACATGCTTGCAAAGACAAAGGACACATCACTGCCTCAAGGTTCCTGCAGCACCAGGGCTTAAACAAGTATAACAAGGATCTTCTGAAATGCTCCAGATGAGCAAGCCTGCTGAGCGGGAGCTGCCTCATCCAGGCATTATAGCCGTGGGGTGTCTGCAGGGCCGGGTCGAATGGTGCTCTGACGACAACCCAGCAAGGAAATTGATTTGTATTTGTGCTAGTTTGGAAACAAACAAGCAGAGGAATTAACCCCACACAAATATATTGCAAGAGATTCCAAGTCAGAACTACAATTTATTAGGAAAATTAAAATAAAAGCAGTAATACAGAAACACTGGCTTAAACTGACAAAGCCAGAATATGGCCTGACACCCTGTTGGTTGGGGTGATGGTAGCTGTCTGGTTAAATGGTGGCTGCTGCAGTCCTGTTGGAGTGATGGATGTGGTCTTGTTGAAGCAGTGATCCTGTAGCAAGGTCTGGCCTGTCTCTGGAGGTCCAGTGGTGGTTATCAGGCTCTTGTCCTCTGGGAATCCAGTGGTAGTGCCATCATGGTTTTCCAAGCCTCTGATTATATACAGGTAGGAATGTTTGGTTTCTCCCCCAGGGCAGGACATCTCACAATGGGATGATGTAATTCCATGAGTCATGCTGGTAGACCTGTCGTGGGTTTGAGACAAGGATTTTTGTTAGGAGGACGCATGAAAAAAGGGTAAACAGGTTTTAAGCTTAAAGTTGCAAAAAGTGTTTAATTACTTAACAGAATTGGAGGATAAATGTAAGGTAAAAATATACTTTTCATACATTATTTTGTTCACTCCCCCCCTCCTTCTTACGAATTTATAGTATTCACCCCCTTTCCTCCTCTACAATCCACAAGCCAGGTGGGGGGGCAGGGTGTGGGGTTTCTTTTTAGTTCACAGAGCAGATTTTCAAATTTACTCATCACTACAATTTTTCTACTATAAATACTTTTTATTTTTACTTGTTTCTCTCTCTCTTCAGTTTTCTGCTCTCACCCCCACCCTTTTAAGAAGCAGTTTCTGCACTCACCCCCCCCCTTTCTCTTTTTGTAAATTAGCAACACAGACAGGGGACAGGTTGAGGGGTTTTTTGGTCAGTTTAATTAGGAAAAGAGGTTTTCTATTTAGCCAGGGGTTTCTTTTACGAGAGATAGTTTTTTGAGAACTTTTTTGGTGTGGGTCCAATCTCATGAGCAACATCCCGCCCGAATTTTTGCTGTAACATGAGTTTTTTGTTTATAAGGTGCTGTGCAGACTCTCCCGAGCTGAGGCCAGGCTGCTTTTATGCTAGGAGCAAGGTTTATCTCTCTCAGTCAAGGCCTTTTGCAGTTTTAACTCTTAGATGAGACTCCCACTGGTTCACAGTCTTTTCCAGGCATCCACCTCCTCCTCTGGAGAGAGCTGTGGGTGTATTTTTGCATCTTTATGGACTCCATGGGCTGCAGGAGGAATTTCTGGCTCCCCCATAGCTTCCACCACGGCTAGCAGAAAGTTTCAGCTCTGGTGCCGGAAGCACTGGAGTACTTCTTTCTCCCCCCTTTTTTACTGACCTTGGCACTTTCCATGCTGTTTTCTCTCACATATTTTCATCTGCACCTCCTCCTCTTCTAACTACAAAGTGAAAGAAGTGCGCGCTTGCTTTGTTTTGACTTTTTCTTAAATATGTTTTCACAGAGGCGTAATCAGCACTTCTAATTGGTTTAAATTTGGCCGGCAGCATGTCTATCATTTTCAGAGCCATCAGAGATTGGCTCTGCTGGACTTGATGTAAAAATTTTTAGAACTTGCACTCAGGACATACAGGAGCCATCTTTGTGTCACACCCCACCCCTCAGACACCTCCCTAGGCCTACTAGAACAGCTTTTGAGGGGCTTACATTTTTTTTAGATGTTAAAAACACTTTGCTGATGTTTTGGGCTAATCAAAACCACCACAACCTTGATGGCCCCTTAGCAGAGATGGCCCCCTCTATGGCAGCTGCTGCTTCCCCAGAGTGTGTTGTCAGGGCTGAGTCATGGAGAGGATAAAGAATACTGCCCCACTTATCTTAACAGCTTAAGGAGATGGTAATAAAATACATACTTTTGGTTACACCTTCCATGTAACCCAAGACAGTATTTCTTTAGGGTCCCTTGTCTCCCCACCAGTACCTCTCCACAGGACTGAGAGGTTGGCTTCTGGGTCTCAATTGTGTCATTACTTCCCTCTGTCTGTGTGTCCTGTGGTCTGTTCGTGTTCCTCTGCTCACTGTAAGGTCTGTCTAGGGCAGGCAATGGAATTTTTCTGTGTGATTGTGTCTGGGTTCATGGGATAACAGGGCTTTTAAGTGGTGATAAACTACTGTTATCCAGATGAGTTGACATTCCTGGCACGTGTTTAGAAATCCAGAAAGGTGCAAGATAGGAAGGGTGGCAATAAAATTAAGTAATGAGGAAGACATCTCCATCACCTGGGTACTACTGGAGGAGGTGCTGGTGGACATCCAGGACAAAATGGTGTTTGCTGTTCGTGGTATGCAGACCACGCTACTTCACCCTCTTGGTCATCACAGAGCTTCCACCAAGACAGTGCTTCAAGATGTCTAGCAACTGCTAAGGTTAACAACTGCACTTTTCTATTTGCACATTTATCATTATCACAGAATCACAGAATGGGTAAGGTTGGAAGGGACCACAGTGGGTCATCTGGTCCAACCTCCCTGCTCAGGCAGGGTTATCCTAGAGCACATTGCACAGGTTTGCATCCAGATGGTTCTTGAATATCTCCAGTGAGGGAGATTCCTCAACCTCTCTGGGAAATCTGTTCCAGTGCTTGGTCACTTGTGCAGTAAAGAACATTATGTTCTCACCTGTGTGCTTTAGACCTCAGATAAATTGATAATCAACCACTTGCACCTCCACAGCCCCTGAGGACCTCAGAAACATTGCTAGTTCAAGGTGTGAGATGACCACATTGGGTGGGTAATTGCTGCTGATCCTGGATTTGGAGCCAGACAGAGGTCACGGTGAGACTGGGGGGCAGATGGTTCAAGTGACCACTCACTTGGTTACCTCAGGGTGTTTGGAGACACAGCTCCTGTTGGCTCTGGTTATCAGCTGCCTCAGTTACCCAAGCCTGAGGAATTTCAAATTCATGTATGTTCCTAATCCTGGGAATTTGCTCAGCATCTCCTTTAGGAGGACTGTGAATTTTCTGATCTTGGTTTCCTCTTTCTGCCCAAATTCTTTTGAGTGGAATAAGCACTATTTGTGTCTGTCCAATGGCTGTGGGATCTTTGGTGAGTTTTTCTTGTAGAATTTGTCAGTGGCATTTAATGCAAGTTATATATCAGCTGATGGTCAGCTGATGGGTTATAGGTGCTCACAGAGTAGTGGTCACAGTCCTGGTAATCTGGACCTTCACCATGCGATGCATTTTGGAGACGTCTGTGTTTAGAAATGTTCAGAGAGCTGTGGCCATCATGGAACCAAGTCTATACTGAAGGCCATCAGGAGGATTTACTGCTTTTCCCAAAGTGGCCAAAACACCCTGAAGCCAGTGCATGTTCATGTGGTTCATATTCAGCTTGGAGGAAATTGTGTGATGCAAGTCTGTGAGTGAAATGCCTCATGGCTGGGTGAAGCCAGGACCTTTGTGAGTCTGGGCACAGGGTATCATCTTTAATTTAAAAGCTTTAGCTGCTTTAAATGTCAATAGTTCCTTTTTTGGAGTAATAATAATTGCCATGATTTGCATTTATCAGTCACACACTCTGAAGCACTTTGCATAGGAAGATGAAGAAATCGTTCCCATTTGCCAGCTGGGAAATCAGGGTACAGAGGTGATAGGACCCCACACAGGACTGGAAATAAATCTGTCTTCTGTGCTGTGGTTTCCCAGTCTTGTGTGGAAGCTGTTGGCTCAAAGCAGGTTGTCTATCATCATCTCACTCTGCTTTGTCCTATTGTCCTTTTGCGAGCAGTAGCATGGACAGGGATGGTGTGGTGGGATCTCAGTATGCTTCAGTTCTCAGGACCTGTGAGCAGGGTGCAGGCAGAGAGGCCAGAAGTGTTGCTACGGGTGACTGGAGGAAGAGCTGAGTCCATGGAAGAGCTGATGGTCCCACCTCATGTCCCACCATCTCTAGTACTTTAGTATAGCAAAGGAGCTTCTGTAGTGGTGTCCATGTGGAATGAGAGATTCTTGATGAAGCTGTGGGGAGTAGCTCTGATTCAGAAGTTCTTGGTGAGACCCCAGGCATCCATGGACAGAAGTGCTGGATCACTCCCTGGTGCTGTCACAGGTTTCTTCAGCACCTCCTGAGCTTCTTCCAAATTCCTGTGCTATAAACTACTCATCTCACTGAGCTATACTCCCCAAAACACAAAGCTATGTTCCAAGCCAGGACCTAAATGCAATAGTATTTAAATTATAAACAGGAAATAATGCAGTGATGTTAAGTGTTCAAAGTGTCATTTATGGAACCCTTTCTAGGAGGGTTTGATTGTCGTCCTGCTTGACTTTGCTGCCCACCAAAAATGGTAGAGGATGGATTTTCCTCCTCTCCCGTGGAATGGCTAGTCTTCTTGGCTTTTCTAGCTTGGTCCTTGTCTTGAAGAGGTCTCATGTCCAGGCCAGGAAAGTATAACATTGCATGAGCTGCATCTACGCTGAGATGAGGAGTGGGCTTTCACTTGGGTGCAACAGTGAAGCCCCCCAAGATAAAGGCATTTTCTATTTCCATTGCTGGCAGAAGCTTCAGTCAAGCTTCGAAAGGGTCCAGAGGAATATGTCAGAGAATGGGCAGAGCCATGGCCAATCTCTATTATGCACAAACATGGGCCGCCCCTGACCTCCTCATCACATGTGGTGAGGCCCAACTTGATGAACATGCTTAATCTTCAGGTCTATGCCCCAAAATTGTCCTGTATGAAACCTCTTTAGAGGTCCCCTTGGCATCCCTCCACTTGCCACATGGTTTTCCAATGAACTCTTCTCTCAAACCAGGCAGAGAAGGGAGATTAACCCTGCTACCTGTTATAAATACATTTTATTTTAAACTATAGGCACTGAAGGAAGGTCATCCAGTAAACACATCCAGATTATCTACAGACCAGAGAACCCCCAAATTAGTAATACAATTCATGTTTCAAAATACAACCAAACTGATGAAAGATAATTTGCTTACTGCCCTGATATCACTACTTAAGCATGGGGCAAGCCAATTCACAGGTTATTTTTATATAACTCCATGAGGCATTTCCAGAGCAAATAAAGTTCACTGGGCAGGACAGTGACGTGGCCATCTGGTTTCAGTGCTAGTCAGCTTCCTCAAGGCTTCTCATCAATGGTGTGGAGGTCTGCGGGTCAGGGCATGGCTCCTTTGGATGTGCCCCAGGCACACAGGACATGGGTTTGGTTCTCTGCTGAGCTGCTGTTCACTGCTGACCAGCTCTTCACATCTAACACACTGTTGGTCTGGCTCCTCTGTTTTTATTGCATACCCTTTGGAGAAGCAATTGAGTTGTTTTTCATGTTCTCAAAGTCCAGCATGATGGGTCGCAGATCCTGCTGAGAGCATGGCCGACATGCAGCCAGGTGAATTGTACCCATAACTCCATTGATCAAATACCTAGAAGACAGCAGTGGTTTCCTCAAACATGGACACCCAAGGGAGGTGGGACACCTCTGCATGGGTGACATTCAGGTTGGCTTGCTATGCTATGGTACTGGTCAAACCTACTGTCTAAAAGCCAAATTTAAGGACAAAGCTCACTGGACCACCTTCCTCGTGCACACCATGACACTGGTGTAGCACTGCCCTGCGGGGCTGAAGCAGATTGGTATCTCAGGATACTTCAGGAGAACCCTAGCACTGCAAGTCCAGCTACCATGAAGGTTCACAGAATCACATCTCCTGACAAGCCCAACTCTTGCCTGTAGGCAGGCATGGTCCAAAAAATGTAATCCCTACCTCTGAAAAGGTGCTTTTCCTACTTTGTCAAAGGAATTGATATCACACTCCCCTTTTGCAGAGAACATGCAAACAATGTCCTTTTGCAAAAATTGGCCCAACCTGGGTGAAAATGTTCATGGTGATCTTTGAATCCATCCCACATTCCATCCTCTGCTCCTGTCCTTTATGAGGGTCCATCAAAGTCTGCACAAGCAAAAAAAAAAGACCTCAGTACCTTTTCTTTTGCAAGGGTCATCTTCAGATGCAAAGTTGCAGGTAGTGTTCATTGATGTCTCTGGTGGGTGGCATCACCCACTGGGTGCCATAGGATGAAAAAAGAGGTTACTGTGTGGTGGCATTTCTTCATGTTCAGCTCCCATCCCAGGCCTGATGAGTTTGGTTTGGTTTGAGGGTTAATTTATGGAAATTTTTGGTTGGGTTGGTTGGTTTGATGTGTTTTTTTTTTACAGAAAATATTTTTTTAAAGAGAAAATGTTGAAGAGTCAGTTTTCTGCTTTGCAAGGCTGCCGAGCAGGGCAATGTGTTTGAAGCAGAAACAGGAAGGAAGGGAGTTTCCTGTGGTGGTTTTTATTCTTTCCCAGTAATCAGGAACCACAGAGCCCATGTGGTTATCCCAAGCTGCTAGGAATTTCCCAGCATGCCCCAGGGATCCTTAAATACTACACTGTTCCCTGTGTGCATCAGTGTAGACCTTCCCAGTCAGGACAGAAGAGCTGTTGGAGCACATCCAACCTGGGAGGGGCAGGATGGCTTGGGGGCTGGAGTCATGTGAGATGTGGAACACAGCTCAGTGCCAGGGAATGGAGACATCTCAGGGCAACAAGGAACAGCTCCAGGATTCAAAGGGTGCTTTTTGTTCACCTTATGGGTGGATGAGGCAGAAGAGGGACATGGGATGCTGTCACTCATTTTTTTTAAATTTCTCAATAGTCAAGACATCATTTCTCTGACTTTTTTAAAATTAAAATTCAAGTGAAAACTCCAGAATGAATAATTTGTTAACCCAGGGATGATAACGTGAGCTGGCAAATAACTCTCTCCTCCATGGGACTGGCTGGATAAGGAAAGGATGAACTCTGCAAATTTCCCCAGAGAGTCTAAAAAGACCCAACAAGATTTGGTTGCAGGTTGACTTCAGAGTCGCAGACACAGCTGGACAAGTGCCTTATAGAAATTGGTGTAGAGACGAATTAGTTATCACTGTTTGGTTAACAAGTGCCTCAGTTATGATACAAATCGTTTTCATGCCGATGCTAATTTTTTTCCTTTTGTAATGAAACATAAATAGCTCCTCTCTTGGATCTTCAACGCATACAGTTGTGTCATGAAAATAATTTTGCCTCACTTTCTTTAGCAGCTGCTTTACTGTTTTAGGGTGATGTTATGATAATCCTGTATTCCCTATCATCTGCTTTTATGCCCAGAAATGTGATCCTGTAGCTCTAACTGCATTCAGCAGCCTGGAGAAAGCACTCTCAGCACTGGTTGTTTTGAACCTCTCTCCCAGGCTTCTCAGCCTTGAAGCACGGGGCAGGAGGGGGGGAGAAGACACACTCCTGGGTCTGGCTTCCAGCGGTGGTGGCAGCTGCGAAAAGCTGTTTCCCTGGGACTGCTCCTTCTTCGTTCTTCTTCTTGGGCTTTTTTCTCCTACTTGTTTTCTCATCTGAGAGAAAGATCCCCCGGGAGGACGGTAGGCGAAGAATCATCCAGGGAGCCACCGGAGAAACTTCACCTAGCCCCCCCACCCCAGGACCCCCAGGCGGGGGTAAGCTACGCCCGAGAAAAAAGGACACTACAATGCAACAGCTGTTTACTCAGGTTTAAAAAAGTCCTTTTCCCCTTTCCCCCATGCCTCCTTGCAGGGCACTTTGTTGGCTTTGTTAAACAGGGTTTTTTTTAACTGTCATCCAAGAAATTCTGTTGTGGTGGGGGAGGGGGTGCTGGAAGCCCTCTTCTTTGGGGGGAGGCGTTCGTTCAGAGCACTTTCCTCCTAGACTTGTCTCTAACCCAAGACATTTACTTACCTTTATTTCAAAAGAAATATGTCCTGTGTGTTGTCCAGGCCATGAAAGCAAACTTTGGTGTGGTAGCTTTATATCTCCCCGGCTTTGAAGAATACAGCAACAGGTTGGAGCATTCACAACAGCAAAGCCCTTTGTCTCAGGCAGTAGGAATAAACAGAGATGAAAAAGATAAAGGATAACTTATTTAGTTGCTGGATTTCAAATGTCGTGCAACCTGCACTAAGAACACACAGTGCTGGTAACAAACTTGTCCTGTTCTTTAATTTTCCACTACTTAGTGTTTATTAACTTTTAATACCAATGAATGGTCACCATGGAGACAGACAAAAAAAACCACATGAGACATCATGCAAGAAGCTCTGTAGCATTGCTGAGAGCACAGGGAAATCCTCTTGTTTCTGAGTGCAATGCATTCTCTTGTGCCATCCTCTAGAAAGGTTTTTATTTGCTTTTTGTTTTGCCACACAGTCCCAAAACACACATCCCTTTTCATATCCTGCCTTTGAGAAACTCTCTTTTTTTTTCCTCTTGTATTGGGTTTGTATGGCCTGGTTTTTGGTAGTGGGGAGGCATAGAGATGACTTCTGTGAGAAGCTGCTAGAGGCTTCCACCATTTCCAGCAGAGCCAACCCCTGGTGGCTCCAAAGATGGACGTGCTGCTGGCCAAGCCTGGGCCAATTAGAAATGGTGGTAATGCCTCTGTGATAACATATTTAAGAAGAAATCATAACAAAGGATGTGGCACAGTTTTAATTATGACTAGAGAAGAGCAGAGTGAGAATATGTGAGTGGAAAACAACATGCAGGCGCCAAGGTCAGTGAAGAAAGAGGGGGAGGAGGTGCTCCAGGCGCCGGAGCTGAGATTCCCCTGCAGCCCGTGGTGCAGATCATGGTGAAGCAGGCTGTCTCCCTGCAGCCCATGGAGGTCCATGGGGATGCAGAGATCCACCTACAGCCCATGGAGAGGACCCACACCGGAGCAGGTGGCTGCCTAGAGGAGGCTGTGAGCCTGTGGGAGACCTGTGGAGAGAGGGGCCCTGCTCCCAGGCTGGAGCAGCCTGTCCTTGAAGGACTGCACCCCGTGGAAGAGTGACTCATGCTGCAGCAGTTCGCAAGGAACTGCTGCTCGTGAGATGGAGCCACGTTGGACAACTTTGCCGAGAACTGTCTCCCATGGGAGGGACCCCATGGTGCAGCAGGGGAAGGACTCCTCTCCCTGAGCAGTGAAACAAACAACGAGTGATGAACTTACCATAACCCCCATTCCCTGTCTCCTTGCACCACTTGGGTAGGAGGCAGAGCTGGGAAGGAGGGAGAAGTGGGGGGTGTGGCAGGACACTCCCCTCCCCCTTCTCTCTCTCCCTGATCGGTCCCAGGAAATGGATGGCTCAGATTAGGTTGATAACCTAATCAAGGGCTACCTGGTGCTGGCGACTGAAAGTCTGAAAAGACACTCCCCTGTGGAATGCAGAGAGAATGTGAGCAAATTTTCAGTGACTACAAATACACACTTTTATCCTATAAAAAGCTCACGAAAAGTCAGAAAGCTAGAAGCTTTCTACATGGAACGTGAAGTAAAAGCTTTCTCCCCTGAGTTTGGACGCAAGCTCTGTGGTTACTTCCCGAGGGATTGAGTGAGGACGTTGATGTATCCCCAGCTCCAAAAAACTGGATTTGGTGAGATCATTGAGTTTCCTAAATTGTATTATTCCGGCTAACTTATAGGTACCTTTCTTAACTTGCATTTCAGCTAGCTCAAGCAAGCATTTTTTAACTTGCATTATCGTTCAAGCAAGCATTTCTTGCGTTTTTAACTATCTTTATAGTTCAAGCAAGGTTTTACCCCATAATTGCATTTTTAGCTACCATAGTGTTGCAATTATGTATTCATTGTGTGTCTATGTGTGTCAATCTGTTCTATGTTTGTATGTTTGTTATGTTCTGTGTCAAATAAATGGTATTTATAGACAAATCGGCCAGATATCAAAGAATCTTGCGAACAGGACTAAGTCTTGGGGAACTAGCTGTCTTAAAACCTGTCAAACTGCAAAAGCACATAAATCTCCTCTCTCCCATGCAAGACGGGGGGAAGGTGCTTAAGGTCTTGTTTTACTTCTCATTATCCTGCTCTGATTTTGTTAGTAATAAATTCACCTTATATCTCTAATTTGAGCCTGTTTTGCCCTTGATGGTATTTAGTAAGCAATCTCTCCCGGTCCTTATCTCAACTCATGAGCCCTTCATTAAATTTGCTCTCCTCTGTCCAGCTGCAGAGGGTTTAGAGGGGAGTCAGTGAGTGGCTTTCACGGGTGCCTGGCATCCAGCGAGCATCAACCTACAATATCTCCCCAGCTGGAGGACTCCCCAGCTCCATAAATTATGTCACTTGGATAATCTTTCATCATGGCAACCATTAGCTCAGGAGCAAGGTGACCTTTCAATGCCAAGCCCAGGCTGCACTGATCTTCTGGTCTGTCAGGGACCCAGTATTACCATAATTTTGTGAGACCCCAGGGAGCAGCCAGGCCATTAGGTTGCTTCTGGCCAGACACTTACTCTGCTGAAGATACTGGAATTAATAGGCTGGGCAGGTCCACCTGGACCACCAAGCCCAGTATGGCCATTAGCATTCATTGTGTTTCCCCCGCATTTCATTTAACCTCTTTGTTCCTGCTTTTTTTTTAAACTTGGTTGCACATATGGAAAAGAGTCCCCATGACTGTCCAAGGGGGGTGGCAGGCCACGGGGGGCACTGTGTCTAGCACAAGCCATGGCAGTTATTGCAGGGGTTGGTAATATTTCTACCAGTATCTGCTTTCTGGTGGCTTTGCTGTGTTGAAATTCCAACCACTCCACATACATTGAGTAATCTTCCTGCTGTTACTAAAGAATCTGTCTGTCTGTCTGTCTGTCTTCCCCCCGTTTCAATTTCCACTTAATCCTCTCTCTAGACAGCCATTGCCTCTCCCATGGTGATGTGGTTTTCCTGATGTAGCCTGTTATCTCTGTCCCTCTTGCAGAAGGACTTCACCATGAGGGAGGAGTTGCAGCAGCAGGATGTGGAGCGCTGGCTGGGGTTCATCACCTTTCTCTGCGAAGTCTTCAGTACCATGAGGAGCAGCACCGGAGAGCCCTTTCGAGTCCTTGTCTGCCCCATTTATACCTGCCTCAGGGAGGTAAATGCCTTCAGAGTTTGTCCTTCTCCACTGGTGGGCCAAGCTGTTGTGTTGCAGTGCTGAGGTGCTCATGATTCATAAATGACACTGGCACAGGTTGCCCAGAGAAGCTGTTCCCTCCCCCCCCTCCTCATCCCAGGCAGTGTTCAAGGCCAGGTTAGATGGGGCTTGGAGCAACCTGGTCTAGTGGAAGATGTCCCTGCTCATGGCAGGGGGTTTGGAATGAGATGATCTTTAAGGTCCCTTCCAACCTAAGCCATTCAATGATTCTATGTTTGTTTTATGAGTCCTAGAGGTTTGCTTTGCCAACACCAGCACTTCTCACCTCAAAAGTACCTATGTCTGCAGGGATGCTTGGGTTTTCCTGCATATTGTGTTTCTGCTAATTAAGAGCATGTGCTCCAAGCAAGACCCCTTTGTCCAAGGGTTTGCAAAGCCCAACAGTTGGTATGCAAACAGTTTGAGTTTGCAAATCCCAATGTTGTGAAAATCCCCACCTAAGGGGCTTAAAAAGCTTCTTAAAGCAGGTGAAGTCACCTGAATAGATGAGATGGACTGAGGGGAGAAAAGAGCAGAGAAGTAAGGTTCCATATGTCCTTACTCCCCACCTAGTGCAGCAGAAATCCAGCCCTGCCATCAGGGTTGGGGACATTTCAGAACCCGAGCTCCTGATGAGCTTCTTTCAGAGCCTGAGCATCTCATGGTTTGATATGGTGGGAGAAACCTTGGTGAGGACAAACAGAAAAGGCAACTCAAGGAGGGCTTTCTCCCATCCTGTTTTAATGGTGGTTTTGTCTCCTGCTGCTGTCTGGAGAAGACTTTCACAGAAAAACCTGCCTCATTGCCCAGGGCTGGAGCTGTGAATCTCAAATTGTCAGTAATGCTTCTGTCGGGCCATAAATAACTTTCTGTAAAATAAGTTCTCTGCTAGACCCTTGGCAAAGGAAGCATAAAGAAACTGCCGACAATAACTTTTTACATGTATGAGAAGTTTTCTCTGAATGATAACACATCATAAACATTTTGTCTTCATGGTAATATTGTATGCAGGGTTCACAGATGGTGACTGTAGCAGTGAGAAAGACTGCAGGCATCGTGATGGGGCACACATATCCATAGTAGGAGGTGGTAGAGGGATGCTAAGAATAGCCTAACATCCCCAAAATGTCTGCCCATGGAGGTATGTGTCACTTTATGGGGAAGTGTTACAAACTGGTTTAAACACAGAAGAGCAAAGGAAACTAAGTCTTTGCAAATAAAATGAACCAAACCCTGAAAGTTTCAAAATATACCCCAAAAATTTTATTAAAACCAAACAAGGTTAGATATTGGTGCCAAAAAATTGGTATAGTTTTTTTAATAGTAAAAGAGGCAAAGAGAAAGAAAGAGAAAAGAAATAGAAAAAGAAGTGTGCATGGAGGGTGGGGGGACAGGGAGACAGTGACAGGGGTTAGATAGAAACATATCACCCTCCTGGGGGTCCCAACGACATCTCGTTGTTTTTCCTTCATCTGGTCTTCTGGGTGGTGAGGGTCCCCCGTTGCCGTGTTGAAAAGTACAGAATCCAGTGGATTAATATACATTTGGGCCAGGTGGAAACGCCCACGTGCCTCCTGAGGGGGCTAGGTTTTGACACTGTCCCTTGCAACACTGTGGATCTGTTGCATCATGTTGTAGTGCTCTGGTGCAGGGTCTAGGGACCCCTTTGGGGAGAAGGCTTTTGATGATCCATGACAAACCTTCAGCTGTCCTTTGTGTGGATAAGCTTTTCCCGGGATGAAGGGGCCCCTGCAGCTGGGCTCCTCTGCACAGCGGAGGATGGGCTTTCACTGCCTCTGACCAGAGACTTTTTCGCTACATACCCAAAACCTCTCCTCCCCCCCACCCTTTGGTGTGAGGGTCTGTGCCAGCCTGGCAGCTGATATCCCTGGGGCTATAGTCTCCACCCTGAAGATGCTAAGCTTGATCCCTCTGTGAATGTATTTCTTCTCCCCAGACCTGAGTTTATCTTATCTCCATCAGCAAGCAGTTCAGGTCCTCAGTCAGAAGGCCTATTCAGGGCATGGTGGTCTTCTCTGCAGCTTTTCTAATACAGTTTTGCTATAATAGGCAATAGTCCTTCATGAAGATATTAAAGCCATAAACGATAACATTTTAGTCTCTGACAGGAAGATCTAGGCATCTAGCAGTCTTCATTTCCCTCTGCTTCCCATCACAGTCATGACAAAACCCAGCCCTTATTCTGCCAGGATTTTTCTCTGTCCACTCCTGTCTACCCTTGCCATGCTGTCATGGTCCCTCGTGTCATCTTGCTGGTATGTGAGGATACAGTGACAACATAAAAGGTGCACAGAAGGACATGAATTTCATGTATTAGGGATATTTTTTGCTACAGGGAAGCTCCATAAAAAAGCCTTTACTAATTATATCAAGATTGATTCGCCCCAAGCAAGCCCGGAGGCACTTCAGAGACAAAGTCAGAGAAGTGGGTATCTGCTTTATTCGGTGCACCGGGTGTGGGGGAATTCTGAGAAAAGAGTGGACAAATAGAAAACCCAAATCTATTTGCACTTCAACCATTCTTGTTTCTTTGAGCTTTTGCCCCTTCCACCAGCACGGCGCTTGTCAGTTCTGGCCTTGTGGATTCCCTTAATCTTATCAAGATAAAAGGGGGCAAAAGGAATCCTTTTGCCATTGAGCACAAGAAATCGCTAGTAATATTAATGACTTCCAAGAAATTATTTGTATAACCACTCCTATCCTGGAGAATGTAATGAATATTCATGAATTTTACCTATAACACTGTGCCTTTGGGGGTACTGAGGTGTGTATGTTTGGTGGAAACAATTCCCACACATCCGGTGCACCGAATAAAGCAAATACCCACTTCTCTGACTTGGTCTCTGAAGTGTCTCTGAGCTCGATTGGGGCGAATCAAACTGGCACCCCAGATGGGACCCTGACTCTGCTCGGCTGCCGGATCCAGGGGTAAGCAGATCTCCCAGTCGCCACCCTGAATTTTCAGGGGGAGCTCAGCTGTCCTTTGGCTCACAGCGGGGGTAAACTAAGGACCATCTGCACCAAATTAAGGTATTTGCTACTTTTACAAAAACAGAAATGCCTGCAGGTCCGGGGTAACATAACGACGAGAGGGAAACTCACAGCAGTCTCAATATGAGATATAAAGTAAGCTCCATTTTATTTCACCAAACGAGAGACTTATATACTGTTACAGAAGTTACTATTCATAGCTACACACACACCTGCAGTCTGTTCTCACACATTCAGGGATCCTCCTGTTAACTCCCTTATTCTTTTCTCATAACACTTCTGACTCCCTAATCTTTCTCCTGACATTCTTCCCACAGAACATTCTCAGGTAAACAAGCCACTGTAGCTTGTTGGAATTTTACTGAGGCCTGAGAATACTGAAGCCCTGCTCAGGTTTACTCAGTTAGCATAAGTTTTGCTGGAAAACTGCGTTTTCCAACAGTTCCCCCGTTTCGCTTGTGAGAACAGACGTTGTCTGTTATCAGATTAATTTGCTTTGCTATAAGTAATTCTTCTTATTAGAATTGTTATAAGTTTACCTAAGGAAATTTCACTTGTTATTTAGATATGTTGCCATGGTCTAGGAACTGTCGTTGCTGAAAACATTCACTTCACAGGTAAAGCTTGGAGAACTTTTCCCGGGTAAGGACTCCAAGTTTACCTGGAAGAAGGTTTAGCTTTTATAAACTCAATTTGGTAAATGAAAATTATTTGATCACATTTTGATGCAGAACACTTGGGACTCATGGCATGTTTCCCAGCCAGTTAGAACCAAAGCTTGGCCAGAGCTTAGGTGCTAAGTGGAAGGGTTTTCTTAGAACATCTTATAAACAAGCTTTGATTAATATCAATAAGGAGAGTGTCTTAACATGTTACTATTTTTGTAGATAGCTATATAAGGTGAGATGAAATATTTGAAAATAGTAGATATTATTATTTTACTTTAACTAAGAAAGATAACACTGCAAATGCTTTTTGGGAATAATAATGTAAACTAACAAATTTAAAACTTAAAATTAATATCACTAAAAATGAATAAGGCTTAATCTTAATAAATCTTATTTTAAACTAACAAATTGGACTTAACTATAATGGAATTTAAAATTGATATCACTTTAACAACTTAACTCTAACAAAATTTAAAACTTAACAGAATTTAAAATTAACATCACTTAATATTACTTAACAGAATCTTAACTTTAACAGAACTTACAACTTAATAGAATTTAAATTCACTATTACTTAACTTTAACAGAATCTATGCTTAACCAAAAGTACTTAACAGGTAGTTTAAACTATTCAGTATAACTTTACAACTTACATTTCTTTCACATTAAAACTCTCAAGAAATCAAAATCACACTCTCATCAGTCACAGGCTTCATCTACACATTAAAGCATTCGAAAAGCAAACACCACTCTCAGTAGGCCTACAATATTCACACATACACACAAATGCTTTAGCAAAATTCAGCTTTCGTTTAAGGCTTTTAGTATTCAAGGTGTTATTTTTTATCAGGATAATATCTGGTTACAATGCTTCTTTATTAGTAAATCGCTGGAAATAGGTTTTGGTCTCGGTGTCAGTGCAGCCAGGCAGAAGGAAGAGCCGATCTGCTCCATTCTGTATCAGACTGCTGTTTCTGCTGGCAACGCTGTTGGTTAGTTCTGGTTCGCTGCTGAAGCTGTCAATCATTTCTTCATCCTTGGGGAGGAGCAGAGTTTAGAGTTTCACCACAGATGTCACCGTTGGGGCAGTGAAGGAGGCGTGGATGGCTCACGGCTCCGCCTACTGGGGCACCCTCTGGGACCTCTGTTTTCGCCGTCATTTGACCGGAAACCACGGTCGGAGCAACTTCCGCCACAGGTCTGTTTGTGTGGTCTGCAGGCGGCACGCAGTGAAGGGTAGGGGCCGCCGCTGCTCCTCGGTCACTGGTCACTTTCCGTTTGTTCTTTTTGTTTTTACAAGCTTCTGTGCTGTGAGTATCTCTGTTGCAGCGGGAACACCAAACTTTTTCGTTACAGTTCTTTCTTATGTGTTTTTCATTCCCACATCGGTAACATCGGGATGATTTCTGGTTACTCTGTTTCTTTACCTGCGATATTTGAGCTCTCTCAAACAAAGCAGCTAAGATGTTTTTCGTTGTAAAATTGCCAAGCTCTGTGATACATTGAGACAGGAACAGATTTTTCATCCAATCGAGTAACTTTGTATTCTCGGCTGTCGGCAGCGCGGGAGAGCTACTATTCTTCCCCCCCCCTCCCTGGCGGGGGGGGTTTCCCCGGCTGTTGTGCCGCGGCCGAAGTTTTACGCATATCAAAAGCGGCACAGTAACTCACAGGTTTTTCTCTGCTCCATGCGGCTGTTATGTCCTGTGCCGTGAGCCACGCAAGGTTTTGCTCTGTGGCATGTTTCTGTAAGCAGGCTACGACTTTACTCCATGGTTTGCCAAGCTTTCTTGCAATTTTATCACAGTCCAAAAGTAAAGTAGCTCCATAATTCAACCACTCTCCCACACTGAATACTGTAATAGGATTTGTAAAAAATCCATAAGCTTGTCCTACCACCATCAGGCCCATTAAGTGTGATAGGCTACTTTTACTGAGTCCGTGCTTTTCTAAAAAGCATAACAATAAAAATTGGGCTACCTCTGATTCCATTATGGTCCAGCTGGTTTTCAGGGTCCTGGTCGAGACCGTCTAAGCACTCTGTCGGAGCTCGCAGTCGCCAGAGTTTGTGCAGTTCACCGAAGTGTAGCCCCCACGGTAGGCAGGTCCTATTCGGCCTGTGTCTGCTGGATCTTCCCCGATTCGGGCGAAGATTTTGACACACCGTCGCTGCACAGCTTCGGCGCCTCTCCGTTCCCGCCGCTCTCAGAAGCAGGGTCGTAAAACTCTGCTGTTGGCGTCCGTAGTCGTCGGGATCACCATTTAACATAACGACGAGATGGAAACTCACAGCAGTCTCAATATGAGATATAAAGTAAGCTCCATTTTATTTCACCAAACGAGAGACTTATATACTGTTACAGAAGTTACTATTCATAGCTACACACACACCTGCAGTCTGCTTCTCACACATTCAGGGATCCTCCTGTTAACTCCCTTATTCTTTTCTCATAACACTTCTGACTCCCTAATCTTTCTCCTGACATTCTTCCCACAGAACATTCTCAGGTAAACAAGCCACTGTAGCTTGTTGGAATTTTACTGAGGCCTGAGAATGCTGAGGCCCTGCTCAGGTTTATTCAGTTAGCATAAGTTTTGCTGGAAAACTGCGTTTTCCAACACTGGGGTACTAGTCCCTGAGGGTGGGTTGAGACTGGGTCTCCCGAAATTAGTCCCGGGCAAGGGGTTGGACCCTGCTGTCAAGAAAAGGTACCTTTAAGGGGTTGGATCCCTGGGGTTAGACCCCGCTATAGTGAAAGGTACCTTTAAGGTGTTGGACTCCACTGTACTACACCATCATACTGTGATCTTTGTTCTGTCTGTCGTTATAAACTGTTGATTTGGAGTATCTAGAGGGGGGGCAGATTGTATTATTGAAAAGAAAGATTTTAGCCACTAAATTGAGAACACCCAGACCCCGACACCTTTTTAATATTGCTCCATTTGATTTTGCTTTTGAATTCCTGTGTTTTGTGTGTGGAAACAGTTGTGAAACTTAGTGCACTTGTATTAATAGTGAGAGGAAGTGATATTGTCTATTTGCTCAAGTGCTTTTGAAATTATTTTGAATGTGTATGTGTGTACTGTGTGTGCAAAATTTTACCTGTGTTAATTTGTATTTTTGCCAGCATATAAATTTATGCGGGGATGCCCACAAGGTAAAAATAACTAATTGAATCTAATAAGTACCTCTTTAAAACTCCTGTGTGTAGCTGCTGAAATATGGTTGTATAGAATGTAGTAGATAGAGCTTGCAAGTAAATAGAGAAAAAAAAAAAGAAAAAGAAAGAAGAGAGGAGAAGTATTTCAGGACCCTCCCCCATCTTGCCTAAAATTTTAGCAGCTGACCCAGGGCGAGCTGCAGTGCCCTGTATCCTCTGCTTTCGGAGCAGCAGGAGGGAGCGCAGAGGTGCTGCTGGCTGTGCCTGCTGAGAGCGCAGGAGGGGGAAGGGCTGCATTTGGATACTGCAGAAGGAATGTCTAGAAATGTGGATTGTCTGTTAAGAGTTTTGTCTGAGTCACTGGAATGACTTTGTGAGACAATGAGCACCCCCAGGCAGTAGTGCGGGTGGGGGCTGGAAGAAGGGCTGAATAAGCCCCTGAACGGACTGGTTAAAAAGATACTGCAAATGTATGTAAGAAAGGATAAAGAAAAGGCAAAAGCAAAAGTGATGCCATACGTATTACAGCCCCAAAAGAATAAACTGCGAGGCCCCTGGGGCAGAGGAGACAGGGCCAGCCACCAGGAGGTGGCAAAGGCATTCCCTCCTCAGCAAGATAAAGCTGATCAGAGCAGCAGCTGATAAGAGATCAAACTGCTATCTGCAGGGCAGAGTCACTGAAGCAGGAATGTCTGTAGAAACAACTAGATCCTCAGGGGGTTCAGTCCTCTCTGTATGGTTTGTTGTCATGACAAGTAACTTTTGCAAAAGTGTTGTTCCCCATGCTTTGAAAATTTAGCAGCCACTTTTGGAGAACACAGTAGCCTGATGCTAATTTTGTAAGTTGCCAGATCCAGTGGCTGGCAGCTATTCATTGTCTCAGAATGTAGCCAGAGGCTGGCTGCACTGTCTGCAAAAGTTGTGCAGCCAGAGTTCTGATAGTAAATGAAGCCCGAGGGCTGACAATAGAAAAATATCTGATAAGTTTCACACCAAGTTGAAAATTTATTGACTCAAACAGCATCTGAGTAAATGACCAGTGCAGTTATTGTACTGTGAATCTTGTTTAATAAAACAAGAGTATTTAGAATTAAAAAACGAAGGAGTTTGACTCAGCCTCCTTGAAGAGGTTGAGGAAAACCTATGACTGCACAGCATTCGGTGATAAATCTCTAGACCCGAGCTAGGGAAGATTTGCAGGCACTCCCTAGCCTTGGGGAGGGAATGTGTTTGCTGGTGAGTCTTCAAGAGTAATAGAAAAGAACAATTTAAAAGATACACTATCATTAATGAAAAAGTTAAAAGAAGTGAAACATTGCCTCTCACATGGTCAGCTCGAGCAGCAGAGCTGTAGGTGCTTGTAAAATCCTGCAAAGTATATCAAGACAAAATAGTGAATATTTTTACTAATTCTAAATATGCATATAGAGTAATACATGCATTTAAGAAATTATAAGAAAAAAAAAAGTTTATTAACCTGCAAGAGTAAAACATTAGTTCATTAAATCTTAATTTCTCACTTATTAGAAACTTGATTTGTATAAGAATTTCCAATGGGGAGTTGAAAGAGGCAAGAATTCGTCCTTCTCCCCACTCTAACATGTGTTATCACTGTGCAAGTTTGTTTTAACATCCTTCAGTGTCCTCATCAGATAAAAAGCTGTGTCCAGATGTGAGACGAGCCACTCAAGCCACAGAAGCAAAAAGAACTGCTAACTTCCCTCACGACTGTGAGATCTACGGCCAGAGACTCCTCTCTAATGTGAAACTCCAGACAAAGAGGACACAAAAGAACAGTATTGGACAACATAATATACAGTAAATCAGTTTAAAGCTGCAACGCCAAAAATGAAACACATTAAATGGTTTTGCCTTTTGTATTTCCAGAACAGTGTTATTCACAGTCAGCTATCCTAGCAAAACCTTGTAATAATTGTAATAGCAAGTATGGCTTCAGATGCAAAGGGGTAAGTAAGCCAGAAAAAAAAAAAAAAGAGACAAAGCTATATGAGCTTAAATCTAAATTTGTGAAATTGAAATATAACAATAACAAAATAATTTTATTTTTAAAATGAAAAGGTTTCAAAAAGATAGCTGGCTATTCTACTAAGTATTTATAGCTGTTGCTGTTTAATGCATATTTGTTTGTCCAGTGTTTAAGAATGCTAAGCCCCACAAAAGAAAAAATACTGCCTTTGAAAAATCACTAAAAGTCATAGACCAATCTGCCAAGCTTTGGGCTCTGCAATTTAAAAGATAATTTTAAATTTAAAATAGCAGTTAAAAGTGCCATTTTTCAGTAGCACATTTGAGGTCCTAGAAAGAGCTCGCAAAATTGTATAAAAAGATCCTGAATGTGTTGATTTTTGTGAGTGGCTAATATTTGTGAGCATATTTTTTCTGTAAATTGAAACATAATCTAGATTTACAGAGAGTAAAATAAAAGACTAAAAAGGGGGGAAAATAGCCTAATAGATCACAAGCAAAAGACTAACAGTATGAAAATCATAGTCAGTTATCCTTTATGCTTTCCTCTTTCCTTTATGCTCTGTTTGCTAGAAATTCTACCAAAGTGAAGAAAAAGTACCCCATTTTACAAGCAAGAAAAACTATCAGTGGTCCTAATCATTGTCTAGAGCCATGATGTGAGCTGCCAGAAACTGAAAAGATTAATGTCTTTGCGACACTTCAGGATGCCTGTGTGTGTGGGGAAGGGACAGGTCAGGCCTTGCCCTGGTGAGACAGTGAACTGCCCCTAACCTCAGCCCCAGAGCATCCCAGCCCTGCAGTGAGGTCCAGTCATGGACACAGCAGAGGCAGTGCTGCACAGAGCTCCAAGCCCAGCCCTATAGTGGGGCCAGCCATGCACACAGCAGAGGCCGTGCTCCATTCTCCCCATCCCTGACTCCAAAGAAACCTGCTGGGGGATGGAAGGCCCAAGAAAGCCAAAAGAATTAACATTCCTCTTAGAATTTCTATAGACTCTGTCTTTCCTCTTTTTCTTCAAAATAACTGCTCAAAATTCTAGACCTATAGGAAAGCTAATATTTAAAATAAAAATCAAACTAAAGTAAGACAAAAGCCCAAGAGTTAGTGCCCCCAGGGGAGAGTTGATATTAAATATATGAACACAGTGCCCATAAAGTTTTGACCTTGGGATAACAAAGTTGCTGTGCAATAAGACCAGTATCTCTCCACATTAGTGTTGTTCCTCAACTAACAGAGCTTACTCCGAACTTTTCTACTAATAGATAACCCCACCAATTTTCACAGCTTTGCCAGGTAGTTTATACCCTGGCCCGAAGTAAGTAAACTAAAGAAGAATCTTTCTGCCACTATAGAGACCATAATGAATGCCACTGCAGATGCCATAAGAGCACAGCAAATCAAGATTAAAAGCATCTCACAATTAACACACAATTAATGTGTGTTTGGAGGAGTGAATTGATTCGCCCCAATCGAGCTCAGAGACACTTCAGAAACCAAGTCAGGGAAGTGGGTATTTGCTTTATTCGGTGCACCGGATGTGTGGGAATTGTTTCCACCAAACACACACACCAGTACCTCCAAAGGCACAGTGTTATAGGTAAAATTCATGAATATTCATTACATTCTCCAGGATAGGAGTGGTTATACAAATAATTTCGCAGAAGTCATGAATATCATTAGCATGTGCACCACGCATGCTCCGTATGTCCCAGTGGTCTTTGGAGACCCCCAAAGTAATCCTCCAAGATGAAAGCCCTAAAAGTCTTCATCACAATGCACTTTTCACCTTTCTCTCTGGAGCATGGGTAGTCCTTCGTGGGATGATTCAGCGATTTCTTGTGCTGGCTTCAAACGGATTCTTTTGTGCCTCTTATCTTGATAAGATTAAGGAAATCCTGTTTTTCTAGGTTTTAGAATTCACATATTCTGTCTCCCAGTAGTTAACTTGAGTTACCTATTGACTACTCCTTTCTCAAGATGCCATGCATAAATTTGCTTCTTAAAAAGACATCTATGTTCTTTAGCAAGACAGCTCTGTCCCTGTGGTGTTGTTTGTCAGAGAAGACTTTTAGCTTAGTTGACATGGGTGAGCCTAAGTGTTCCAGCTCTCCTGCCCCAAAATGGTTGATCTGAGACTGCTCACTCCACAGGGTTGTGACCTTGACTCCTGGTGTTTCTCTTCCATGGCTCTGCGATAGGTTTTCATCTTTCCACCATTTTTGGCCACTGTCAGCTAATCTTGATGCACAGGGCCAACCCAGGAGATCACAACCACCTATTTATCAGTAGTGATAGGTGCCAGGCTCTGAGATGGTTGCCAGAACCAAAGTCAGGCTGTAGACTCAGATGAGGAAGTGGTAGTGAGCTCCTCCAGCTTTATCCAGGAGATGACGAGGATATTTGCACAGACTGGCCCTGCCAGGTGCTTCTGACAGGGTGAAAATTCCCTAATCATGCAGCATGCTTGTCCCTTGATGAGCTCAATGAAGCACATGGGCTGGTGTTCCAGGGCAGGAGGGGGTGTCACCATGCCCTATATGGTTTGGGACCTCTACTTCCCTCAGAACAGGTTCACAGGGTTTTTTCCCTTTCCAGCTGATCAGCACATATGCCCCTGTGTAGTTTCATTCCCTTGCCCCTAACTCCTTCTGAGGCGTGGATTAACTCCACAACTCAAATAGGTAGAGAAAATATAACAAAGGGTTCATGGATTGAGATAAGGACCAGGAGAGATCATTCACCAAATACTGTCATGAACAAAACAGGCTCAAATCAGAGATATTAATTGAATTTATTCCCAACAAAATCAGACCAGGATAATAAGAAGTAAAATAAATCTTAAAAACACCTTCCCCCCACCCCTTCCTCCTTCACAGCTCTATCTCCTACCCTAGTGGTGCAAGGAGACAGGAAATGGGGGTTATGGTCAGTTCATCACCCATTGTTTCTCCCTCTGCTCAGGGAAAGGAGTCCTTTCCCCTGCTCCAGCATGGGGTCCCTCCTATGGGACACAGTTCTCTGTGAACTTCTCCAATGAGAGTCCATCTCACAAGCAACAGATCTCTGTGGACTGCTGCAACATGAGTCCATCCCGCCAGCAACAGTCCTCCCCAAACTGCTGCCATGTGGGTGCAGTCCTTCAAGGTCAGGCTGCTCCAGCATGGGCCTCTCTCTGCAAGGAGACAGGGAATGGGATTGAATAGACAGGAGAATAACAGACAAAAGGCTTTAAACAGAGTTACTTAGTACACAGTATGAAACAAAAAGAACTACTAGTAGATTACATAAAAACAGTGTGTGACATAAAGGTACCTATATTATAGGTAGCAAATAGTATAGATTAGGAGTCAATGTAACTTACCACCGAAATGATGACAGTGTACCCAGAGTCCTTTCACTCAACCCTTGAGAGAGTAACCACAAAGTGGCATCCCAACTTTCGGGAAAAGCTCCACACATTTCCAGGGAATGTGCAAAAGACTTCTGCTTTGTGAAAGTTTGGTGTAACTTTTATAGTTTTTAAAGTGAAGTGTCTGTCAGTCAAAAATTCGGGATTATCTTCCTACAATCTTGCTTTCAAGGCAAGATGTTTATTGTCAGCTGGGAGTGTCACCTCCATGGCACTGAAATAACTCACTACAAGACAAGCTCTCCTGATGGAGTTATTTCACCAATTAATTCATGTGAGGGGGAAGATGCTCTGAGTTATTGCAGCAGCTGATAGGCAGAACAGATATGCCCTCCTGTGGTGGGGGGGACATCCTGCCATAATCCCCAAAGAATCAAAAATTTTAATTTCCAGAACTACTCTCAGGGTTTGAGGTGAGATATGTGCAGGCGGAGAGTGTCTTCACAACAGGGTCTGGTGCAGTGTTGGGATTTTAGGCAAAGAGATGGTGGGTCTAGCTCTCATTAAAATGGTTTGATGGTGCATAGTGAGTTTGGATGGTGATTTGGATCAAAACATGTTTTTCTGCTTGGACTAGTGCATAGTTTAGGCTGGAGAAAGGAAATGGATACCCAAGGTCAGCCTAAAGATCAGAATTGAAGACAGATGGGAGAAAGGAGGAATTTTTGTGGTGACCAGAAAGAACCATTTTTTTTAATCCATCTGGTTGTCTACCCATGATGTCCTAGCTTGGATACGAGGGCTTTGAAGTCCAGGGGTGACAGGGAAGAGCCTTGCTGTGACATTGTCCCATTCTAATGTAACCAGACTGTTGTGGCAGGTTTAGAGTAAACCCTGGAAAGCAGCTTAACACAGAGAGACTATTTAAACTGCAGGCTGTGACTGCAGGACCAATTCATGGAGATCCCTTCAGATTGAGTGGGTTATTGATGCTGGGGCTGGATGGGTATCCTGGAGGTATCACCCTGAGCATCACCACCCATAAGGGAGATGTGGGCATTGACCTGACCCAAGACAGATGCTTTTATGGTCTTATTATCAACCCTGGGGACTGAGGCCAGTGCCTGGGAGTGGTGAATTAGCCCCAGAGAGGCAGTGGGGACTAGACCCAGCAGATTGGCAGTAGGCAGGGTAGTTGCTCCTCTGCAGGAGTTGTCTCCTACCTCCAGTCTGATTGGCAGAAAGGGTCCCATTTCAGCATCAGTTAAAATCTTGGCATGCTCCCATTGCTTCCCTGCTCTGGTACACTCTGCTAAGTGAAAGCCTTAGGGTGGTGGTGCAGGGAGGATTAATACTCTCCATCTAATTGCCTTTCCCCCACATCTGAGTCTGCAGTGCAGCATGTAGAGGGGCATCCACTCCTCTCCTCTCCTCTCCTCTCCTCTCCTCTCCTCTCCTCTCCTCTCCTCTCCTCTCCTCTCCTCTCCTCTCCTCTCCTCTCTTCTCTTCTCTTCTCGCCTGTTATCTCCAGGGGCCATGCTGTGTAATTTAACAAAATACTCTAGCATGGTAATTAACATCTTAACTTCAAGAGCCTTTTCACTCTCCTATAATCCTGACTGCAGAGCTGAAACAGATCCTTCTTGTTGAGAACAAAGTCTACCACAGCCCTTCTCAAGGGCCCCTCTGGTTAAAAACACGATTGGGAAGCACCATGTCTCCTGCACTTCCAAGTAGAAGTGAAGCTGGAGCTTCATGTCTGAGGCTGTCTAGATGTCCATTTGTGTTGCCAGCTGGACCGACGAACTTGAGATGCCTGTTGGTAAGCTAGGGCAAGTGGTGCATGAGCTGCAGTCAGTCCAGCTTTCTGTGGGTCCCACTCCAGCCTCTCCATTGCTCTGGGTAGATATTTTCAAGGTTTCTGTGCCTTCATGCTGGAGTCATCACCAAAGCATCAGAAAACACTGCATGCTAAGAGCTAGTTTGTGGCAAGAGTTGCTTATATGTAATTAGGCAAGCAATATCATACACAATTATTAGTATTGTGGCTTCCAGGAGAAATGTCATTGCAGCTGGAAAGGGTAATGTATGCATTGGGCTGCTCCCACTCCATCTCCCAGGGAGAATTGCTGAAGAATACAATTAAACCTGTGTGGTTTTCTGATAAGTGATGGTGGGGCAGGTTCTCCAGTCCTCCTCGTGGTGTGGTCACCCTTGAGAATACGAAGTAAGCACTTTAGCTTCTCAGCAGCCCAGAGAATCTCAGAAAGCAGATAATAAACCCAAATATTCATAGGTATGTGAACTCCATCAACTTAGCTCTCTGGTTTGCTCCTGGTGGTCTGCACCCCACACACATGCATCCATTACTGTTCAGGACAAAGCTGGTTCTCTCCATGATGCAGCACATCTGCAGTTTTGGAGATTCTTTGGTCCCTCAACCAAAGAGGACCATTGCATTGCCACCACACGGGGCTTATGATGTTTACCTCTGCAAAGACATAAAGAGCAGGTTTTGGGACCACGGACGCCAAGGGAAACTGGGCCCAGTAGCATGCCATGGAAGCCAGTTGTGCTCAAGAGCCACCTTGCAAGGCATTGCATCTCCCCCACCACGTGCAGCACTTTCAGGAGCAGGCCCTACAGTTTATTTTGGGTTGCTCATGAAAATATTTAGTGCCCAGAGCCCACCAAGGCATACTGGCCTCACAGAGGACCTTGCCCAGTGCTCCATCTCTCAGCAGGACACAGACATTTGGAAGAAGAGGAGCCTGATATATTCCACCAGTTTGCAAAGCTGCTAGAAAACAAACCAGAAACAAAAGTGAAAAGCCTTTTGCAACCAAGGTTGAGTATTATATGACTGGCCAGGCATATTATGGTATGCAGCCTTCTCTCTTAGGAAACCAAGCAGACTCTGTATGCTTTGCAGCAGGAACTGCTGCTTTCATTGCCTGAACAATACAGGGGAAACCTGCTAGAGAGCAAAGGGAAGTTTTCCTTGCAAACAGCCCCAACCTCCAGGGGATGATTACAGGTTAAGCCAAGAAGCATGTGAGTCTTGGCTCACCTATTGTGTTGTCTGCCTGTGTTGGTTTTGCTTGGCCCAGGTTTTGGGGGGGGGGGGGTGGTTGTGTGCACAAAGATGGCTCCTGTGAGGAGTTTCTGGAAGCTTCCACCATTTCCAGCAGAGCCAATCTCTGATGGCTCTGAAGATGATGGACATGCCACTGGCCAAGCCTGGGCCAATTAGAGATGGTGGTAATGCCTCTGTGATAACATATTTAAGAAGAAATCAAAACAAAGGAAACACACAGTTTTTTCTAGCCAGAGGAGGAAGAGGTGAGAACATGTGATAGAAACAACATGGAGTCAGTGGAGTGCAGCAGTGCAGAACCTAAAGGCAGCTCTCCCATGCTGCAGGGGGGAGGGCTGCCCCAGAACCGGAACACGCAGGACGGTTTCTCCTTGGCCACAAGCGATGGGACTGGTCAGACTGGGTCTTTGTAGAAGCGTCGCAGGTTTAGAAAGGTAGCTGTTCGATTCTAGGCTCCATGTGGTTTATTGGGATAATAAGGGAGGGAACTGGGGAGTGGGGGAGGGGAAAGGAGAGCCGGGGGGGGATTTTAGCTCCATAGAGCCTAGAATCCAAGAGGGCCAGTTCCGGGTCCCACTGGGCTTTTATTCGTGGGGTTAGGAGGCGGTCCTGGCTCACATCAGCCAGTCCGGAAGGGTCAAGGGGGAGGGATCAGGGAAGGGACACACATTACAACAGTGGAGGTCAGTGGAGAAGGAGGGGGAGGAGGTGGTCCAGGCGCCAGAGCCACGATTCCTTTGCAAGCCGTGGTCAAGACCATGGTGGAGCAGGCTGTCCCCCTGCAGCTCATGGGGTCCATGGGGGATGCAGCGATCCACTTGCAGCCCATGGGGAGGTGCCCACGCCAGAGTTAATTTTTTCCTTTCCTCTGCCCAGCTGTGGCAGGGGTGCGAACGAGTGAGCAGCTGCCGTGGGTGCCTGGTGTTTGGCCAGTGTCCAAACCATGACACTGCCTCACAGTCCTTTTCCAACTCCCTTGTCAACATTCATCAGCTCATTTGAACCATATGGAAATCTGTTAGACAGGCATAGTATGGTGCCCATGGTGGGAGTTGGGCAGATGCCCAGGGACGTGCAGCTATGGATAGTTAAATCAATAATAATTCCATTGTGGGAGTACTAATTGAATGGGTTGTCAATGGGTTGTCATAGTTTTAAGCCCAGCTGAAAATTACGCACAATGGAGCTGCTTGCTCAAACCCCCCCCCCGGGTGGAATGGGGAGAAGAATCAAAGTAAAACTTGTATGTTGTGATAAGAACAGTTTAATAATTGAAAATAAAGCAAAATACAGTAATAATTGGAAAATGATTGATGCCTTAAATCATTAGTAAAAACTTTTAGACGCAGATACACAGTATAGGAAAAGGGTATTACCTTGGTTTAATAAGATCCCAGATGCACACTGACGAACAAGCCCCCAACGATATCTCTCGTATACAATTTATGGACAGCTTAGATTAGAATACTTATCTAAAAGTCTCCAATAAGAAGTCTAACAAATGAAGTAATTGCTTCCTTATTAAAATTACCTCCCCCCAAAAAGGTTACAACTTAGTTTACAAAAGCATGTCTCAGTGATGGGGCCCTGTTCAAGGTTGGTGCCTCATGCTTTGGAGATTGTGAGGTTTGTTTCGTTTTCTCCAAAGAATTCTGAGCAGGGCAAGGGTACTAGGGTGCTAAACATGTAGGGTTAAGATACAGAGAGTAAAAAGTACAGGAATGGGGAAGGGTAAAAAGGATATATATAAAGAGAGTATAAAAGTAAAATGAAAAAGGACAAAAACCCATCAGGCATCATTTCCCCCCTTTTTGGAGACTAACAAGCTTTTACCTTGTTTAGTCTCTCAACTACTCTACTTACAACATCGGTTTACACAACTAGCTATGGCAAAAATAATAACTACAATTACAATAATTATAAATGTTTCTTTCACCCAGGCCCAGTCTGGCAACCATGAAGTGAGGGCATGGAAGATTTGGTCAATTTTTAAGGTGTAATTTCTTGAACTTACTTCATGTAGAATTTGAATTCTTTTCTAAATTTCTTCCAAATTCTCTCTGATTCTCTCATCTTGGTCTACAAAGGAACAACAGCTGCCGTTAATAATATCGCATACTTCTTCATGAGCGCCGAGCAAGAATTTGAGAGCTATCTTGTACTGCGTCATTGCTCTTGACAGGCCATGGACTTCTTACAAAGCTATAATTGCATCAGCAGTATGTTTTTCAATATTTTCAATAACACTCGATATATTTACGATTGCTCTTTCTAATTTAACTATCCCATAAGAGGGAAGGAGGGCTCTCACTATACTATGGAAAACTGTGGGATGTTTAATGAGGGGATTAAGAGTTCTTTTCCCCCTCCTACGTGGTTTTTCAATTTGGTCAAATATTGTTATATTTGGGATTACAGCCCCGAGGGCACAAGCCTGGTCTTTATCTACAGGTAGAATTTTCCAGGCCTTATCATCACATATCCAATACACTCTCATCTTAAAAGGCAGAGCTAATTTCTATTTTAGCAACTTCATTTTTGTTACAGATCTTGGGTTAAGTATTTCTCTGAAGTTGGTCTTATGACAATATGGTGGAAGAACGGCTTTTCTTGTAGCATTCATGAGCACGCAGCGAACTGTATAGTTTTCACGTTCTATCAGGCTGCTCGGGGTATAGGAGGCAGCAAGGTGGTATTGGGCTCGATCTGTTGCTACCTTTTTGTATGTTTTTTTTCTATTGCAATACTAATCAATGACCAATTTCTCTTCCCATTTAGAGGTGGTAATTGAGTACAGATCTAGCAATTGTTCATATTAAGAGCTTTAGATACATTTTGCATCACAGTATTGTGTAACTCTTGGGCTGAGCTTTGAGTCATGGTTACCAGTTGGAAAAACAGCATATACGTAAAGAACAATTTAACTATCATCTTGATTTGTATCAGTCTGTTTTCTCAGTGGTCTCAGGAGCAGAAGCTTTCTTTACTCTGGAATAGTGGATTCACAGTCCTTTCCTAGCAACTTTGACAGCAGTGAGGGTGGTCAGCAAGACTTGGAATGGTCCCTTCCACTTGGGTTGCAAGGGGTCACTGTCCCACCACTTGATGTAGACCCAGTTTCCAGGCTGAAACGGGTGGGCAGGGATGTCCAATCCTATAGGCTTGGACAGGACAACGAATCTCTGGAGCTTCTGCAAAGTGGAACTCAAAGTCATTAAGTATTTCTGTAAATCAATTTTTCCTCTCATGTGAATTTCACTTGGAATGTGTGGAACTTGATATGGTCTGCTATATAGAATTTCATAGGGACTTATGTTGTCTCTCTGCCTTGGTTGTATGCGGACCCTCAATAAGGCTATAGGCAAAGCCTGAACCCATGTCATAGATGTTTCTTGACAAATTTTTCTAATCTGGGTTTTGAGGGTTCCATTCATACATTCAACCTTGCCACTTGCTTGGGGCCTGTATGGTGTATGCAGGTCCCAAGTAAGTCCCAAGATCTTGCTAACTTCCCCGACCACTGTTGCAATAAAATGTGGTCTCCTATTTGATGACATCTCCAAGGGAACTCTAAATTTTGGAATTATATGATTGAGCAAGGCTTTTACTACTTCTTTTGCTGCATTGGTGCGACAGGGATAAGCTTCAGGCCATTTACTGAATGTATCAACCAATACTAATACATATTTGTATCTTTCTTTCTGTGGCATTTCAGCAAAATCTATTTGCCAGTAATCTCCCAGGAGATGCCTTGTCTTGGTCACTCTTAACACTACTTTTTTAGTTGTGTCAGGGTTGTTTTTGCAGCAGGTTTCACACTTGCTTGTTACAGACTGCACGATATTAGTCATTCTTCTCTCTATTACTACTTTCTTTAGATGTTTTAAAAGGTTTTCTGTTCTCTAGTGTGTATTTTCATGTTCTCTTTGTGCTATTTTTTGAAGGATCGGGGGTGGGACTACAACCTGGCCTATGGGTGTAACAGTTTACTCACCCTCTTTAATTTCAGATTTAAGATATTTAATTAACTTTTGGTCACTGATCATATTTTAGAGCAAACTCTGCCATTTACTTTTTTCTGTGGCACTATTGCAAAAATGCTTTTCTCTGCTATCTCTCTTGCCATTTCATCAGCAAAGCGATTTCTCACTTAAGGAGTTGTCTTCTCCTTTTGATGACTTTTGCAGTGCATGACAGCTACTTTTGTAGGTTTCTAGATGCTTTGCAGGAGTGTTAGGATTTGTTTAGCATGTTTAATGCCATTACCTTGAGCAGTCAGCAGGCCACGTTTTTTTCAAATAGCTCTATGGGCATGAACAACACTGAATGCATATTTGGAATCAGTCTATATATTTACCTTCGTTCCCTCACTCAGTTCTAGAGCTCTGGTCAGTGCAATCAGTTCAGCTTTCTGTGATGATACATCTGAAGGCAAGGCCTTTGCCTCAATTACTTCATCTGTGGTGGTCACTGCGTAGCTTGTCATACGCTTACCATTCTGTATGAAACTGCTTCTATCAGTAAAAAGTTTCCAATCTGGATTCTCTAGAGGCACATCTTTCAGGTCTGGTCTACTGGAGTAGGTTTCTTCTATTGTTTGCAAACAGTCATGCTCAGGCACGTTATCGAGCAGTGTGGATGACAAAAACATTGCGGGGTTTACAACAGATGTTTTTAGAGTGACATTGTTCTGTTCTAACAATATAGCTTGGTATTTAAGCATTTTGCTAGGGATAACCAGTGTCCTCCCTTTTGTTCTAGCACAGAAGTCATGGCGTGGAGTACATACACGACAATGTGCTGTCTAAGGGTGAATTTTCGAGCTTTCTGGATTAGGATGGCAGTTGCTGCCACAGCTTTCAGACACCTTGGCTACCTTTGGCTAACATTGTCTAACTGTTTTGAAAAATAGGCCACAGCTCTTCGCTGATCCCCAAGATATTGTGCTAACACCCCGAGAGTTACATTTTGCCACTTGTATGTAAATAGTTCGAAGGGCTTTGTTAAACCTGGCAGCTCTAAAGTTGGAGCAGACATCAAGGAATGTTTTAATTGTTTAAAGGCAGCTTTCGCTTTCTCTGTCCAGTTGAGGGTTCCCTTTTCAGCTGTCTTAAGGGTTTCATACAGAGGCTTTACTAGTATTTCATACCTTGCTACCTAAAGTCGACACTAACTTACCATGCCGAGGAAAGCTTGCATTTCTTTCACCGTGTGGGGCTCTGGAAGCTGAAAGATAGCTTCTTTCCATTTTTTGCTAAGTTGTCAATGACTACGGAAGATTTCTAGCCCCAGGTATACTACAGTTTCTTTGGCAACCTGTGCCTTTTCCTTTGAGACTCGGTATCCGCTCATGCTCAAAAAATTCAAAAGACAGTGAGTTGGATGCAGTCATTTCGTATTTTTGCTGTGATCAGGATATCATCGACATATTGAAGGATTTCTCTTTTTGATTCTTGTTTTTTCCAGTCCTCTAGTTTTTTTGATAGCTGGTGTCTAAATATTGTTGGGCTGTTCTTGAATTTTTGGGGTAGCACTGTCTAGGTTAGTTGAGTCTTTCTTTCTGTCTCAGGATTTTCTTACTCAAGAGCAAAAAGCTCCTGGTTATCTTTGTGGATTGGAATAGAGAAAAAGGCATCTTTGAGATCTAAGACTGAGAACCACCTTAATTCATTTGTTAGTGTGGTCAGAAAGGTGTAGGGATTTGGTACAATTGAATGTATGTCTTCTGTAATTTTGTTGATTGCCTTCAAATCTTGCACTAGCTTGTAATTCTTACCATCAGCCTTCTTTACTGGCAGGATGGGTGTGTTGTATTTGGACTCACATTCTACTAGCAACCCGAATTTGAGAAATTTCTCAATTACAGGTGCTAGTCCCCTATGACTTTTTAATTTCAGAGGGTATTGTTTCTGCTTTACCAGTGTTGCTCCCACTTTGAGTGCAATACTCACAGGTTCAGCTCTTTTGGATCTCCCGGGAAAATCACTGGCTCATACTGTTGGAATAACTGCATCTTCAACTTCTTTAGGAATTTCTCTACAACATTCCTGGATAAGAATAGTAGCTGCTTCGACAAATTTAGATTCAGGAATTATAACTTTCACTCCCTCTTCCTTGGAAAATTTAATTTCTGCTTCTAATTTTTCTAATAAATATCTGCCCAACAACGGTTTTGGAGAATTTGGCATATATAAAAATTGATGAGTCACCCAATGTTTTCCTAGTTTAAATCTTAAAGGTTGAAAGAAAGGCTTTGTTTCATTTACCCCTGTGGCACCAATTACATCTACAGTATCTTGACTCAGTTTCCTCTTTAAAGTATTTAACACAGAATATGTTGCTCTCGTATCAACCAAAAATTCAACATAATCTTTCTCCAGCTTAATTATAACCGAAGGCTCTGCTGGGGTGGATAATGCTTTCGGTCCCCGTTAATTCTCATCTACAGCTAATTGAGAAGATGAGGGCGTCTCCTTCGCCTGTATTGGACACTCGTTCTTCCAGTGTCCCTTCTTCTTGCAGATGGCACACTGGTCCTCAGCTAGAGGAGGGTGAGGTGGACCCTTTCTTTTCCCCTGACCCTGTTTCTTCTTGTAGTGGGGTTTACCAGTATCCTTATCTGTTGAATCTCTATTTTGATATACTTTCTAGGCTACATTCAACAACTTATTTATATCATACTCATCTAATTTTTTCAGCTTTTTCTTTATATCAGGTGTAGATTGGCCTACAAATATGTAGGCTAAATGAGATTGCTGCAATGGGGAATCTAAGTTTAAATTTGTGTACTTCTGTGCAGCCTCTTTGAGTCTGTTCAGGAAATTTGTGGGGGTCTCATTTAGACCTTGCCTTATTTTATATATTTTGGCCCAATTAATTGCTTTAGGAATAGCACATTTTAGTTCAATAACTATCTACTTTTGATACTGTTTTAATTTGGCCATTTCTTCTGGCACATTGGGATCTCACTCTGGATTTATCAAAGGAAAAATATTACCAACAGGTCCTTGAATGGTTCTAGCTGCAATTTGAGTTTCTATAGCATTTATAGCAGCCTTGATAATCATCTCCTTTTCTGTACTATTTAGTACTTCATCTAACATTACATTTAGGTCACTCTAATCTGGGGTTTGTGCCTTGATAGCTAATTCAAACCGCATGGCTACTTTTTCTGGATTGTCTCTGTATGTTCCGAATGACTCTTTCAATTGTCGGAGTTCTCCGAGGGAGAAAAGAGTTTTGATATAAACCATCCCTTGATTCCTGACAGCCTGCTTAAGAGGTACTTCTAGGGCAGGTTTTTCTTTCCTTGATTTATCTCTCTTAGATCTAGTGCGTTTTGCTACTGGACTGGTAGCTCTGATAGCTTCCCAGGCTATTTTCTCCCTCTTTTTCCCAGCAGGTTCGCTGCCTGCAGCTTTAGCCTCGGTTTCTCCTTCCTCTTCTGAGCTATCTACATCTACACTGGATTCGTCTGACTCACGCTTGATTTGGATTTTTTCCTTCTCAGCCTTAGTTGAGCGGCGCAGAGTATGCCGCCCGCCGCTCCCTCCTTCTCCAGTCTGGGAGGGGCTAGCGGCAGACATGCTTCTCTCTCCGTCTCGATCTGCCCCGGTTTCGCTCTTGCCTCCGCCCCTGTCTTCGCTTTTGGCCTTTACCCCTGTTCCCACCTTTGCCTCTACCCCTGTCTCCACTTCTGCCTCCACTCCTGTCTCTACCTTTGCTTCCGCCCCTGCTCCCGCCCTCAGGACTGCGGGCAGGTGGGGATTGCTCCGCTCCCGCTCCTCCCTCATCCTCGTCGTCAGAACGATCGGGGGATGTCGGCAGTGGAGGAGGAGGAGGCCACACCTCCTCTTTTCCCCGTGCTGTATCAAGTAGGTGAAGGGGGCAGACGGCCAGAATGGCGGTGGGGGAGGAGGAGGAGGAGGAGGAGGAGGAAGAGGGGGGAGGAGAGGGGGCACCGGCCCCTGTTGCGGATGGTGTGATGCCTCCTTGTGTAAAGCTGGTGCTACCAAATCTGTGTCTGTCATGTCTATCTCTTCATCTTTCGTCAGAGGCTGTTTTTGTCTATCTTTTTTCTTTTCTAATTTTTGTAAAGCCATTTCAAAGCGGTTTTCTTTCATTTGCTTATACGCTTCTTCTCAATTTAGAAATATAGAAAACAATTCTGCATATTTTAACTCCTTAAACCTACCCTGAACTCGGAGTTCTACGAGTAACTTTGTAATAAGTTCATTATCTAAACTGCCCAACCGAGGCCATTTACTCCCCCCTCCAGTTTCAACACAGGCCACACTCACAGTGAGAGTCTGGTTAATTTGCCGGAATGTAAAGCAGCGCTTCTCACTGTTAGCAGATTCCAGTTTTTCAAAATCAAACTCAGCAGGGAATCCTGCGGGATTTTTGGGTTGGTAGATAACACACCACCCATATCTTACTTAGAAAGAAACAGTAGGAAAAGGTTCCTAACCTATAGATCAGTACAGGAAGAAACCAGCAGAGCAAAGAAAGCAAGCCTGAAAATCACGCGTGTTCAGCTTAGAAACTCTGGTGGGATTCGAACTTCGGTAGCTGAACCCACACCCCAACCCGTGGGCTACAGCCCCCTCTGAGCCACAGCCCTTCCGTGAGCCCTATGTGGCTCGCTGTGAGTAATAGCGAAGGACGCCCCTTTCTCCTCACAGGCCCCCCCCGCAGGAGCGGAGTAGTTAAAAAACCCCTTTTTATGGCCCCCTCTGGCCACGCTCCCACCCTTGGAGATCTCTCCAGATGCTAGCTAGCCATAAAACTATAAAACAACCCCTTTGATCTTACCTCTCCAGTTGTGTTTCTGCGGTAGGGTCTTCGGAAAACTCCCAGTTTTCAATCCTGGACCACCGCTTCCCTCCCATAGTGCTGGCAAGTGGGGGGGTTCAGCGGGGTGTTTTTTGGTCTAAAATCAGAACTCGGGGATCCTTCTCCTCCTGCCTGGCTCGCCAGAACTGATGCCTTAAATCATTAGTAAAAAATTTTAGACGCAGATACACAGTATAGGAAAAGGGTATTACCTTGGTTTAATAAGATCCCAGATGCACACTGACGAACAAGCCCCCAACGATATCTCTCGTATACAATTTATGGACAGCTTAGATTAGAATACTTATCTAAAAGTCTCCAATAAGAAGTCTAACAAATGAAGTAATTGCTTCCCTATTAAAATTACCTCCCCCCAAAAAGGTTACAACTTAGTTTACAAAAGCATGTCTCAGTGATGGGGCCCTGTTCAAGGTTGGTGCCTCATGCTTTGGAGATTGTGAGGTTTGTTTCGTTTTCTCCAAAGAATTCTGAGCAGGGCAAGGGTACTAGGGTGCTAAACATGTAGAATTAAGATACAGAAAGTAAAAAGTACAAGAATAGAGAAGAGTAAAAAGATATATATAAAGAGAGTATAAAAGTAAAATGAAAAAAGACAGAAACCCATCAGGCATCGTGATAACAATAATGATAATAAAAATGGAAAAAACAAGTGATGCACAAGGCAATTGCTCTCCACCCACTGACTGGTGCCAGACCATCCTTCCCAAACCCAGATCAGCTGCCCTTCAAGGTAACTCCTCCCAGTCTATATACTGGGCATGACTTTCTGTGGTGTGGAATATCCCTTTGGTCAGTTCGGGTCACCTGTCCCAGCTATGCTCTCTCCCAGTTTCTATAGTGAATCTCCTCACTGGCAGAGCATGAGACGAAAAAAATCTCCTTGACTTAGGATAAATATAACTTAGTAAAAACCCAAAACATTGTTGTGTTATCAACACCATTCTCATTTTGCATCCAAAACAAAGCACTGTAACAGCTACTGAGAAGGAATTGACTCCATATCAGCTGAAACGAGGACAATATCCACCCCTTATTCCATACCATTTATGTCATGCCAAGTTTCACACTCCCCAATATCCCATCACCTTCCCTATTGTGTTGGTTTTGCTTGGCCCAGTTTTTGGTAGTGGGGGGACCACAAAGATGGCTCCTGTGAGAAGATTCTAGAAGCTTTCACCATGTCCAGCACAGCCAATCTCTGATGGCTCTGATGATGATGGACATGCTGCTGGCAAAGCCTGGGCCAATTAGACAGGTTGGTTATGCCTCTGTGAAGACATATTTAAGAAGAAATCAAAACAATGGGTGCACGTAGTTCTTTTTAGCCATAAAAGGAGGATGAGGTGAGAACATGTGAGGGAAACAACATGGAGACACCAAGGTTAGTGGAGAAGGTGGGGGAGGAGGTGGTCCAGGCGCCAGAGCCGAGAATCCTCTGCCAGCCATGGTGAAGACCATGGGGAAGCAGGTGGTCCCCCTGCAGCCCATGGGATCCATAGGGGATACAGAGATGCACTCGCAGCCCATGGGGAGGTGCCCACACCGGAGTGAGTGGATGCCTGGAGGAGGCTGTGATCCAGTGGGAGTCCCAGTGGAGAGAGAGGCCTTGCTCCAAAGATGGAACAGCCTGTCCTTGGAGGACTGCATTCCGTGGAAGAAGGGCCCATGCCACGGCATTTTGGGAGGACTGTCTGCCTGTGGGAGGAGGCTCACGTTGCAGCAGGTTTGGGCAGACTGCTGCTTGCGAGATGAACCCAGGCTGGAGGAGTTCGTGGGGAACTGCCTCCTGTGGGAGGGACCCCACAGCAACGAAGAGGAAGGACTCCTCTCCCTGAGCAGTGGAAGAACATTCTGGTGATGAACTGACCTAAACCCCCACACCCCGTTCCCCTGCACTGTTGGTGGGAAGGAGGGAGGGGGTGGGGGAAGAACGGTGTCTTAAGGGCTTATTTTACTTCTCATTAGCTTCCTCTGACTCTGTTAGTAATAAATTTCACTTTGTAACTTTAAGAGGAGCCTGTTCTGTCCTTGGAGCCTCTCCCGGTCCTTATCTCACTCATTAACCCTTTGTGTGTTAACTTTTCTTTTTTCCCCTCTCCTCTGCCCAGCTGTGGCAGGAGAGAGCAGAGCGAGTAGATGTTGTGGGTGCCTGGCATTTGGCCAGAGTGCTAAACCACAACACCTATTTATCTGTTTTGATAAATATACATACAGACATCGTTGCTTCGGTCCATGGAATACCTCTGCAAATGTTCATAAAATGTCCACGTACACAAAAAAAAAATGTTGTATTTGTTGTATTCATTTAGTCTGTGACTTTGGCCTTCATCCTTGGTAACAGTCTTTCAAGCAAGAAAGATGTTGTTAGGTGTTGGATTGTTGCATGTTGCACATTTGAGTCAGTTCTGATTCTAGTACTGCTGTGCTTGTTCAGTTTTATCAAAGTTCATTCTTCATTGGTGAGAGTGCAACAATCAGAGGAAAGTCAGGCTCAGATTTCCAGAATATTTGTGTGTAAGATCGATGCCATGAGGTGCTCAGTGAGATTATGTGCATGCAGCTGCCATAAAAGTGGCAATACACAGTGTTGGACAGTTATTAACATAATACAATTTAATTCATTGGCTGTTCTCACCGAAAATCAAATCTCCTTTAGGCGCACCCTGGACTTCCCCATCCTGTCACATTACCCACCAAGTGCACCTGGCTCCTTGAGCAAAAGTAATCCCACGGATGGGTTTGCATTTGCCTGAGGCAGGAATAATCCAGACTGTTTTCCCCAGAATGTTTTTAATGTACGCTACAGGAACTTTATCCCCTTCTACAGTACACAAAAGTTTTGATTGGGCAGGGCCAGCCCAATTGGCAGATCCTCTGGTGTTGACTAACAAGGTGGCCTTTTCTAAATGTGTATCCCAATGTTTGAAGGTCTCACCACCCATTGCTCTCAGTGTAGTCTTTAACAGTCCATTACATCATTCGATCTTTCCAGAGGCTGGTGCATGATAGGGAATATGATATACCCACACAATACCATGTTCTTTGCCCCAAGTCCCTATGAGGTTGTTTTGTAAATGTTACATTATCTGATTCAATTCTTTCTGGAGTACTGTGTCACCATAAGACTTGCTTTTCAAGGCCCAGGATAGTTTTCTGGGTGGTGGCATGGGGCACAGGCTATGTTTCCAGCCATCTGGGTTGCTTCCACCATCATAAGCACATGGCTCTTGCCATCACAGGTTTGAGGGAGTATGATTTAGTCAATCTGCCATGCCTCCTCATACTTATATTTCAGCCATCATCCCCCATACCACAGAGGTTTTACCTGCTTGGCCTGCTTGATTGCAGCATGTTTCACATTCATGGATAACCTGTGGGACAGTGTCTATGGTTAAGTCCAACCCTCGATAACAAGCCCAAGGAAGTATCTCTTCCTTGATGGCCCAAGGTGTCATGGGCCCATTGAGCTAGAAACAATTCACCCTTGTGTTGCCAATCCAAATCCATGTGAGCCACTTCAATCCTAGCAGCCTGATTCACCTACTGGTTGTTCCAATGTTCTTCAGTGGCCCAACTCTTTAGTACATGAGCATTTACGTGACGTACCTTCACAACTAAATTCTCCACCCTGGCAGCAATATCTGGCCACAATGCAGCAGCCCAGATGGGTTTACCCCTGTGCTGCCAGTTATTCTGCTTGTATTGCTGCAATCACCCCCAAAGGGCATTTGCCACCATCCATGAGTCAGTATAAAGTATTGGCCATTTCTCTTGTTCAGCAGTGACTAAGGCCAACTGGATGGTGTTCACCTTTGCAAAATGACTCAATGCACCTTCTCCTTCAGTGGTTTCTGTGACTTGTCACAGGAGACTCCATACAGCTGCTTTCTATCTCCAATGCTTTCCCACAAGACAGAGGATCCATCAGTAAACAAGGCATATTCTTCTCACTTTCTAGTAATTTATTATATAGTGGGGCCTCTTCAGCATGTGTTATCTCCTTCTCTGGTGACATATCTTTGCCTTATGGCCAGTCCATGATCACTTCTAACATTCCTGGATGACTGGGGCTTCTTATCCAAGCTTGTGTGATCAGTGCAACCCACTTACTCCACGTAGTATTAGTTGCATGATGTATAGAGGAGACCCTCCTTATGAACATCCATTCCAACATGGGAAACTGGGGTGCTAGAAGGAGCTGTGCTTCAGTACCAACTGTCGCTGTTGAGCAGCTAGCAGAGTAATGAATGCATCAGTTCTGAGTGGCAAGAAGGAATGACCTTTATTGTTTTGATTTCATCACATATATAGAGTTCTCAAAAGTCACCCAGATTGGTCAGTCAGAAGCCTTCCCCCAGGCCTGATTGGCCAGGCCTGCACTGCCCAAGTTCTGGGACACTGTTCCAACATCATCCAAACTTTATCTTTATTTATAAAACACAAGAAAATTTCTCATGGGAAAAACCTGTGCTAGCCACAACCAACCACCTCTGAAGAGGTTCAAATACCTTCATAAGCTTCCGGTATATCCTTTTTGGTTGGAGTATAGGGGGCTTCAGATCCTCTGTATGCCCGACTCCAAAAACCTAGAGGTCGAACTTGAGTCTCCCCTGGTGCTGCCAGAGGCTCCAGGTAGGGCCATTGTCCCCAGCTGCAGTATAGAGCACATTTTTTACATCTTGCCCTGTTCAGACTGGCCCAAGGGCTACTGCGTGAACTATCTCCTGCTTGATTTGTTCAAAGGCTTGTCGTTGCTCAGGGCCCCATTGGAAATCATTCTTCTTTTGGGTCACTTGATAGAGAGGGCTGACAATCAGACTGTAATTTGGAATGTGCTTCTCCAATATCCCACAACACCTAAAACCACTTGTGCTTCTTTCTTGTTAGTTGGTGGGGACATTGCTGTTATTTTGTTAATAACCTTCATTGGGATCTGGTGATGTCCATCCTGACATTTTATTCCTAAAAACTGGATTTCCTGTGCAGGTCCATTTACCTTACTTTGTTTTATGGCAAACCAGGCTTTTAGAAGGATTTGTTTCATTTTCTTCCCTTTCTCAAAAACTTCTTCTGCTGTATTGCCCCATACAATGATATCATGAATGTATTGGAGGTGTTCTGGAGCTCCACCATGTTCCCGTGCAGTCTGGATTAGTCCATGGCAGATGGTCAGGCTGTGTTTCCACCCCTGGAGCAGTTGATTCCAGGTGTACTGGACACCCCTCCAAGTGAAACCAAACTGTGGTCCATACTCTGCTGCCAAAGGGATTGAGAAAAATGCATTAGCAATATCAATTGTAGCAGCACTTTGTTTTCTTTGACTCCAGTTCATATTGAAGTTCCAACATGTCTTGTACGGCAGCACTCAGAGGTGGTGCAACTTCATTCAGGCCACAATAGTCTACTGCCAACCTCCATTCTCCATTAGAATTTCACACTGGCCATATGGGGCTGTTAAAGGGTGAGTAGGTCCTGCTGATCACTCCTTGGCTCTCCAGGTAATGAATTAGTTTGTGGATGGGAATTACAGAGTCTTGGTTGGTGCCATATTGCCTCTGATGCAGTGGTGGTGGTAGCAATTGGCACCTGCCATTCTTCAACCTTCAGCAACCCCACAACAAAGGATCATTTGAGAGACCAGGCAAGGTAGACAATTGTTCAATGTCCTCCATCTCCATGGCAGCTATACAAAAAGCCCACCAATACCCTTTTGGATCCTTGAAATATCCTCTCCTGAGATAGTCTATGGCAAAGATGCACAGAGCCTCTGGTCCAGTCACAATGGAGTGTTTGTGCCACTCATTCCCAATCAGGCTGATTTCAGCCTCCAATACAGTCAGCTGTTGGGATGCCCCTGTCACTCCAGAAATACAAATGGGTTCTGCCCCTGCATAGCTTGATGGCATTAGGATACACTGTGCACCAGTGTCTATTAATGCCTTGTACTCCTGTAGGGCTGCTGTGCCAGGCCATTGAATCCACACAGTCCGGTAAACCCAGTTATGCCTCTCCTCCACCTGGCTGAAGGCAGAGCCCCTCTAATACTGATCACAAGGTTCCCTGCTAACGCCTTGTAGAAATGGACTAGAACTTCTCTCCATAGAGTCAGTAGTATAATCAGACCTTCCATTCTGCCTGGAAAACTGTCCGCTGGAGACTGGAGCAGCAACTTTCCTGGAAAAAACCCATTTATGTCTGTTTTCCCTGCAGTTCCCTCACCCGTGCATCTAGGATTGAGGTGGGTTGTTCATCCCACTTCCTCTCTGTGGTCCTGTAGGTAAAACCACAGGGTAGCCCATGGTGTATACCTTCTATATCCTCTCTCTTGAGCAAGAGGACACCTGCAGTCAATTGTTGAAATATGGGCCCGTACAGGTAGGGAATAGAACGTATCCTCTCTAAATTGCTGGAACTCCTGAGTCAGTTTATCTGACAGCTTCTCCACAGCCTCAACAATGGAGGAAGGAATACTGTCTTCATATTCCCAGAGTTGCCAAATTGTGCCACCCACTGTTGGTGCTGCATCATTTTTCCAAAGTAATATTGTCAAGGGGTTTCATGCACTATTGGTGCACTCCATAAATTTCTGCCACATGGGTCGTTGACATAAGACATCATCTGGATCCATGGGGAGCTGCACATTGTCCGTGATTTAGGGGGCTAGAGGTTGGATAATGATTTACTAGAAGCTGCTTGCTAAAAACAATATATTGCTTTCTTAACGGTTTTTGTGCTTGCCAAGCAGAAAGGGAGGATACAGGAGGAATGCAAGATCAATTGATAGAATTAAACCACTGTGACCAAATATCCTGCTTCCAGACTCTAGAACTGGCTCGAGTCAGCTCTAAGGTTTGGACTTGGACCAGGAACTCAGGGAGCATGTGCAAGGAGACAGGGTGAAGAGTTCATCCCGAGGAATACTCCAGTTACTGCCTCCCAGAGTCTACCCGCGACCACGAGAGACCCCTGCCCACAATAATCAAGTGGCACTGCACAGGCGCAAGCATACTTAAATGAACTTTGAACTCATTATAATACTAAGCCGGGATAGGTAATGAATATGTATAGGGGCATTGTGTAACTTCATGCACATGTAACTTGTAACCTGATATAAACCAAGTGAAGTGCTGCTGACGATGTGCATGTCTCTGGAGGGGCTACCCCCCATGCACCCCAGCTGGAATAAAAGCATACCTACTTCATAACTTTTTAAGTTGTGGAGTCTATCCGCGCCTCACCCGAGTCAAAATATATAATTTCTTGCATGGCAAATTGCCTTAGGTTACATGGAAGGCGTAACCAAAAAGTATGTATTCTATTACCATCTTCATAAGCTGTTAAAAACAGGTGGGGCAGTGGTCTTTATCTTCAGCATGACTCAGCCCTCATAACACTCGGGCATGGAGGTCTCTCATCCTGCTGATGGGCCATCAAAGTCTCTGGGAATGACTCATAAGATTAGATCATCCCCATTGTGAGATGCCCCGCCCAGAGGGAAGGAACTGAACATTCCTACCAGCATATCTGCTGAGACTCTGAAACACTACTTCCACTGGACTCCCAGAGGAGAAGAGCTCAAGAGTCACCACTGGTCCTCCAGAGACCGACCAGATCCTTCTGCAGGATGACAACTTCAACAAGACCATATCCGTCACTCACCCAGGACTGCAGCCACTATTTAACTGGACTGCTACCACCATCCTGACTAACTGGGTGGCAGGTTGTATTCTGACTTTGTCAGTTTAAACCGTTGTTTCTGTATTATTGCCTTGTTATAAATACTAGTAAAGAACTGTCATTCCTTTCCCCATATCTTTGCCTGAAAGCCCCTTGATTTCAAAGTTATAATAATTTGGAGGGAAGGGAGGTCATATTCTCTGTTCTAAGGGAGAATCACGGAATCACAGAATCACTGGGTTGGAAGAGACCTTCAAGATCACCGAGTCCAACCTATGCCCTAACACCACCTCAACTAAACCATGGCACTGAGTGCCACATCCAATCTTTTTTTAAACACATCCAAGGATGGTGACTCCACCGCCTCCCAGGGCAGATGATTCCAGAACTTTATCACTCTATCAGTAAAAGCTTTTTCCTAACATCCAACTTAAATTTCCTTTGGAGCAGCTTGAGACTGTGTCCTCTTGTTCTGTCAGTTATTGCCTGGAAAAAGAGACCAACCCCCAACTGACTACAATCACCTTTCAGGTAGTTGCAGAGAGCAATAAGGTCACCTCTGAGTCTTCTTTTCTCCAGGCTAAAAGACCCCAGTTCCCTTGGTCGTTCCTCTTAGGGCTTGTGTTCCGAGCCCTTCGCCAGCCTCGTCGCCCTCCTTTGGGCATGTTCGAGTGTCTCAACATCCTTCCTGAACTGAGGAGCCCAGAACTGGACACAGTACTCGAGGTGCGGCTTCACCGGTGCTGAGTCCAGGGGAAGAATGACTTCCCTGGTCCTGCTGGCCACACTATTTCTAATACGGGCCAGGATGCCGTTGGCCTTCTTGGCCACCGGGGCGCACTGCTGGCTCATATTCAGTCAGCTGTCGACTGGTACCCCCGAGTCCCTTTCTGCCTGGCTGCTGTCCAGCCACACTGTCCCCAGCCTATAGCGTTGCAGGGGGTTATTGTGGCCAAAATGCGGGACTTGGCACTTGGACTTGTTAAACTTCATTTTATTGGACTCTGTCCATCTATCCAATTGTTCTGGGCCTCTTTGCAGAGCCCTTCTACCTTCCAACAGATTGACACATGCTCCCAGCTTAGTATCATCTGCAAATTAACTAATAGTAGACTCATTACCCTCATCCACGTCATCAATAAAAATATTAAACAAAACTGCCCCCAACACAGATCCCTGAGAGACACCGCTAGTGACTGGCAACCAACCGGATGCGGCACTGTTCACCACCGCTCTTTGGGCCTGGCCATCTGGCCAATTCTTAACCTGGCGAAGAGTGTGCCTGTCCGAGCCATGAGCTGCCAGCTTTTCCAGGAGTTTAGTGTGGGAAATGGTGTCAAAGGCCTTGCTGAAGTCCAAATAGACAACATCCATAGCCTTTCCCGCATCCACCAGGCAGGTCACCTGGTCATAAAAGGAGATCGGGTTGGTCAAACATGACCTACCCCTCCTAAACCCATGCTGGCTGGGTCTAATCCTTCTGCCATCCTGCAGGTGCTGTGTGATGGCACTCAAAATAAACTGTTCTGTGACCTTACCGGGTATTGAGGTTAGACTAACTGGTCTATAATTTCCGGGATCCTCCTTCCTACCCTTGTGAATGGGCATCACATTGGCCAGCTTCCAGTCATCTGGAACCTCACCGGTGAGCTGTGACTGTTGGTAAAAGATGGAGAGCAGCTTCGCAAGCTCATCTGTCAGCTTCCTCATCACCCTGGGATGGATCCCATCTGGTCCCATAGATTTATGAACATCTGAGCGGCTCAGCAGTTCTCTGACTGCTTCCTCCTGGATAACGGGGGATCGTCCTGCTCCCTGACATCATCTACCAGCCCAGGAGGGCAGTTGTCCTGAGAACAAAACATCCTTCTGATAAAGACTGAGGCGAAGAAGGCATTAAACACCTCCACCTTCTCCCCATCTGCGGTCGCTAAATTCCCTCCTGTGTCCGGTAGAGAACCGAGATTGTTCTTACCCTTCCTTTTGCCATTAATATATTTGTTAAAACATTTTTTATTATCCTTCACAAAAGTTGCCAAATTAAGTTCTAACTGAGCTTTGGCCTCTCTAATTTTTTTCCTACATGCCCTAATGACCCCCTTAAATATTTCCTGAGCTACCTGACCCTCCTTCCAAAGATGATACATCCTCTTTTTATTCCTTAGTTCCTTCATAAGCTCCTTGCCCATTGTATTGGTTTGAAAACAAACCAGTGGGAGATCACAAGTCAAGATTGAAATTAAAAATAAGTGAAATAATACAAGGAAAAGCACTGACAAAGTCAGATACAACCTGACACCCTGTTAGGGTGGTAGTAGCAGTCCAACTGAAGTAGTCTAGTTGAAGCGGTGATCCTGTGAAGGTCTAGTCTCCAGCTGAAGATCCAGTAGTAGCTCTCGTCCTCTGGGAACCCAGTAGACAGGGCTAGCTCAGGCAGTTCCAAGGCCAGGTTATATCCAGGTGGGAACACCTGGTTCCTCCCTCCTGGGCAGAGCATCCCACAATGGGATGAGATAAGTCCATGAGTCACACGGTGGGTCCCTGATAGCCCATTGCCTGTCATGCGGGGTGGGTCATTAGCAGGTGATAGCAGCTAACGGCCCACAGCTGGTGGTAATAGAATACTTAACTACATCTATATTGCAACCTAGGACACCCAGAATGCAAGGTAGGATAAACCTATCAGCCACAGCAACACCAGGCACTGTATGATATCATAAGCATTTAGAGAGTTTCCAAACCTTTCGAGCATTAGTTGGGTAGGCCCAAAGTAATGAATAAAAGGTTGAGAAAAACCTTCTCCTGGTGTTATTTCCTCACAAAAGGTACCATTACCAAACAAACTCCAAAAACATGTACTGACGGTGTCAAAAAACTGTAGCCATGTGCCTGCCGTTAAAATGAACTGAAAGATCCAGAAGTTCTTCACCCTATTGGCCCATTGTGCAAACTGGATGACAGCCACAATAACCTTAGTTATAGGACCCATGTTTAGGTAGGGAGCTGCAAATGGGAAAAATGTGGTCACAATTATGTGCCAACCAAACCAGGGTATACTCAGCATAGTACCACTTAATGAGGTTTTCATGTCCACCACACTAAGATAGGTCTCACAGAAACTGTTATTCCTTTTTCTTCCAATGCCCTCGAGCCCCACGATGGGCGCCAAGATCTGTCTTGGTTTGAAAGACAGGTGTCTCCCAAAAGAGGTTGAAACCCTCCCTTAGAACAGAGAATGTGATTTTTCTTTTTTCTCTCCCTCCGAATTATTTAATTTTGTAAATCAAGGGCTGTCAGGCAAAAGTATGGGAAAAAAAGGAATATCAGTTCTTTACTAGTATCTATAAACAAACAATAACAATAGCAACCACAACTAGAACCAGAAAACCAATAGCAGGTAACTTGGGAGCTGCCAAGCCTTTTCCCGTGTGGTGTAATCACGGTTGCAAGCAGCAGGGGCGCTGTTGAGCTCCCGGCCGGGCAGGGCAGGTGCGATGACTCCCGAGCGGCTGCAGGTGACGCTGTGGCGCAGGGTCAGGCCCGCCTCAGGCAGCTGGATGATGGCGGACAGGCTGAAGAGCAGGCAGCCAGGCAGCTTGGAGCGGCAGAAAGCAGGGAGGCAGGATCAGGCACTGGCTCCCTCCCGGCTAGCAGCGAGGTAGCAAAGATTTCTGCAGTCACAGCAGACGCCGCGGTCTCGTGCGGCAGAGGGCAGGGGCAGGCAGCAGAGGCAGCCGGACTCTCCTGGCGGCAGCTGCGGGAAAACGCAGCCTGGGGAAACGCGCCCTTCCCAGTGGGAAGAAAAGTTGAATCAAAGCTCACCCAGCCAGGAGAGAAGAGAAAACAGGGCACAGTTGGATTTCCTCTGGTAGCAGCTGGAAAGCAAAGAGCCAGCAGCCTCTACCCTCAGCGTCCGAACCACGAGAGAGCCTTCCCAGGGCCGGCTCTTCCCTTACCGTGCCCTGCCCAAAAACCTAGCTTTTGTCTTTTACAAAAGACTTGACCGCTCTAAACATCGGACTATTTGTTGCTTAGTAACAGGAATGGGAAGAAATTCTCAACCCCTGACACCATTATTTCTTCTATCTCTCAGTATCAAAGTTATCTTACCAGCAGACTCAGGTCTTACCTTTACCAGCCATTTGCTTGTAAAGACACTCCCTTATTCCTTTCAATCCCTCCTCTTTTTATTTTCTCAATAATTGTCTTTACAAACTTTAGTTATCATTGACTGGATTGTGTGTTCTTGGGTCTTTTTTGGTTTCATTATTATTTGTAGTGACATGATTTTTTGTCCTCTTATAGCCATTTCCGGATCAGTAGGCATAGCTACTACTTGCATTCCTTTGATCACATGCTGAATGAGCTGCACTAAGCAAGGTATCAAGCATGGTAAAAAGATCAGAGCTGCTATAGCACATCAGAGGAAAAAGAGCAGTTGTTTAATCCATAGACTACCAGGTAACCATGAAAACATGCCCAATTCCCATCCTTTCCACATTTGGACTGGTACATGAGCTAACTTTCTTATTCCCTTAGTTATTTCTTTCACCACTTTTCCATTGTCATCTATTTGCAAACAGCAGTTTAAGTCATTTAGTTTTCCACACACTCCCCCTTCTTCTGCTAATAGATAATCCAGTACCATCTGATGTTGGAATATTGCATTCCTCATCTGAGTGGATTGGTCAGCAAGAAGATCAAGAGCTGTAGCTGTCTGGTTGGTTATTATTTCAAAGGCAGCTGAAGTTGTAAGGGGTCCGGCGGGGTCCGGCCGCCTGGCCCCAACGAGCTCCGGGGCTTCGGGAGACCTCGGGGGCCTCACCTGGCCCAAGCTCTCAGCCCTCCCGGCTGTTCAGCTCTGTCCAGAGGCGGCTGCAGTCAGCCTCGGTGTTCCCAGGGTCGCTCCTTGGAGCGGTAGGGACCACACGGCGGAGGCGGGTGCCTGCCGGGCAGGAACGCCGTGGAGTCGCTGGTCGCTTCCCGTGATAAAGAGAGTGCTACGAGTTGAGAGTCCGCAGTGTGCAGTTTATTCAGGAGAAGCGGCGCGGGGGAGGCACACTGGGGGCTCTCGGGTGGGGCGGTCCACGCAGCTGCCGGGCGCAGAACCCGGCAGGGCTGGGGTCGCGGCCACACCACCCCGAGAGAACAAAGGGAAGGGGTTTTTAGGGGGAAATACGGGGTTTCCCGGGGAGGAACAGCAGGGGCGGAGCCAACGGGGCTCCGGGACAACATGAGGGACAAGCGGGGGAGCAAATGAAATATAAGTAGGGAGGGGATTACAAGCAACTCATGGGGAAAGCCCGGCAGCAGAACATTCTAGTGAGGGCAAGCAGCGGGGGCGGTGATAGGGGCGGGGAAGCAAACCTTAAACCAATAAACTTAGGAAAACTTTCCAGGGGAGGGAGAGAGCGGTTTACGGCCCGGCCTCCTCCGAGTCCCAGGCGATGGCATCCTCGGCAGCGTCCCCGTGGATTACGCCGACCGCCGGCCTCGGGGACTCGGGATCTGCAGCATCGGGCCGCCGCACCCCCACACCTCCCCCTTCTTTACTAAATAAGGAGCGAATATGCTTAACTAAATATTTCTTAATCAATGCAAATGAAGCAGCAATTAAAGCAATAGCAAATAAAACAATAATGCAGTCTTTTAAAGCGTGGCTCCCCATTCGGGCAGTCCCAGTCCTTTCAGTGCTTTGTGGGCCCATCCTCCGACGGTGGAAAGCGTGGAGTTCACAGCATGACGGACGCCATCCACGGTGCTTTCAAACCAGAGGCTGCTCTCGAAGGTGATGTTTCTTATCAAGGCGTCCATATCTTGCAGCCTCTGGTGGATGCTACGGCTCCTGGAGGATAGGTTGAAGCAGCAGAGCCCCTCAAACTGTTGACAGCCATGTCCATGCGCAAGGAGCAAAAAATCAACGGATACACATTTGCTCCTTGTTCATGGCACGGGCTGAAGTCACCCAGACATTGGAGCTAGGCTGCCTCACAACCCACGGTTGGACTGGGACGATGGTCAAGAGGAGGAGGAAAAGGTGCGCGAGGGTGACGGTGCGCATCTTGGCCACTGAATGTGGAGATAAACAAAACAGCATTAACATAAGAAACACGTGTTGGGGTAGGAGGAGGAGGGAGGACGGAAAGGCCATAGGGAAGAGGGGGAAGGAAAGTGGGAGGCTGGCTCAGGGAACTGCGGGATGGACTCTGGGTGACTCAGACGCTCTGCTTGCGAGTGTGGGGTCGGAGGCGGCGAGGTGAGGAAGGTGGAGTCTCCGCCTTCTTCTTGCGGCGCCAGTGGGCCGATGTCACGTCCTTTGGCTCCGGTCTCGGGGAGAGTGGCCCTGCTTTTAGGAAAGGCTTGACAAATTTAGCTGGGACCCATCGTGGCCCTTCAGAGGTGGAGACGCAGCAATAGCCACGCCCCCAGATGATAAGTGGGAAGGGACCCACAATCTTTAGGGAGTCCGGTTCCTTGATCAGGACAAGGGGGCGCTCCTTCAGCTTGGCTCGCGTGTGGTTGGCAAAGTGGCGAACCACCGGGGGGTCTGACTCCTTATCGGAGCAATTGAGAAAATTTAGAGTAAAAAGAGCCCTGGCGAGCCGATTTGCCGGGGTCTCTGTTTCTGGTCCCCCCTTTTGCTGCTGAAGCACCCTCTTGAGGGACCGATGGGCCCTTTCCACCAGGGCCTGACCCGTGGCTGAGTGGGGAATCCCGGTGGTGTGGGAAATGCCCCATTGGAGGAAAAATTTCCTCACTGGTCCAGAGGTGTAACACGGACCGTTGTCCGTCTTAACCTCTTTAGGAATACCCAGGACGGCGAAGGCCTGCAGGAAGTGCGAAATCGCATCCTTCGCCTTTCCCCCGAATGTGCGGTGGCAAAGATCGCGCCTGAAAAGGTGTCTACGCTCACGTGTACATATTTTAGTCGGCCAAATTCAGGCACGTGCGTGACATCTGACTGCCAAAGCTCCCCACTATTAAGCCCTCTGGGGTTGATTCCAGACCCCATGGATGTAATCTGGAGGGGTTGACAATGGGGACAGGCCGCCACAATGGCCTTGGCTTGGTCCACTGTTAACTCAAACATTCGCCTCAAGGCCGGGACATTTTGGGGAAAGAGTGCATGGCTCAGCGATGCCTGCTGGAATCGATCAGGCACGTTGGCAACATGCACGGGCGCAGCGAGCGCGTCTGCCACCCTATTCCCTTCCGTGATTGGACCCGGAAGGTCAGTGTGTGAACGCACATGCATCACGTAGAAGGGTTGGTCACGGTGGGAAATGGCTGTCTTGAGCCTCTTGACCAAGCAATTAATTTTTGGGTTGGAAGAGCCGGACAGCCAACTGTCCTCAGCCCTTGAAACGATCCCCGCTACATAGGCCGAATCAGTAACCAGATTGAAGGGTCCAGGAAAGCGCTCAAATGCTCTGACGGCGGCTGCGAGCTCGGCCACCTGGGCGGACCCAGAAACGATCTCGACATCGCAATCCCACCGCTCTGTCGAGGGGTTCCACCAGGCGATCACCGATTTTCCTGATGTGCCCGAGCCGTCAGTGAAAAGTGTCGGAGCACTGAGGGGTTTCCGACTTTTGACCCGGTCAAGAACAATTTTTAGTTCAGATATTGCGAATATATTATGTTTTGGAAACCAGGTAACAACCTGGCCGGGAAACGATTCAAGTGCTAGCTGCATCTCCTCACTCTTTAGCAAGGCAAATTCGAATGATTTTGTGTCGAATGGAACGTGGATGTATGCGAACTCACGTCCTGCTAGGGTGGACAGGCGGGACCTCGCTCGTCTAACAAGCTGCGCCGTTTTGTCCAGTGGCGAAACTAAAACTTTGGGGGACGAGATAGGCAGGAAGACCCACTCAATAATGAGCAGTCGGTTCTCCATGTCTTTCAGGTCCCATTGAAAGATGAGCCCGTGCAGGTGGGGCATTTGACCGAGGATGGCCAAATTAAAGGGCAATTTGGGGTCGCATCGGTGAACGCGACATGTTTTCAGGGCGTTCTGTACCTTTCTGATGGATTCCCGCGCTTCCGGGGTCAGTGTCCTTGGGGAGGTCAGGTCGCGATCTCCACACAGGAGGGAAAACAGCGGGACCAGGTCTTCCAAGGAGATGCCGATCAGGGGCCGAATCCAGTTGATGGCACCACAGAGCTGGTGCATTTCCTGCAGGTTAGATGGATTGTCAATAATTTTGATCGGCAAGGGTGTTATTGTTTGCTCCTCAATTTTTGCTCCCAGGTATCTCCACGGCGCCGTCACCTGGACCTTGGAGGGTTGGATCTCAAACCCTTCGCTCTCTAGGGCCCCCACGACTCTAGAGAGTGCTGTCCGCAAGATGGCTTCGGTTGGCGAACAGACCAATACATCATCCATATAATGGACGATGATTGACTCACCCGTGACCTCTCGCACTGGTGCGAGAATGCTGTCCACATACCACTGGCAAATGGTGGGGGAGTTTTTCATCCCTTGCGGGAGCACTCGCCAGTGATAGCGGCGCATTGGGCGTTCCCTGTTGGTGGAGGGAACTGAAAAGGCGAACCTGGGCGCATCGTCTGGGTGCAGGGGGATCTGGAAGAAGCAGTCCTTTATGTCCACCACTGCAATCTTCCAGTCCCGCGGGAGCATTGAAGGTGATGGCAACCCGGGCTGGAGAGGCCCCATGTCCTCAATGACTTCGTTTATTTTTCTGAGGTCATGGAGGAGCCTCCATTTGGTCCCTCCCGCCTTCTTGATAACGAAGACGGGCGAGTTCCATGGACTGGTCGAGGGCACGATGTGCCCCTTCTCCAGTTGCTCCTCAACGAGCTCTTCGAGCGCTCTTAATTTGTGTATAGGCAAAGGCCACTGGTCGACCCAGACAGGTTTATTAGTGAGCCAATTCAATGGCTGGGTCGGGCGCTCACCAGTGACCCCAATCAAAAATCCCGAGCCGGAGCCAATTCGACTCGGGCACCCCATTGGGACATAGTGTCTCTCCCCCACAGGTTGAATCCCGAGTTGATGATGAATGGCCGCACGGTGGCGATGCGACCCTCGGGGCCTTCAATTAGAACGGGGATGGAACTCCGCTCTGCAGGAGTATATCCTCCCACACCTTTCAACGACTGAGCCACAGGCTCCTTGGCCCATGCCGACGGCCAACTCGCCGAGGAGATGACCGTGACATCCGCACCAGTGTCAATCATGCCAGTAAGGGAGATGTTGCTTCCCCTCTGGGAAAGGCCACAAGTAAGCATTGGCCTGTCCTTACCAACCGCCTCGGACCAGGCAACCAGCGGTCGTTCCGTGAGGATAGCGTGGAACGGGATGACCTTGATCCTGGCCACGACCTGATTCCTAGAGAGGATAAGAGGGGGGTCGGCAACTTCAATCTGGAGTGGAAAGAACCCCTCTGCATCCACTCTTATCAAGGAAGGGATGATGGCAATCCCTTTGGGTCCGGCGTCCGCATCTGAAATGGCAAGGACAAGAGCGTCAGGAAAGTCACATTTGAGCTTAACAAGAAAGGAGTCACATCCGGGTATCGTACAGTCATCATCGACCCACGCCTGCTGGAAATCCGTGGGGTCGAGGCCGGCCGGTGGCTGTTGGCAGCGTGAGGCCGGCATCTCACGCTGCGCTCTCAGTTTCCCTGGCCAGCAGGGAAGGGAGGTGGAAACGAGGAAGGGTCAGTTAGGGACATGGGGGAAGGACGCTGGGCGCGGGCAGGGGCAGGAGAACGGGAAAACTTGGAGATTTCTTCGACCGGCGTGGGGCAGTCTGCGGCGAAGTGTCCTCTTTTGCCACACCGGTTACAGGTGGCATAGGTGTTTCGGATGGCCAGTGCCTGAGAGGTGTTAGCATTCAGCGCCTTGACCGCAGCCAGGCGCCGACAGGCACTGACCATCTGGGCGATGGTCGGCCGTGGGTCATGTGGCAGGGACAATATGATTTCTTTGCAGATGGTGTTGGATCTGGTGATTGCCCCGTCCACAAGCAGCTGCTCCCTGATGGTGTGGTCGGGGACCTGACGATCGATGGCCTGTTTTAATTTATCAACAAAACTGGGGAAGGCCTCGTCAGGCCCTTGGAATATCTCCAAGTAGGGGCTGGTAGGGGCATCCACCGGAGGGATACCAAGCAGTACCCTCTCCGCTGCACCAGCGAGAGACACCAGAATGTCTATGGGTATCTCTCGGGCTTGCGTCTGGGGGTTAGAGTAATCCCCCTCACCCAACAACAACTCGAAGGTGGGGCCGTTTGGAGTGCCGTGCCCAGGAAGCAGTCGCTCTAGCCCCCTGATCTGCCTTTTCCACTCGTCCTCCCACTCTTGGTATTCAACGGGGGACAGTAGACAAGACATCACTAATTTGATGTCGGAGGGAACTAGAGGGACGCCGGTGAGAGTGGCGTGAAGGACTGCTCTGAAATAGTTCGAGTCCCGGCCAAACTCCTTTTGCGTTTTGGCCAGGTCTTTGAGCGCGGCCCTGTCAAAGGGCTCCCACCGTGGGTGATCGCGTTGCCCCAAAACGCGGACTGGTGCGGCGAAGGGGGCCTGGAGGCTCTCCGGTTCCAGATCCAGGTGACAACCTTTCCCAGCCAAGCCGGAGGACCCATCCAAGATGGCCTCCTTCCGGTCAGGGACCGTTGGAGGACCAACAAAGATGGCCTCCTTCCGGTCAGGGACCGTTGGAGGACCAACAAAGATGGCCTCCTTCCGGTCAGGGACCGTTGGAGGACCAACAAAGATGGCCTCCTTCCGGTCATCGTGGGAAAGGGGATCCAAGATGGCGTCCTTCCGGCGGACGCCGGAAGGGTAGCCGTGGGAACCGGGAAGACTCGCCTCCGGGGAGGGGTTAGGAAGGGGCGGAACATCGGGAGGGGCGACTGACGAAGGTCCCGGGGAGGAGTCGAGGAAGAGGTGGGGTTTCGGTGGGAAAGGGGAGGTAGGCGGGGGAGGGATAAAGGGGTTGGGCGCAGGGGCGGAGGGTCCGAGGGAGGGGGTGTGCCCGCACGGTGATGGATAGGCCGCCCAGGGGGAGGGATCAGGGAAGGGGCTCGGCGGGAAAGCCGAAGAAGCAGCGGGAACGGGAGAATTATGGGGAGAAGGAATGGGGGATGGGAAAGCCACGCGGCAGGCGCCATCCTGGTGCCAGCCGCCGCTCCTTTGTGGCTCTCCGGGGAGACAAAAGGAAACACGGCGGGGATTGCGGGGGACTACCAGGGACGAATCAACTCGGGAAGAGGGGTTAGGAGAGACAGAACCGGGGGTGCCCGAGAGGGTCGCGCGTTCTCCCTCCCAGGCAGGGGACGAAGTGACCGCGGGGGCGCCGGAGACTAGATGAGAACTCCGTGTCCGCGGACGTTCTGCGCCGCCGCGGTCGCCTCGAGAAGGACAGGGGCTGGGGTTAGTTGAGGAACGGGCAGACGGGGAAGGGTTAGCAGGGACTCCCGCGCTCCGAAGGGAGGGACGGAAAGCGTGGAAAATCTGTGTTAAAATCCCGAAAAACTGGTCCACTCGCTTGTCCCCCCGGGACAAAAGCTGGTTCATGCGCGAGCGGACCCCACGCCAAAAATCGATGGAGTTAGCATCTTGGGGAGAAACATCGGGAAATTCGGCAAAAATAAATTTAACAAAGCGTTTTAGGAGCGGGGAGGGAAAAGAAAATTTTGCTACTCGGAGGGAAGTTTTAACGGAAACATAAAATTCTCGTTGCTTTTTGGTTAGGTTAACTCCCATCTTTTCCACCCGAGATAAAGGTTAGCCAAACCAAACTCTCACCCGACCGATCCGAACGAAAAATTAAATGAAAAGAGGGCAAGCTAGGGAACCCCTTCCCCTACCAACTCACCCGAACACAAAGCGGCGCGGTCGGTTCACGGGGCTCACGGGGCTGGCGGTGCCGGCGAGGAGCACCTCTCAATGTAGTCCAGGGAGGGTGCTGCAACTCGCCGGGTGGCGGAACAACAGATCTCCACTCTTCCCTTCCAAGGAGCGAAGGCAGGTTCGGAGGGTCACGTTGACGGCGCCACTTGAAGTTGTAGGGGGGTCCGGCGGGGTCCGGCCGCCTGGCCCCAACGAGCTTCCGGGGCTTCGGGAGACCTCGGGGGCCTCACCTGGCCCAAGCTCTCAGCCCTCCCGGCTGTTCAGCTCTGTCCAGAGGCGGCTGCGGTCAGCCTCAGTGTTCCCAGGCTCGCTCCTTGGAGCGGCAGGGACCACGCGGCGGAGGCGGGTGCCTGCCGGGCAGGAACGCCGTGGAGTCGCTGGTCGCTTCCAGTGATAAAGAGAGTACGACGAGCTGAGAGTCACCAGTGCGCAGTTTATTAAGGGAGAAGCGGCGCGGGGGAGGCACACTGGGGGCTCTCGGGTGGGGCGGTCCACGCAGCTGCCGGGCGCAGAACCCGGCGGGGCTGGGGTCGCGGCCACACCACGCCGAGAGAACAAAGGGAGGGGGTTTTTAGGGGGAGGTACGGGGTTTCCCGGGGAGGAACAACAGGGGCGGAGCCAACGGGGCTCTGGGACAACATGAGGGACAAGCGGGGGAGCAAATGAAATATAACTAGGGAGGGGATTACAAACAACTCATGGGGGAAGCCCGGCAACAGAACATTCTAGTGAGGGCAAGCAGCGGGGGCGGTGACAGGGGCGGGGAAGCGAACTTTAAACCAATAAACTTAGGAAAAACTTTCCAGGGGAGGGAGAGAGCGGTTTACGGCCCGGCCTCCTCCGAGTCCCAGGCGATGGCATCCTCGGCAGCGTCCCCATGGATTACGCCGACCGCCGGCCTCGGGGACTCGGGATCTGCAGCATCGGGCCGCCGCACCCCCACAGGCAGCCTGTAACCTAATGATTCAATTTAAATTATAAATGGGTTCTCTGGCACCTGATATTAATTCATTAGGATTCCAAGTGGCTGGTCCATAGTGTTGTATAATTTGCTCTGGTGGCCATTGTTCTTTTCCCCACTTTTGGGTGCTCCCTTTGACTAGGGATATATCTATTGACTGCTTGTCTCTAATTAGATCATCGTATACTTTGATTCCTAAGTGATTTCCCTGAACTTGTGGTAACAAAAAGAATAACGGTTTAATATACCCTACATAACATATCCCTGACCAGTTTGGAGGCAACCTGCGATAAGCATGTTGGCCACATATCCAATAATGCCCTTTCAAGGCCCAGGCTCCATTTGCAAAGGGGCCTTTCCAATTTTCATCATCAATTGGTGGGTCAAAATACAGCTTTTCACCTGGGCCTAACGGTCCCCCAACAAGAGTTGCCTTACCATAAGAGTCACAATACTTGCATCTCCATGCTCCTACATGAGGTTTCCACTTACAGTTACATCCCAGATCTGTTTTGGTAGATCCGGACCAGAATCTACTAAAAACGGTTCTGGTTCCATTCCAGTGTTGCCACTACCAGTCTTAGTCACGGACAACATGTTTCCTACTGGTAGAATTATCTCGGGGGCAGGTTAAAAATCAACTGTCAAAAAACTTGTCCCTCCCCACTGCTTTACATCCTTCAAAATCCCTTTGGTAATTATGGTAGGAACACCTTACCCAGCTACCATTAGTGAGCCTAACATGTGTTTGATTCCATCTGCCTCTATACTTGGAGTAATCGTAAGGAGGGCAGTTGGGGGCCCAACAATCTAAACCCAAAGATAAAGTCCAGTCACAAACACTTTTTCCCACATATACACTCCCTGTTCTGTTGAGACAATAAAAGCCCTTTTCAGAAGAATGAAGTCACCATGGACTTCCTTCTTCTTCCCAAAACCCCGTTCTGTTATGTACCACACTTAGGATGCTGACCCACCACTTAGGTTCGACTGGGCTGGCCACCCATGGCCATTCTTCAGATCCTCCTGGCCCTTCACAGACCCAGCAGTTATGGAGGTTAAAGGTTTTTGCTACTTCTTCTCCTAGGGTTAAAAAATTATTCTTCCATTTCTGGCCCAAAACTAACTGACAATATAAAGGTAAGATTATTAAGAAAAACATTCTAATAGTATAATCTAGTAACCTAATCTAATTTTTACGTTATCTTCCACACCACTTGTGGCGAGTGTAGGCACAGAAACCACTTAACATAAAACAAAGACAGCAAGGATTTGCCCCCCCACAGTGACTGGAGCTCCAAAAGGAAGGATACCCACACAGACTATTTCAGCAGACAGTCTGTGGCTAGGCACACAGGGCTTCCCCTGATGTCGACACACTGGTCACTGCTCCGGTCCGCTCCTGCAGAGAGTCAGTCATGGCTTCCTGTCCTTTTCCTCCAGCTGAGGTGTCCAAATCTCTGGGGCTTTAGAGGCCTTGACCCGGGTGTGATGGGTCCATCCGTGTTCAGCTGTCTTGACAGCTGTTTCTGTGGTCAGTAACACTTGGAAAGGTCCACACCACTTTGCCACCAGTGGTGCTTCTTTCCACTCCTTAACTAGGACACAATCTCCTGGCTGGATGTTGTGAACAGCAAAGTCCAAAGGCAGGGTCTGTGCCAGCTGAGCTTCCTGTCAAAGAGATTTCACAAGAGACAGTATCCGGGCCACATATTGTTTTAAATATACATCACTTATCTCCACCCCCCCACTAGGTTGGGAACTACAAGGGTAAGGAATTCCAAACATCAGTTCAAAGGGAGATAACTGAATATCTTCTCTGGGCCTGGCCCTTATTCTTGCTAGAGCCAGCGTCAAGAGCCATACCCATGGCATCTTAGTTACTATTACCAGCTTCAATAAGTGTTTCTTTATCTCTCCATTCATTCTTTCTACCCGACCTGAACTCTGGGGGTGCCAGGGGGTATGGAGATTCCATTGTATGCCTAAAGCAGCCATGACCCCTTGAAGAATTTTTCCTGTAAAGTGACTTCCCCTATCTGAGTCTATTGCTTCTACAATTCCGTACCATGGAATTATTTGTTCCAAAAATACCTTAATAACGGATCCTGTAGTTGCTGAACAGTTGGAAATGCTTCTGGCCACCCTGTCAGCTGACATACTATTACCAGAAGATATTTAAATCTTGCTACTTGAGGCATTTCAGTAAAATCCACTTGGCACCTTTGGAAGGGACGCACAGCCCAAGGTCTCCCTCCCCTGGCAATTTCCCTTGTAATTCTGTTATTGGTTTTAGCACAGATCAAACAACCCTCAATAGCTCGCTTTGCCAGATTAAAAAGGCCCACAGCAGCATATAATTTGAGGAAGGCTTCCGCCAAACCCTGAGAGCCCCAATGACTTCCCCCATGGACTTGTTTTAGTATTTGTGATGCTAGAGCTCTTGGTACCCACTGCTTGCCATCCTTTGTAAACCACCTATCCTCTCTTTCCTTTGCTCCACTCTTCTTAATTATCTCAAGCTCCTCTGGTGGAAAAGACAGTTTCTCTGGCAGTGGTGGAGCTACTGGGAGCAAAGAGAGGATCTTAGAGGTTTGTGGCAGCAGTGCAGCTTTCTGAGCTTCTTCATTAGCCAGTCGATTGCCTATTGCCTCTTCTGAGCTCCCTGTCTGGTGTCCCTTTGTCACCGAATTTGTGGGAAAAAGAAAAACCCTCTAACACTGTATTTGAAGTGATAGAGAATCAGGCATTACTTTATTTGCTGGCCAGGATGTGCCCAGGAAAGTATTCCAAGAACACATACTTTCAGAGAATTTTCCTCTGAATTTTATAGTCAAAACCCTATAGAGATACATTGTTTTAAAGTTTCATTGGACCTGAGTTGAGTAACCTCCGATATTCAGGTTCTCATTGGATCTGAATCTCTTCGCTTCTGATGCTAATTAGGTATTTCATTCTTCAGTTTTTCTTATCATTCCTTTTCCGGATCAGATGCCTTCATCTCTGCTGGAGGTGGCATCTGGTGGATGTTTGTGATAGCTACCATGTCCTGCGGATGTTGCCGTTGATAACCCCCATGACCTGCGGATGTTCGGTTGGTGGCCACAATGTCTTGCGGATGTTCTGTAAATGGTCTTTATCTTTCTGGTTATCTTCGGGGTCACTCCCAATCCGTGGTATGTTAATCCCATCTCCATAGGGTGATACTATATCTCTTAAAAAAAACTAAAGAAAGCTCCTTTTCCCTAGGTAAAGTCAAGTTAAAACTAACTAGAGATACAATAAAATTTCTGAAGTTATATTGTTTCCGACACCTTAATATGTATAATTGCGACCCCTTTTGGTAGATTCACTACTTCCAATAGGCGAGAAATTAAGCTCTCATGAGCTAACGCTTTCCCTCTGCAGGTTAGTAAACCTCTTTCTTCCCATAGTTTCCCAAATGCATGTATCACGCCATAGGCATATGTAGAATCAGTAAAAATATTCACTATCTTGTCCCAATATAATTCACAAGCTCTCACAAGTGCATACAGCTCTGCTGTCTGAGCAGAACATGTGTGCGGTAAACTCCCCCCTTCCCTCAATTCCCTTCAATTGATGATAGCATATCCTGTGAATCATTTTCCTTCTATCACCCTTGATGACCCATCAAACACATTCTCTCCCTCAGGCCAGGGAGCATCTCGCAAATCTTCCCTAGCCCGGGTCTGGAGGTCTATTACTTGAATGCAATCATGGATCCCTTCCCGGCTCCCCTCCTCAAGGCCGCCCAAATAGAAGGCTGGGTTAAACCATTCCCCACTTCTCAATTCTAAATCCTCCTGTTCCATTAAACAAGATTAATATTGTAATAACCGAGCGCTGGTCATCCACTTAGAGGCTCTTTCAGTTAACAAAGCTTTAACTTGGTGTGAAACTCTAACAATCAGATATCCTCCCGCAGTCAGCTTTTGAGCCTCAATCACCATCAGGGCTGTGGCTGCACAGCTCTGCAAACGAGGCCAGCCCCTGGACACCAGATCCAGCAACTTAGAAAAGTAAGCAACAGGCCGCAGTGTTCCCCCGTGCTCTTGTACCAAAATTCCCTAAGCATGGCCCTGTTTAACATCCACATATAACTCAAACTCTTTTTCTGAGTCTGGAATAGCCAAGACTGCGGCATTAACCAATTTGTCTTTCAATTTCTTAAAGCTTTGTTCTCCCTCTGGTGTCCACACCACAACATTAGGGCTGTCTTGGGTTAAAAAGTCATATAAAGGTCTGGCTATGACAGAAAAATCCTCAATCCATGCTCTGCAATACCCCACCAACCCTAAAAATTGCCATAACTCCTTTTTTGTCCAGGGTAATGGTACATGTAAGATTCCTTGTATTCTCTCAGGGTCAATATACCGTAAACCTCCAGTCAAAATATGTCCCAAATATTTAACCTTTTTCTCAGACACATTAAGCCCTTTTTCAGCAAGAAAATTAAGCAGCTTCACAGTAGCCTCTTCGACCACTTCTTCCTGCTCCCCTAATAAAAGCAAATCATCTACATACTGCAGCAACCTAACTCCTGAGGGTGGGGTAAATTCCCCTAATATTTTCTGCAAGGCTTGCCTGACATATCGACGAGAGGGAACTCACGGCAGTCTCAATATGAGATATAAAGTAAGCTCCATTTTATTTCACCAAACGAGAGACTTATATACTGTTACAGATGTTACTAATTATAGTTACACACGTATCTGCAGTTTGTTCTCACACATTCAGGGATCCTCCTGGTGACTCCCTTATTCTTTCTCATAACACGTCTGACTCCCTATTCTTTCCCATGACATTCTTCTCACAGAACATTCTCAGAAAAACAAGCCACTGTAGCTTGTTAGGATTCTAATTAAGGCCTGAGTATGCTGAGGCCCTGCTCAGGTGTGTTCAGTTAGCATAAGTTTTGCTGGAAAACTGCGTTTTCCAATAATTCCCCTGTTTCGCTTGTGAGAACAGACGTTGTCTGTTATCAGATTAATTTGCTTTGCTATAAGTAATTCTTATTATTAGAATTGTTATAAGTTTACTTAAGGAAATTTCACTAGTTATTTAGATATGTTGCCATGGTCTAGGAACTGTCATTGCTGAAAACATTCACTTCACAGGTAAAGCTTGGAGAACCTTTTCTGGACAAGGACTCCAAGTTTACTTGGAAGAAGGTTTAGCTTTTATGAACTCAATTTGGCAAATGAAAATTACTTGATCACATTTTGGTGCAGAACACTTGGGACTCATGGCATGTTTTTTAGCTAGTTAGGACTAAGACTTGGTTAGAGTTTAGGTGCTAAGTAGGAGGGTTTTCTTGGAACATCTTATAAACAAGCTTTGATTAATATCAATAAGGAGAGTGTCTTAACATGTTACTACTTTTGTAGTTAACTATATAAGGTGAGGTGAAATATTTGAAAACAGTAGATATTATTATTTGACTTTAACTAAGGAAGATAAAACTGCAAAGGCTTTTGTGAATAATAATGTAAACTAACAAATTTAAAACTTAAAATCAATATCACTGAAAATGAATAAAACTTGATCTTAATAAATCTGATTTTAAACTAACAAATAGGACTTAACTATAATGGAATTTAAAATTGATATCACTTTAACAACTTAACTCTAACAAAATTTAAAACTTAACAGAATCTAAAATTAACATCACTTAATATTACTTAACAGAATTTTAACCTTAACAGAACTTAAAACTTGATAGAATTTAAATTCACTATTACTTAACTTTAACAGAATCTATACTTAATCAAAGGCACTTAACAGGTAGTTTAGACTATTCAGTATAACTTCACTCACAGGTTTTCATTCACACACTGTCCCGGGTTAATGATAAGACTCTCTCTCCTCCGAGAGCGAAGGGCCCCGACACCCCCTCCCCCACCCACAACAGAACCTCTCAGATGAAAGTGAAGAAAAACTATTTATTTAACAAAACCACGCAGAGTGCCCTACAAGGCACAGGGGAAGGGGAAAAACAAGGTGAAAGGCAGTTATTCAACCTGATTAAAAAGTCCTTTTCTCAGACGCAGTCCCTCTCCTCCTCGCCCCCCACCCGGGGCCGGGTGGAGCTCCCTGAGAGCTCTGCTGTCCTCTGGCCCTCCTGGGTCTCCGGGTGGCAAAGCAGATCGAAGAGAAGGGGTCCAAACGAGGAAAAAAAAAAGAGAAAAACAAGAAAAAAAAAGAACTGGAACAGAGCTCACTCCGACCGCTGTCCAGCGTGCAGTCTCTGCCGAGCCAAGAATCCTCCCCCGAAGCGAGGCTTGGGGAAAAAGTTTTCAAAACAACCCGCGTTTCTCTCTGCATCATGAACGTAGTTAAAGCGACAGGACCACACATTTTTCTTGAGCATATAAGCCAACGATAGGGGATAAAGGATTATCATAACATCAATCCGAGACATTCCACCCCTTATTCCATAGTGTTGGCATAAAGCCCACCCTAACATCTTCCAACTTTAAACACACACATATATATACACATATATACATCCATACACATATACATATATACATATATACACATATACATATTTACACATAACTACAAATAATGACATTCAGTAAACGGTGGTATGTTGCCATCCCAACCTTACCTGTGGCCTTCACCCAAAATTAAATTTCCCTGAGGGACACATCGTGTTTCTCCATCTTCCTGCATTATCCACCAAGTACACCCTGGTCCCTGAGCAAAGACAACCCCACGGATGGGTTTGTCTTTATGTGATGCAGAATTAATCCAGACAGTTTTCCCTAACAAGCCTCTGGCATGTACTGCTGGGACCTTATCTCCATCCACTGTATGTAGTAGCTCAGATTGGGCAGGACCTGCTCGGTTGATGGAGCCTTGGGTATTGACTAACCAGGTGGCCTCTGCTAAATGTCGCTCCCAATTGTTACAAGTTCCCCCACCCAATGCCTTTAGGGTGGTTTTTAACAGTCCATTATACCGTTCCACTTTGCCAGCGGCTGGTGCATGATAAGGAATGTGGTACACCCACTCAATGCCATGGTCTCTAGCCCAGTTGTTTATGAGGCTATTTTTAAAATGAGTTCCGTTATCTGACTCAATTCTCTCAGGGTTACCATGCCTCCACAGGACTTGGTTCTCAAGGCCCAGGATGGTGTTACGAGCAGTGGCATGAGGCACAGGGTAGGTTTCCAGCCACCCAGTGGTGGCTTCTACCATTGTGAGCACATAGCGCTTGCCATGGCGAGTTTGAGGCAGTGTGATGTAATCAATCTGCCAGGCCTCTCCATACTTATATTTTGACCACCTTCCACCATACCACAGGGGTTTCACCCGCTTGGCTTGCTTGATGGCAGCACATGTTTCACAGTCATGGATAACTTGAGAGATGCAGTCCATGGTTAGATCCACCCCTCGGTCTCGTGCCCACTTATAGGTGGCATCTCTGCCCTGATGGCCTGAGGCAACATGGGCCCATCGAGCTAGGAATAAATCTCCTTTATGCTGCCAATCCAAGTCTACCTGGGACACCTTTATCTTTGCAGCCTGATCTACCTGCTCGTTGTTTCGGTGTTCCTCATTAGCTCAACTCTTGGGGACATGGGTGTCTACATGGCGGACCTTCACAGGTAGTCTCTCTGCCCGACTAGCGATGTCTTTCCACTCTTCAGCTGCCCAAATTGGTTTTCCCCTACGCTGCCAACCAGCCTTCTTCCACTTTTCCAGCCAACCCCACAGAGCATTGGCTACCATCCATGAATCAGTATAAAGGTAGAGCTTTGGCCATTTCTCTCTTTCAGCAATGTCCAGGGCTAACTGAACGGCTTTGAGCTCAGCGAATTGGCTCGATCCCCCCTCTTCTTCCCTAGCTTCTGCAACCCGTCGTGTGGGGCTCCACACAGCTGCTTTCCATTTTCGTTTTGTCCCTACAAGACGACAGGAACCATCAGTGAAAAGAGCATAGCGTGTTTCGTCTGCTGGCAGTTGGTTGTATGGTGGGGCTTCCTCTGCACGGGTCACCTGTTCCAGCTCCTCTTCCTCAGTCAGACTAAAATTTTCACCTTCAGGCCAATTTGTAATTATTTCCAAAATCCCAGGGTGATTCAGATTTCCCATACGGGCGCGCTGTGTGATAAGGGCAATCCATTTGCTCCATGTGCCATTGGTGGCATGATGAGTAGAGGGAACCTCTGCTTTAAACATCCACCCCAGCACCGGTAGTCGAGATGCCAGGAGGAGTTGTGCTTCTGTGCCAATTACCTCTGAGGCAGCTTGGACTCCTTCATATGCTGCTAGGATTTCTTTCTCTGTTGGGGTGTAGTTGGCTTCAGACCCTCTGTAACTTCGGCTCCAAAATCCCAGTGGTCGACCTCGGGTCTCACCAGGCACCTTCTGCCAAAGGCTCCAGGACAGGCCATGGCTCCCAGCTGCAGAGTAAAGCACAGTCTTTACTTCTGGCCCTGTCCTGACTGGGCCAAGGGCTACTGCATGAGCAATCTCCTGCTTGATCTGGGTGAAGGCTTGCTGCTGTTCAGGGCCCCAGTGGAAATCATTCTTCTTGCGGGTTATGAGGTAGAGAGGACTCACGATCTGGCTGTACTCAGGGATGTGCATTCTCCAAAAGCCTATGGCACCTAGGAAAGCTTGCGTCTCCTTCTTGTTGGTTGGGGGGGACATTGTGATGATTTTATTGATAACCTCAGTAGGAATCTGACGCTGTCCATCTTGCCACTTCACTCCTAGGAACTGGATCTCTTTGGCAGGCCCTTTGACTTTGCTCTTTTTTATAGCGAAACCGGCTTCCAGGAGAATCTGGATTACTTCCTTTCCTTTCTCAAATACTTCTTCTGCTGTGTCCCCCCACACAATGATGTCATCAATGTATTGCAAATGTTCTGGAGCCCCACCCTTTTCCAGTGCAGCCTGGATCAGTCCATGACAAATGGTGGGACTGTGTCTCCACCCCTGGGGCAATCGGTTCCAGGTGTACTGCACGCCCCTCCAGGTGAAAGCAAACTGAGGTCTGCACTCTGCTGCCAGAGGAATGGAGAAAAATGCATTTGCAATGTCAATAGTAGCATACCACTTTGCTGCCTTGGACTCTAGCTTATACTGGAGCTCCAGCATGTCTGGCACAGCAGCACTCAGAGGTGGAGTCACCTCATTCAAGGCACGATAGTCCACAGTCAATCTCCATTCTCCTTCAGATTTTCGCACAGGCCAGATGGGGCTGTTAAAGGATGAATGGGTCCTGCTGACCACCCCTTGGCTCTCCAGCTCACGGATTAGTTTGTGAATGGGAATCACGGCATCACGAGTTGTCCGGTACTGTCGGCGGTTCACAATCGAGGTTGCAATTGGTACTTGTTGCTCTTCCCCTTTCAGGAGTCCTACTGCAGATGGGTTCTCTGACAGTCCAGGCAAGGTGTTCAATTGTTTTATGCCCTCTGTCTCCACAGCAGCTATCCCAAATGCCCACTTGAGTCCCTTTGGGTCTTTGAAATATCCATTTCGGAGGAAGTCTATACCAAAAATACATGGAGCCTCTGGGCCAGTCACAATGGAATGTTCTTTCCACTCTCTTCCAGTCAGGCTCACCTCAGCTTTCACCAGGGTCAAGTCTTGTGATCCTCCTGTAACGCCGGAAATAGAAATAGGTTCTGTCCCCACATGTCGCGATGGGATTATCGTGCATTGTGCACCAGTGTCAACTAAAGCCTCATATTCTTGTGGCTCTGATGTGCCAGGCCACCGAATCCACACTGTCCAAAAAATTCGGTTTTCCCTGGCCTCTACCTGGCTAGAGGCAGGGCCCCTCTAACCATGGTGGGTATTTGTGTTAGAGGTTCCTTCAACGGAATCAGACATATTGAGTAGAGCTACTTCCCTTCTGGTGGAGTTCCTTCTCTGAGTCTTGCCCTCCTTCAATTCACGCACTCGTCATGCCAGGACAGCAGTGGGTTGTCCATCCCACCTGTTCATGTTTTCTCCACTGTCACACAGGAAATACCACAACTCATGTCGAGGGATATATCCAGTTCTCATAGCTGAGGAGCGTCTGCGTGGGGTAGCAGAACCTCTGGTCTGTACTGCTGAGATTTGGAGAAGGCTGTCTTTAATCTCTTTACTGAGTTTCTCATGATTCTTCTCTATCTTATTTTCTAGTTTCTGCAGATTTGTTTCCCCAGCTGAGATTCTTGCATTCATTGGGCTATGCACGACATCTGCATACGCTCGGAGTTTCCTTGTCATATCACGCACAGTCTCATGCCCGTCATCTTGCTTCATAATGGCTAAAGCAGAAGCATACCCTGATGGCCCAAGCTTTAGGAGTTTCCGCCACATCACAGGTGTACATTCTATCCTATCTGGGTCTATAATCGGATCTGGGTTTGCTATGTCCTCTGGGAAGACAATTTCTACCACTGCCATTTCTCTCAAGTGTTGAATCCCTTGTTCTATGGTTCTCCACTGGGTTTGTTGCAAATAGAGATCGTCGGGATGTAGGTATCTTTCCCTCGCAGCTCTGATAGCTCGTCTCCAGAGGCTGCTGCAGTCAGGCCCATCTCGTATAGTTTGGTTGATATCTGGGTCACGTGACACAGTCCCTAAATGCCTTGCCTCAGTAGCATCTAGAAGTGTAACATCGCCTGCAGCATCCCAAAGACGGACTAACCAACTAATCACAGATTCATCATCTCGTTGGACATAATCTTTTCTTAGGCTGTGAAGGTCTCTCACATTCATGGATTCAACAATGACCTCTGACTCAGTTGCTGGCCTGGAGGGTCCCTCCCCACTGTCATCTGGGCGATCAGTCTTAAATTGGGCTTTCCTGCTCCTTGTAATAGGAGCAACTGCCATTGGCTTAGGCTCCCTTACTTCCTGTTCTATAATATCTGACAGTGTACGATAAGCATATGCCAGGGCCCAACATATTGCACTGCAGTTGTCTCTGCACTTCTCTTTCAGATACTTCCCCACCTCAGCTGGTCTCGGGATTTGTCCAGGGGGAAATTCCCAGTCTATTGGATCAGAGAATTTCTTTAAAGTTTTACCTATGTCCTCCCATACTCCACACCATTCAAATTTCCTCACATCTGGATTAGGTGCCTGCTCCTGCTCAGCCCCTCTGGACTTCTCAGCCCTCATTCTGGTAACACTGAACATCATATACACGGAAACTCCTAGGTAAAGCACCTGTACTACCAAGTTAATGGTCTCTTTAACATCCAGGGGAAACTGAATATTCTCAAAAGCTGATATACCAGATTTAAAGGGAAAGAGATGGGTGAGGAGCCAGGAAGCTTCACCCTCTACTTCTCTAACAGGTTGGGTAATATTACTAACAAAACTCCAAAACAGGTTACTAAAACTAGAGGAGGAAACTAACAGAGCATGTACATCTTTAACTGTTTCCCATACCTTCTTACAGACCGTCAGTATCACACACATTACTATAACAAGCCGGAGTCGTGTCCCTGATTGGTGGAAATTATACATTAGGGACAGGATTGCCCCTACCTGTTGGTAGGGAAACAAACCTATGTGCCAAACAGACAGTATTACATCAAACAACCTCCCATCAAACAGCATAGTGACTACTGATGGCTGTAATTCAATACCAAGCGTTTAAAACCAGAATGCAATTATTAGGGTTTTTTCTTCACTTTCTCTAACCCCACAAAAGGTGTAGAACAAGTAATCAAGGCCCCGTAAGTTGGGCGCCAAATATGTCCTGGGTTAATGATAAGACTCTCTCTCCTCCGAGAGCGAAGGGCCCCGACACCCCCTCCCCCACCCACAACAGAACCTCTTAGATGGAAGTGAAGAAAAAACTATTTATTTAACAAAACCACGCAGAGTGCCCTACAAGGCACAGGGGAAGGGGAAAAAACAAGGTGAAAGGCAGTTATTCAACCTGATTAAAAAAAAAAGTCCTTTTCTCAGACGCAGTCCCTCTCCTCCTCGCCCCCACCCGGGGCCGGGTGGAGCTCCCTGGAGAGCTCTGCTGTCCTCTGGCCCTCCTGGGTCTCCGGGTGGCAAAGCAGATCGAAGAGAAGGGGTCCAAACGAGGAAAAAGAAGAAGAATGGAAAAAACGGGAACAGAGCTCACTCCGACCCCCGTCCAGCACGCAGTCTCTGCCGGGCGACGAATCCTCCCCCGGAGCAAGGCTTGGAGAAAATGTTTTCAAAACAACCCGCGTTTCTCTCTGCAGCTGGGTGCAGTTAAAGAGACAGGACCACACATTTTTTTCTTTCTTGGGCATATAAGCCAACGATAGGGGATAAAGGATTATCATATCATCAATCCAAGACACACATCAAAACTCTCAAGAAATCAAAACCACACTCTCAGCAGTCACAGGTTTCATCTGCACATTAAAGCACTCAACACACTCTCAGTAGGCCTATAATATTCACACATACACACAAACACCATCTTAAGCAATGCTTTAGCAAAATTCAGCTCTCGTTCAAGGCTTTCAAGGTGTTATTTTTTATCAGGATAATATCTTGTTACAATGCTTCTTTATTAGTAAAACGCTGGAAATAGGTTTTGGTCTCGGTGTCAGTGCAGCCGGGCTGAAAGAAGAGCCGATCTGCTCCATCTGCTTGGACATTTTCAGGGAGTTTCGGTTGCTGAGCTGCAGCAGGTGGTGAAGGCTTGCCAGGACAAGTGTTTACGGAAGAAGCCAAGCTCAGAGACATTTTCCTGAAACTCTAGAAAAGCTGAAAAGTCATGAAGCTGCACCGGATCAGCCATAGCAAGGCTGTGCTGCTGGTCAACACGGGGCAATGGGTGTTTCACCCGGCAAAGCGAATAATTAGAGGTTTTGGAGAGAACAGCTGGAGAACATGTTCAAAGATCTGTATCTGTAGCTGGAGAGCGCGGCGGGACCGCTGCCGCTATTGGGAATGACATGGACGTGATTCCTGAGCCGGAGATGAAGGACCTCTAGTTCAGAGCACCGAAGAAGATTCGCATCTTTGAAACTCTTAAAAGTTCTCCATGACTACGAGGAAAACAACTCAATTCTGTATCAGACTGCTGTTTTTGCTGGCAACGCTGTTGGTTAGTTCTGGTTCGCTGCTGAAGCTGTCAATCATTTCCTCATCCTTGGGGAGGAGTAGAGTTTAGAGTCTCACCATAGACATCACCGTTGGGGCAGTGAAGGAGGCGTGGATGGCTCGCGGCTCCGCCTACCGGGGCACCCTCTGGGACCTCTGCTCTCGTTGTCATTTGACCGGAAACCATGGTTGGAGCAACTTCCGCCACAGGTCTGTTTGTGTGCCATGCAGGAGTAGGGGCCGCCGCTGCTGCTCGGCTACTGGTCGCTTTCTGTTTGTTTTTTCTGTTTCTACAAGCTTCTGTGCTGTGAGTATCTCTATTGCAGCAGGAACACCAAATTTTTTCATTACAGTCCTTTCGTATGTGTTTTTTACTGCCACATCGATAACACCGGGATGATTTCTGGCTACTCTGGCTTTTTACCCACGACATTTGAGCTCTCTCCAACATCGTATTCAGTTGTTCTGGTAAAAATTCAACAGTGACTCTCTCAAACAAAGCAGCTAAGATGTTTTTCGTTGTAAAGTTGCTAAGCTCTATGATACATTGAGACAGGAATAGGTTTTTCATCCAATCGAGTAACTTTGTATTCTTGGCTGCTAGCAGCGGCGCGGAGCACCCTCCCCTTGGTAGCGCTGGCAGTGAGGGAGAGCTACTATTCTCCCCCCCCCTCCCTGGCGGGGGGGCTTCCCCGGCTGCGCCGCAGCTGCTGAAGTCTTTTGCATGTTAAAAGCAGCACGGTAACTCTCAGGTTTTTCCCTGCTCTTTGCGGCTGTTATCTCCTGTGCTGCCAGCCACGCAAGGTCCTGCTCCGTGGCATGCTTTTGTAAGCAGGCTACGACTTTACTCCATGGTTTACCAAGCTTTCTTGCAATCTTATCACACTCCAAAAGTAAAGTAGCTCCATAATTCAACCACTCTCCTACATCGAATACTGTAATAGGATTTGTAAAAAATCCATAGGCTTGTCCCACCACCATTAAGCCAGCTAAGTGAGATAGGCTGCCTTTACTGAGTCCGTGCTTTTCTAAAAAGCATATCAATAAAAATTGGGCTACCTCCGTCTCCATTCCGTACCAGCTGGGTTTAAAGTTACGCAGTCGCCGCCGCCGTCGTTATTCCACGGTTGCCACGATCAGTGCAGCTTTTCCGAGGTTTATTAGCCCATCCGGAAGCAGGTCTTTTTCGGCCCAGGCTCTCATAGCCCCCTGGCGCTGCCCCCGGGGCCTCTCCGGTCTCGTCGCTCTCTGAGCAGGGTCATAAAACTCTGCTGCCAGTGTCCGTGGTCATCAGTTCTTGAAGCAGGGTCCTAAATCCTGCTATCTCCGTATCACGTCGGAGGTCACCATTTGACATATCGACGAGAGGGAACTCACGGCAGTCTCAATATGAGATATAGAGTAAGCTCCATTTTATTTCACCAAACGAGAAACTTATGTACTGTTACAGATGTTACTAATTATAGTTACACACGTATCTGCAGTTTGTTCTCACACATTCAGGGATCCTCCTGGTGACTCCCTTATTCTTTCTCATAACACTTCTGACTCCCTATTCTTTCCCATGACATTCTTCTCACAGAACATTCTCAGAAAAACAAGCCACTGTAGCTTGTTAGGATTCTAATTAAGGCCTGAGTATGCTGAGGCCCTGCTCAGGTGTGTTCAGTTAGCATAAGTTTTGCTGGAAAACTGCGTTTTCCAACACTTGCCCAAACAAAACCGGTGACTCTGTATATCCCTGCAGAAGGACCGTCCATGTCAACTGCTGTTTCACCATCCTCCCCCCTTCCTCCTGCTCCCACTCAAAGGCAAAATACTGTTTACTGTCCTCTGTAATTGGACACCCCCAGAAAGCATCCTTCAAATCCAGTACTGAGTAGTACTGATGTGAGGAAGGGACTTGATTTAGAATGGTATAGGGATCTGGAACTGTGGGATGCCTGGATTTAACAATTTCATTTATTATTCTCAAATCCTGCACCATTTGGTAGGTTCCATCTGGTTTCTTAACTGGCAGGACAGGAGTGTTATAGGGAGACATGCATGGCTCCAAAAGACCTGCCTTTAGCAGGGATTCAATGACAGGCTGTAACCATTTCCTTCCCTCCCTTGAAATAGGGTATTGCTTCTTAGACACCACTTGTCCTGGTTGCTTCAAAGTAACTTGGAGAGGCTCTATATCTAATTTTCCATATTTTCCAGGGGCTGCCCACACCTCTGGGTTAATTTCAGCATAAGCCTTCTCAGACATTTTATACAAAGTTACCACAGTATTAGACTCCGTATCACTTTTCACAATACTAATTTGCATCCCCACCTTAGCGATCAAATTTCTTCCTAGTAAGTTGCAATCACAGTTAGGAACAAACAGAAATTCATGCATTTCTAATCTATCACCCACATCTACTAACAACGGTTGAATAAAACGCACTCGCTCATCTTTTCCACTCACTTCTTGAATAATTAAAGATCTTTTTGACAACTGTCCCCCTTTGGGGATAAAATTCAAAGTGGAACGAGAGGCTCCTGTGTCTACCAGGAAACTCACCTCCTCCCGATCCGAACCCACTTTAAAATTTATCAAGGGCTCCTGTGTGGTGGATCCCTGGTATAATGGAAGCCCCTGATGTTGGAAAACATATCAGGTTAAAAATTTTGTATAACTTTAGTCAAAAGTTTTGTTTGTCTTTACCCTGGGAAATGGAATTTTAGGTTTCTTTCAGGGCATTGTTCTACCAGATGAGGTCTGGTGAACTCAGCATATTAACAGGTCGGGAGTGACCCCGAAGACAACCAGAAAGATAAAGACTATAACCAGAACATCCGCCGGGACCTTGTGGTTATCAACAGGACATGATGGCTATCACAAACAGCTACCCCAGACCACCTCCAGCAGGGCTGAAGACATTCTGGCCCGGAAAAAGGACTGATAAGAAAAACTGAAGAATGAAGAATCTAATTAGCATCAGAGGCGAGGAGATTCAGATCCAATGAGAAACTGAATACTGGGGGTTTAGCTCAACTTTAGACCAATGAACACTGACCCAATGCTTTCCTATGTATTTTTACTGTATAAAATATCTGCAAAATCAAGTAAAAGCTATGTATCCTGGAATGATTCTCTCTGCACACCCAGGCTATGTGTGGATGAGATGATTTCTGTGGTACATCCTGGCCAGATTATAAAGTAATGCCTTGACTCTCTAACATTAAAATGTTGTTGGAGGGTTTTTGTGTTTTTTTTCCCACAGATTCGGTGACACTGACACCCCTAACAATCCATCTCCATTATCCTCTGGACTTCCTCCTCCTGAGGATCCAGCTGTTTCTGCGGGCACTCCCACTTCCAGTGTCCCACTTCCCCGCAGTTGGCACACTGATCTTGTCCCAGCCACTGCCGCGGTCAGCTCTCCCCTGCCGAGGGAGGGAATGCCTCTGCCACCTCCTCATGGCTGACCCTGTCCCCTCTATCTGGGGGGACCACTTGGACCCTGTGGTTTTTCCTCCTGGGGCTGGAAGAACTCTGCCATCATTTTTGCCTTAGCCTTCACCTTTTCCACATCCCTTCTTACATATATCTGCTGTTTTTCTAACCAATTCCTCCAGAGGCTTATTCTGCCAGTCTTCATCCTTCTGCACTCCTTTCCTTATATCAGGCCAAGATTTAGTAACAAACTGTACTTTCATCAACGTATCAAATGCTGGTCCCTTGGGATCCAACCTCCTGTGCTTCCACAAGGCATCTCTAATCCTCTCCAGCCAATGAGAGGGACTTTAATCCTTTTCTTGTTCTAACGACATAGCCTTGGCTATGTTGTTAGTCTTAGGAGCTGCCAATTTCATTGCTCTAATCAAATAAGCATGGTAATCTCGGAGGCGAGCCAGACTAGCCTGATTATTTGGGTCCCACTGCGGGTCGTGTCCAGCCCCCCCCCCACTGCCTGTGGGTGCTCATCTTCCCACAGCTGCCGAGCCTTCTGCAAAATCATTCGCTTTTCTGATGACCCAAATAAAATTCCCAAAAGAAAATCCCAATCCTTCCATGTATAATCCTCATTTCCCAAATATTCCTCTATCTTTTCCCCCACTCCTATGGGATCTTCCAAGGAGGGGGGTAATTCCTTTTTCAACGCTCTTATATCCTGGGTAGTAAGTGGTACAATGCCAATTCCAAACCCAAACCCCCCCCTTGAACCCCCAAGGGGACTTGGCATAGCGGCATCTGATGGACCCCCGTCTCTTGGATCCAGGGGACCTCTGATGTCCTATACTGAGTTCCCCTTCTAGTTCTCAGTGGAGATACAATCTGCTGCCCTCCTCCCCCCTCAGTATCATTCTCTTCAGGCAGAGCTGTAGGAACCATTTTTCCCTGGTCCCTCTGCGCCGGAAGTTGTGGATACAAGGGGCCTGCAGCTGGCACTGGGTCAGCTGGCAAACCCGGGGGACAAGATGGGGGAAGGTACTGAAAAACATCCCAATCCTCACTCATTTTCTCTTTCTCCTCTCTTCCCTCTTCTTCCTTCTTTCTCAAAACATCCTTTTTTCCTTCTTCTCCCTTCTTTCTCAACACAAAAACCTCCCCAGCTGCTTGTCACAGCCATATCTCTCCGCATTCCATTTCAAGCACTCCTTTCCAATTTTCCTCTAAATACAACCACAAAATTCGACTCAACCGACATCTATTCGTTCCACAAGGTGGCCATTTAAACCCCTTTGGCAAATTATACCCTGGCCACACAAAATAACAATATTCCACCATTGTTTCCTTAGTTATCCCTATGGGAATGCTTAACTGGTCCCAAGATCTCAGCATTCTCCCCAAGGGACTCTCTGGGGGTATTATGGTATCGTCATCCCTTTTTCCAGGACCCTTTTCTGGCTTTACCTTTGCAACCCTCTATGGGTGCCCTGTTTTACCTGTGCTACCCTCCATGGGTGCCCTCCCAGGTTTACTCCCCAAAGATCCCATTTTACTCACCGGTGAGATTTTCTAGTGGTCCTTCCCTGTGGACTCTTCACTGACCTCCTTGGTCCGCCACTTGTCTGTCTCCTGGACCGTCTCGGGTACCCAATAAATCACCTGGTGACAGCCGCCACCAAGAGGAGTTGATCACCAAAACTGGGTGAGGCGCGCCTTCAGCTCCACTTGCTGCCCCGGTGTCCCCAGATGGTGGAAGGATCCCGGATTGAGCCCCCATTTTGTCAGGAAAATTAATCCACAAATGCCAGAGGTTTATGTTCAAAAAGGAGACAGAGGAGTCCTGTAACTTTATTCATTAATAAAGGGAGAGGTCATGGGCATTTCCCCTGGGATCTCTCAAATTGCTAGAGGACGCAGCCTCTTTTATCCTAATTCCCGGCTGCAGTTTCCCTCTCCCTTTCCCCATTGGCTGAGGTACTCGAGAGGTAAAGACTTCCCAGAATGCCTAATTAATATACATCCCCCCCTAATACAGACACCCCCAATATACATTTCCCTTTTTTTCTTCTTCTTGTGTCTCTGTTCCTGTAGTTTATTAACACAGTTTCAGGTAAATCTAATTAGGGAAATTCCTATGGAAATCCTACCCATTGTTTTTTCTATCTCTCAGTATCAAAGTTGTCTTACCAGCAGACTCAGGTCTTATCTTTACCAGTCATTGGTTTGTAAAGAGACTCCCTTATTCCTTTCAGGAGGATGGGTAATTCAAGCTGCCGAGGTGGATTGTTAAAAGTGCCATTTTTCAGTAGCAGATTTGAGGTCCTAGAAAGAGCTCACAAAATCATACAGAAAAGGTCCTGAATGTCTGTTGATTTTTGTGGGTAGCTAATATTTGTAAGCATATTTGTTCTGTGAATTGAAAGATAATCTAGATTTACGGAGAGTAAAATAAAGGAATAGAAAAAAAGGGGGAAAGATAGCCTAATTAGATCACAAGCAAAGAAAACTAACAGTACGAGAGTCTTAGTTATCATTTATGCTTTCCTCTTTCCTTTCTGCTCTGTTTGCTAGAAATCCCACGAAGGTGGGAAAGAAAAGTACCCCATTTTACAAGCAAGAAAAGCTATCAGTGGTCCTGATCACTGTCTGGAGCCATGATGTGGGCTGCCAAAACCAGAAAAGATTAATGTCTCTGAAACACTTCAAGGTGCCTGTGTGTGTGGGGAAGGGACAGGTCAGGCCTTGCCCTGGTGAGACAGTGAACTGCTCCTCACCCCACCCCCAGAGCATCCCAGCCTTGCAGTAGTGCTCTCAATCATAGACATAGCAGAGGCAGTGCTCCACAGAGCTCCAATCCCAGCTCTGCAGTGGGGCCAGCCATGCACACAGCAGAGGCAGTGTTCCATTCTCCCCATCCCTGACTCCAGAGAAACCCAGAAAGCTAATCCCACTGGGGGATGGAAGGCTGAAGAAAGCCCAAGGAATTAACGTTCCTCTTAGAATTTCTATAGACTCTGTCTTTCTCTTTTTCTTCAAAATTACTTCTCAAAATTCTAGACCTATAGGGGGGCTAATATGTAATATAAAAATAAAACTAAGGTAAAACCAAAGCCCAAGAGTTGGCCAGTGCCCCTAGGGCAGGGTTGATATCAGATATATGAACACAGTGCCCATAAAGTTTTGCACTTGGGATGGCAAGGTTGCTGTGCGATAAGACCAGTATCTCCCCACATTAGTGTTGTTCCTCAACTACAGGGCTTACTCCGAACTTTTATACTACCCTAGCCCGGAGTAAGTGAACTAGAGAAGAATCATTCTGCCATAATGAATGCCAATGCAGATGCCATAAGAGCACAGCAAATCAAGATTAAGAGCATCTCATAATTAACTATAGATTTGCTGTTGTCCTGGATTAGAGACAAATATCTCTAGGTGGAGAGCGCTCTGAACAAATGCCTCCCCCCGAAAGCCAAGGGCTTTGGTACCCCCTCCCCCCCCCACTCACAACAGAATTTCTTAAATAAATGTGAAAAAAACCCAACCTATTTATTTAACAAAACACACAGAGTGCCCTGCAAGGCTGTCAGAGGTTGAGGGGGCATTGAAATTTTTTCTCCATCCCTGTTACTAAGCAACAAATATCTGGGTGATTATAGCCATCAATTCTTTTGTAAGAGACAAAAGAGTGTGCTGGGTGGGGCAGGGGAAGGAGGCAGCCAGCCATTTGGGACTGGCACTTGTCCATCGGACACCGGGAGGAAAGGGACTGCTCTTTGCTTCTGGCTGCGACTGCAGGAGATCCAACTGTGCTCTGTCTTCTCCTCCTGGCTGGGTGAGCTTTGATTCAACCTCTTTTCCACTGGGAGTGTACGTTTACCCATCTGCGTTTCTCGCAGCAGCTGCCGGGGAGTCCGGCTGTCCCTGCCTCCCGCCCCATTTTCACCGCACGAGACTGCAGCGTCTGCCGTGACTGCAGAATCCTTGCTACCTCGCTGGCTAGCCAGGGAGAGCCAGCCCCAGCCCCCCCTGCTGCCCCGCTTTGCCGCTCTGAGCTGCCTGGCTGCCTGCTTCTCAGTCTTTTCCGCCATTACCAGCTGCGTGAGGCTGACCTGACCCTATGCCACAGCACCACCTGCAGCCGCTCGGGGATCATTGCACCTGCCCTGCCTGACCAGGAGCTCAACAGCGCCCCTGCTGCTTGCGACCATGATTACACCACACTGGAAAGTGCTCGGCAGCTCAAAAAGTCATCTGCTATTGGTTTCTGGTTCTATTTGGGGTTGCTATTATTGTTATTGCTTGTTTATAGGTACTAGTAAAGAACTGCTATTCTTTTTCCCATACCTTTGCCTGAAAGCCCTTGATTTCAAACTTAAAATAATTTGGAGGGAGGGGAAATCACATTCTCTGTCCTAAGGGAGGGTTCCACCTCTCTTAGCAGACACCTGTCTTTCAAACCAAGACAAAGGCAGAGGGGAAGGGGAACACAGGAGAAAAGGAGTTATTAAACTTGAGTTAACAGGTGGTAAGCTTTAGTGTCCTTATCTCAGGTGTAGTTTCCCTTCTCCGGGGGCTGGGTGGAGTTGCTCCAGAATCCCTGGAGGATTCTCATCTGCCATGCTCTGGGGCTCCTTGGGTTTTCTTGGCGAGAAAGCAAATAGGAGAAAAGAGTCCAAAAAGGAAGATGACAAAGAGGCACCCCCAGGGAAAAACTCACAGTGTTGACAGCAGCCGCCAGGCAGTCCCAGGAGTATCTTTTCCTCCACCTCGCTTCCCCTGCAGAGAGGCTTGGGGAAGGGTTTTAAACAACCCGCTCTCCTCCCATTGGCTGAATGCAGTTAAAGCTGAAGGACCACATTTTCTGAGCATACAAACAACAATATGAGAATACACAGGATTACACTCACCCCAGGACAGCTTTATGCCAGGGGAGGAGGAATATGTGCAGTTATAAATACAAGCTGTTGCAATTATGTTAATCCTAGCTTAAACAAATGTTTGTAATTGTTATTTGTATTATTGCATTGTTATTTACTGTCGTTATAAGTAGTTATTTTTGTATAATATTATGTACTTGGAATTGCGATGCTTATGCTCAGTGGCAAAAGTACAAATTTAGATTTAAGATAGAGAAAGGTACTTATTTTCCTGACATACAAGATTTATAAAGACTTACAAATTACAAAAAAGAAAAGGGGGGATTGAGAAAGGAGTGGTCAAATAGATAACCCAAATCTATTTACACTTCAACCATCCTTATTTCTTTGATCTTTTGCCCCTTCCACCAGCACGGCGCCTGTCCAGGGCTGAAGGCTGATAACAGTTCTGGCCTTGTAGATTCCCTTAATCTTATCAAGACAAAAGGGGGCAAAAGATTCCTTTTGAAGACAAGCACAAGAAATCGCTGAATAATATTAATGACTTATGAGAAATAATTTGTATAACCACTCCTATCCTGGGGAATGTGATGAATATTCATTAATTTTACCTATAACACTGTGTCTCTGGAGGTACTGAGGTGTGTGTTTGGCAGAGAGAATTCCCCACACATCCGGTGCATCGAATAAAGCAAATACCCACTTCTCTGACTTGGTCTCTGAAGTGTCTCCAGGCTCGATTGGGGAGAATCACATCCTCTATCAATTCGAGAGACCCCATGGGAAATACCCATGACCTCTCCCTTTATTCGAATAAAGTTACAGGACTCCTCTGTCTCCTTTTTGGACATAAACCTCTGGTGTTTGCGGATTTATTTTCCTGACAGTATCAAGGTTCGTGGGATGAGACATGCTGAGCTCCTACGCTTTGCCATTGTCAGGTAGAGGCATTGACCCTCACTTTGCATCCTTGTGGTGGTTTGAAAGTAAGCCAGCGGGAGAAATGAGCCCCACACAGATACCTTTAGAGAGATTTCAGGTCAGAGTTACAATTTAATAGAAAGATTACAATAAATGCAATGATACAGAAAAACTGACTTAAACCCACAAAGTCAGAGTACAACCTGGCCCCCTGTTGGTGAGGGTGGTGATCGCAGTCTGATTAAGTGGTGGTTGCAGTCCTGTCAAAGTGATGATTGCAGTCTTGTCAAAAGCAGTGGTCCTGTGGAAGGTCTGGTCATCTTGTGGAAGTTCTGGTCCTTCTCTGGATCTGTCCAGTAGTGGTGGTGTTCACTGCCCAAACTGCCTAGATTATATACCCTCAAATCCAGTCAGGATTGCTCAGTACCTCCCCCAGGGCAGGGAGTTTCACAATGGAATGATGTAATCCTGTGCATCATAGAATATTTGGGGGAGTCTTTGATGGGCATTGCAACTGCCTATTCTGCTGGACCATTATGGCCCATTAGCAGAGATGGCCCCCTCAGGATGGATGTAACTGTGTTGGTGCTCCCCTGGAGGGAGTTATCACAACTGGGTCATTTGTGAAGATGAAGAAACACTACCCCATCTCGCAGGATTTGCCTCACCCAGCTTGTAGCCTGAGGGATTGGGTGTGCACTGGCGAACTACTGTGAACAACCCATCATTAACAGTTCACCAGAAATTATGTAGATGTCAGTAGAATACAGTTTGGTTACACCCATCTTGGCACCTTTTTTCCTGTAACTATGACAACCCTGAGTCTGAACCACTGGGTGAGCATCTTCCTTCACCATCCCATGCCATGTCCAACATTTTGGGTCTCTATTGAAAGTTGTTTGTGCTTACAAGCTTGTGTTTGTAATGCAAAGTTCATGGAGAGCAGAGTGGGATTGGAGTTAGTACACTTAAGACACCATCATTTTGTTGGTGCCCGTTGCACTTGCACCACTATATAATCAGTCTAGAAGGAGCTGTGTTAATTACAGTGTATTGGATGTAATGCTTTACCATCAGGTAATTTTGTGGCTGTTAAAAGTGGCCCCACAGGTATGGAAAGGTTCAGTGGTGGGTGGCTGCCTCTTGGGCAGAGCCCTTCCCTCCCAAACAATGAATATTGTTGTCTGATGGTTGCATTTAGTCACTGTGTATGTGAAACTAGCATGTTTTCTCATTGCCTGTTGTGGAATAAAAAAAGCAATGCTACCTAAATAATTTGATTTTCAAAGTTGTTAACCTAATGTCGCTGTTGAGCAGCTAGCAGAGTAATGAATGCACCAGTTCTCAGTGGCAAGAAGGAATGACCTTTATTGTTTTGATTTCATCACATATATAGAGTTCTCAAAAGTCACCCAGATTGGTCAGTCAGAAGCCTTCCCCCAGGCCTGATTGGCCAGGCCTGCACTGTCCAAGTTCTGGGACACTGTTCCAACAACATCCAAACTTTATTTATAAAACACAAGAAAATTTCTCATGGGAAAAACCTGTGCTAGCCACACCTAAAGTCTACATTCTGCCCCACTTGCTTGCTCTCAGCAGTGGGTAGGCTGGTGATACCCTTTTACCCTTCATTTTGTCACAGTTTATCTTAAATTTTTGTGTTGATATCTTTCCTCCCCTCTTTCTGATTTTATGTCCTTTCCTTCTGGAACTGGCAAAAGTCAAGCTGGATGAAGAGATGAAATGAAGGTTTTAAGGGAGGAGGAGGTCATGCATTTCTCACCACCTCTCTCTTCTCTTTTGCAGTTGTTACAATCTCAGGATGTGAAGGAAGATGCTGTGCTTTGCTGCTGCATGGAGGTAGGGAAGCACCTGCACCACCTGCCCGAGACCTCATTGCTTTGCCACTTCTGTCCTTGGCCACACACATCAGGCAGCTATTAGATGTTTCCAAACCCAAATAGCTGTGTTGCCCCTTTGCAGTATGGAATCACCAAATGGTTTGGGTTGGAAAGGACCTTTAAAGAGCATCTAATCCAACCCCCTACCATGGGCAGGGACATCTTCAACTAGATCATGTTGCTCAGAGTCCTGTCCAACCTGACCTTGAAACCTGACCCTGTTTCCAGGAATGGGTCATCCACAGCTTCTCTGGGCAAGCTGTGCCAGTGCCTCATCACCTTCACAGTAAAGAATTTCTTCCCAATACCTAATCTAAACCTGCCCTCTGTCAGTTTGAAGCCATTGCCTTTTGTCCTATCACTCCATGCCCTTGTCCAAAGTCCCTCTCCAGCTCTCTTGTAGCCCCTTTAGGTACTGGAAGATGCTCTAAGGTCTCCCTGATGCCTTTTCTTCTCCAGGCTGAACAACCCCAACTTTCTCAGCCTGTCCTCTTAGGAGAGGTGCTCCAGCCCTCTGACCATTTTTGTGGCCTCCTCTGGACCTTCCTCAACAGGTCCATGCCTTTCCTGTCCTGAGGACCTCAGAGCTGGACGCAGTAGTCCAGTTGGGGTCTCACCCGAGCGGAGTAGATAAAAGACACTACTGTGAGATAAGAGATGGCCCTTGAGACTATCACTGGACTTTTGATGCATGTACATGGATGCAAAAGGCTTCGTAGCTGGGGTTCCATCACAAAATTATATCATCCTGGTTCCTTCGAATCTCCCCCTGCACTTATTTTTTAAGCACAAAACCACTTGGAGCAACAATTGCCCCGTGGCTCACACAGAGAGGTTTGACTGAGCAGATTTGCAGGAAAATGCTGGTACAAATATAGCAGAGTTTCATTAGTATATTTTTTGGGAATTGATTTGCCTGTGAGGATGGATGTTTTCCTTGCAGAGTGTGGTTGAAATTATAGCCCAAGTGGTTGAAATTCAGCAAAGTGGCAGGCAACTGAGGAGAAGGGTTTGAATTTTTAATATGAGGACTTTGAGGAGCTCTGTGTTCAAGACCCACTAATCTTCCGTGATGGTGGACTCAGTGCTGTCTACTCCTAGGTTGGACCTTTTCCTCTGTGGAACCACCTAAGGTTTATGCTGCTCCATAGAGGCTATCCAAGGAGTAATTTAAAAAAAAAAACCTTGGCTGTCCTCAGTGAAGCAGCATGATCGGTATAAATGCAGATCTTGTCAGGGCGGGATTTGTTATGCATACAGAAGAGTTCTGCTTATTGCAATTAATGACTGGGAGTTACTGCGAGCTGTGAATCAGCAAGTAAATGAAGGGCCAGGTAGGGTAGAAGGCAAGAATAACACATTAAAACCTGCATTTTGTTTTGATAATAGCATGATTTTTAGGTGGGATTATTTTTTTCAAAAACAATCCTTCTTTTATGCCAGCAGTAGCTGGGGCATTTGTTCCTCCAGCAGCCCGGCCCAGATGCTTTTGAAAACCTTGCCCTTCATGCTCTAAGACCCTGCTGCTGGGTGGTTTTGGTTTTCAAAAGTCACGATGCCTTTAACCTTGCTTGTTGGCTCCGCCACACCAAGCAGGGAAGAATTGGAGGGATGGTGCATGTCTGTAAAAGCCAGTGGGATGTCTGAATATTATAGAATAGTAGAATCATAGAATATCTCAACTTGGAAGGGACACACAAGGATAAATAAGCCATGGTTGACCCCTTCTTCTCCTGACAGCTGCAGAGCACTGGCCGGCTGTTGGAGGAGCAGCTGCCCGAGATGATGACAGAGCTGTTGGCAATTGCACGTGACAAGATGCTGTGTCCCTCGGAGTCCATGCTGACACGGTCCCTGCTGCTGGAGGTCATTGAGCTGCATGCCAACAACTGGAACCCCCTGATGCCCACCATCACTCAGTACTACAACAAGACCATCCAAAAATTGACAGCCTGAGGGGCAGGACAAGGTGGGGTGGGAAGGAATGAGAAGAAGATATGCACCTTCATGAGATCTGGCAAAAGCTTTTCTGATTTAAATTCCCCAGAAGACCAAACCCCAGCATGCTCAAGAATACATTCATGGGGTGGGGATGGAGAAGCATGTTTCTTTTTCTGAACTCATTGCTCAAGCAGCAGCAACGCATCCCACCAGATTATTGTTTGGCTTTCGAAAGAAGACAGAGAATTTGGAAAAGAAAAAACCCAAACAATGAATCCAAGTGGGGGCTAGTATTGTTTTCATGCTGTCCTCCTTTCTTGCCCTGGCCAACTGGCAGGAGACAGCAGGCAGCAGATGTCTTGGGAGGACAAAGCTAGACACATACTGCACCAGATGCTCATAAGTGATGGCTTTTGTCAAGAGGGCCTTCTGCTAGGTTCCCCTCCTGCTGTTTTTAACTTTCTGTGTGCCCTCACTTATTTGCCACCCCTTCGAAAGTGGATTGTAGAGTGGGATGACTTTCTTATTGGCACTGGGTTTTCTTTTTCTTTATCATTTGTAATTTCTTCTTATTTTATTGTATTGTTGAATGAACAATTGCGAGCAGCTTGGAGAAGAGGAAAGCAATGCTTTCCCAAAAGCTTACTAATAGTTTATGTGAAGATGCTGAAGCAGAAGGACTATTTTAAAGGAGCCCAAAAGCCACTGCAGAAGTAATGTAGCCATCATCATCTTGCCAGTAACCTTCTTGATGGATTGAGAATCATGTCCTCTGAGCTGGGAGCTCTAAGAACCAGGGGGTTTTGTGGCCCTTGCTTTTCAAGTCACCATTATCCCTCAGCCACTATAACCCTTTTTTTTGTGTAATAATTTTTTTTTCCATTCAAGGAGTGCTTTATTGTTGTTACTGCCATGGTTATAATTATACAATTAAATCCAGGCCTCTTATAGTCCGGCCTAATAACGTACTGGGCAAGGGAGAAATGAAGGTTTAATGTTGTTCTTTAGATACAGGTAAAGAGAATACAAACAATGCATGGAAAAAAGGAGGAAAAAAGATGAGGAAAAATATAGAAAAAGCTAAAAATAGAGGTTTTGAGCCTGGCTTCTAACTAGCTGAATTTGCTGTTCAGTGTTTCTAGGTGTGCAGTGTACAAGAGCAACTTTGTCCTGTGGTTGGTGTAAGTGGCACCACATCATCGAGGGATGGGGGACATATTCAGAGGGGGAGAGTTTGCCTAGGGGTCCCCAGGTTGCTCCAGGATACCTGGGTTGCTCTGTGCTAGAGTATCCAAAGGGAGAGGGTGGCTGCTGGAAGATGAAAGCAAGATGCTTTCTGGACAAGGAAATGCCCAGAGGGCAAGGAGGCTGGTAGGGAGAAGTGCCATGCTGTTGTATCCCTCCCCGAATGATGAAGAAGACTTGGTGGTCTCCTTATTTGTTGTCTGGTGACACTACTTATTAAAACACAGAATCACAGAATTAACTAGGTTGGAAAAGACCTTTGAGATCATCAAGTCCAACCTATGACCTAACACCACCTTGTCAACTAAACCATGGCACTAAGTGCCCCATCCAGTCTTTTCTTAAACACCTCCAGGGACAGTGACTCCACCACCTCCCTGGACAGCCCATTCCAATGCCCAATCACCCCGTCTGTGAAGAACTTCCTAATGCCCAGCCTAAACCTCCCCTGGCGCAGCTTAGGTTGTGATGCTGTGGTTCAATATTATTTGAATTTTCATCTGGTTGTCTGCTGATGAGGTTTTTATTCTGCACACGGAGCATCAGTAGAAACCAACAGGAGCTTCAGCTTTTCTGTCTACCCAGAAAGCAGCAAAATGATTGTTGGGTGCACTGGACATGTCTGGAAAATTTATTTTCTGCTTTGTGGATTCAAGCCCAGGAGCTTTGCATCATGTCGGCACCTTGCGTTGAGTCAGCTTTATTAGTAGCAATGGTGTTTGATAGTATAAATGAGAAGCTAAACTTGGTTAAGGTGGTTGTAGTGGGTTGATGCTGGCTGGATGCCAGGCACCCATCAAGCCACTCTCTCACTCCCCTTCACAGCTGGGCAGGGGAGAGAAAATATAATGAAGGGTTCACGAGTTCAGATAAGGACCCAGAAAGATCACCCAGCAAATACCGTCACGGGCAAAACAGGCTCAAATTAGAGATATTAATTGAATTTATTCCTAACAAAATCAGACCAGGATAATGAGAAGTAAAATAAGACCTTAAAAAACACCTTCCCCTCACCACTCCCTCCTTCCCAGTTCTGCCTCCTACCCCAGTGGCACAATGAGACAGGGAATGGAGGTTTTGGTTAGTACATCACCCATTGTTTCTCCCTCTGCTCAGGGAAAGGAGTCCTTCCCCTGCTCCAGTGTGGGGTGCCTCCCATGGGACACAGTTTTCTGTGAACTTCTCCAATGTGAGTCCATCTCACAAGCAACAGATCTCTGCGGACTGCTGCAACATGAGTCCATCCTGCCAGCAATAGTCCTCCCCAAACTGCTGCCATGTGGGTGCAGTCCTTCAAGGACAGGCTGCTCCAGCATGGGCCTCTCTCTCCATGAGCCTCCCACAGGTGCACAGCCTCCTCTCAGGCATCCATTTGCTCCAGTGTGGGCCTCCCACAGGCACACAGCCTCCTCTCAGGCATTCATTTGCTCCAGTGTGGGCCTCCTCCACAGGCTGCAGGTGGATCTCTGCATCCCCATGGACCTCCATGGGCTGCAGGGGGAGAGATGCTTTACGGTGGTCTTCACCATGAGCTGCAGAGGAATTCCTCTGGTGCCTGGAGCACCTCCTGGCCCTCCTTTTCTACTGACCTTGGTGTCTGCAGAGCTGTTTCTCTCACATGTTTTTACCCCGCTCTTCTCTGGTCCCAATTACAACTGCGCAATAGCTTTTTTTTCTCCTTTTTTTCCTTCTTCTTCTTAAATATGTTATCACAGAGGCATTACCACCATTTCTAATTGGCCCAGCCTTGACCAGCGGCACATCTGTATTTGGAGCAGCCAGGCATTGGCTCTGCCGGACATGGTGGAAGCTTCTAGCAGCTTCTCACAGAAGCCACCCCTGTAGCCCCCCCCCCGCCAAAGCTTGGCCATGCAAACCCAATACAGTAGTAAAACCCATCAGTAATATAAGGCTTAGGGTTGTGCCCATTGCTCTTGGTTTTTCCTGCTCCTTGATTTCTCAGGAAGTAGAGGAAAAGGGGATGTAACTCCCATTGCAGAGCACTCAGGCACAGCATCCGTCTTCTGCAAGAAGACCTGGAAACAAATTTTGTCTTGATTTTTTTCTTTAAAGAACGGAGAAGTCCTATATTCCATGACCTCCCTGGGCAGCCTGTTCCAGTGCTCTGCCACCCTCAGCGTAAAGAAGTTCTTCCTCATGCTGAGGTGCAACTTCTTGTGTTTTAATTTATGGCACTTGCTCCTCATCCTGTTGCTTAGCACCAGTGAAAAGAGTCTGGCACCATCCTCTTAGAACCTGTGTTTGAGATATTTATATGCATTGATGGGATCCCCTCTCAGTCTTCTCTTTTCTAGACTAAACACTAATAATTGTGGGGGGACAATAAAAAGAGTTTTTTCAAATATATTAATGGCAATAGGCAGCATAGAAATAACATCAGCCCTTGTCAGGATGACGATGGCCATCTCACAAACAGGGACATGGACAAGGCAGAGGTGTTTAATGCATTCTTTGCCTCTGTCTTCAACATGGACAACAGACCAAGGGGGTCTCAGTGCCCTGAGCTGGAGGTCCATGACTGTGAGAATGGTCAACTCCCAGTCAACCCTGAACTTGTGCGGGATCTACTGCTCCAGCTTGATCCCTACAAATCTATAGGCCTGATGGGATTCAGCCAAGAATCCTCAAAGAGATGGCTGATGTCACTGCAAAAGCTCTCTCAATGATTTTTGAGCAGTGTTGGGAATCAGGAGAGGTCAGAGCTGGCTCGAAGCTGGTGAACATTGTCCCAATTTTCAAGGAGGGCAAGAAGGACCCTGGAAATTATGGGTCTGTCAGTCTTACATCAGTGTCCAGTAAAATAATGGAAAAGATTATTCTGGGAGGTATTGAGAAACACCTGGAGGACAATGCAGTCATTGGTCACAGCCAGCATGGTTTCATGAGGAGAAAGTCCTGCTTGTCGTGATGCCTAAAATGCTGGTAAAAATTGAGACGCAGACACCGCAGTATAGGAAAAAGGGTATTACCTTGGTTTAATAAGATCCCAGGTGCACCTTCGTCAAAGGTGGTACCACGATGAAAAGAGACAGAGCCGGTTCCACGCGTATACAATTTATGGACTTCACCAATTAGCATACTTATCTAAAATTCCCCAATAAGAAACTTAACAAATGAAGTAATTGCCCCCTTATTCTAATTACCTCCCCCCAAAAAGGCTACAGTTTAGTTTATAAAAACATGTTCCAGGGATGAGGCTGTGTTCAAGGTTGGTGCCTCATGTTCTTGAGATTGTGGGGATGTTTCGTCTTCTCCAAAGAATTCTGAACTAGGCTATAGTACAAGAATTATAAACATGTGGGTCTAAGATACAGGGAGTAAAAGTACAGGAATAGGAAAGGATATAAGGTATATAAAAAGGGTATAAAAAGAGTATAAAAAGAGTATAAAGAGAAAGGACAAAAACCATCAGGCATCAGTCGAACCTGATTTCTGTCTACAACAGGGTAACCCATCTAGCTGATCTAGGAAAACCAGTGGACGCAATCTTTTTGGATTTCAGCAAAGCTTTTGATACTGTCTTCCACAGGATCCTTCTGGACAAAATGTCCAGCACCCAGCTGGATAACCATGTTATGCAGTGGGTGAGCAACTGGTTCACAGGTCAGGCACAAAGAGTTATAATGAATGGGGTGACATCAGGTTGGTCACTGGTCACAAGTGGGGTTCCACAGGGCTCCATCTTCTGCCCAGTTCTCTTCAACATCTACATTAATGACTTGGACACAGGACTCAAAAGAATACCAAGTAAGTTTGACAGACACACTAAATTGGAAGGAGGTATTGACTTCCTCAAGAGCAGAGAAGGCCTGCAGAGACCTTGAAAAATTAGAGAGATGAGCAATCACCAACCATATGAAGCTCAACAAGGACAAGTGCTGGATTCTGCACCTGGGGTGAGGCAACCCTGGATGTACTGATAAACTGGGGAATGAGAAGCTGGAAAGCAGTGCTGCGGAAAGGGATCTGGGGGTCCTGGTCAATGGCAAGTTGAATATGAGTTGGCAGTGTGCCCTGGCAGCCAGGAGGGCCAACCATGTCTTGGGGTGCATCAGGCAAAGCATAGCCAGCTGGTCAAAGGAGGTGATTTACCCGCTTTACGCTGCACTGATGTGGCCTCACCTTGAGTACTATGTGCAGTTTTGGGCACCACAATAAAAGAAAGACATTAAGCTATTAGAGAGTGTCCAAAGGAGGGCCATGAGGATAGTGAAGGGTCTGGAGGGGAAGCCTTATGAGGAGCGGCTGAGGTCACTTGGTTTGTTCAGCCTGGAAGAGACTGAGGGGAGACCTCGTTGTGGTCTTCAACATCCTCATGAGGGGAAGCGGAAGGGCAGGTACCCATCTCTTCACTCTCATTGACAGGACTCAAGGAAACATCATGAAGCTGAGTCAGGGGAGGTTTAGACTGAATATCAGGAAAAGGTTTTTCACCCAGAGGGTGGTTGAGCACTGGAACAGGCCCCCCATGGAAGTGGTCACAATGCCAAGCCTGTCTGAGTTCAAGAAGTGTTTGGACAACTCTCTCAGGCACATGGTGTGATTTTTGGGATGTCGGAGTCAACGATCCTGATGGGTCCCTTCCAACTCAGCATAATCTATAATTCTAAACAGGCCCAGCTCCAGCAGTCTCTCCTTATAAGAGAAATGCTCCACACCCCTAATCATCTTTGTGGCCTCCATTGGACCCTCTCCAGTAGTTCCTTGTCTTTCTTGTATTGAGGAGCACAGAACTGGACACAACATTCCAGATGTGGCCTTACCAGGGCCAAGTAGAGGGGTAGGATCACCTTGTGGCTAGCACAGGTTTTTCCCATGAGAAATTTTCTTGTGTTTTATAAATAAAGATAAAGTTTGGATGTTGTTGGAACAGTGTCCCAGAACTTGGACAGTGCAGGCCTGGGGGAAGGCTTCTGACTGACCAATCTGGGTGACTTTTGAGAACTCTATATATGTGATGAAATCAAAACAATAAAGGTCATTCCTTCTTGCCACTGAGAACTGGTGCATTCATTACTCTGCTAGTGCAGGCCTGGGGGAAGGCTTCTGACTGACCAATCTGGGTGACTTTTGAGAACTCTATATATGTGATGAAATCAAAACAATAAAGGTCATTCCTTCTTGCCACTGAGAACTGGTGCCTTCATTACTCTGCTAGCTGCTCAACAGCGACATCTGGTGACCACCGACGTGTACTGCGTTCAATTGCAGGTACGCGGCAGTCTTGCCCCCAGGCCCGACCCCCCCCCCGCCTGCCCTGAGGCATGGCTGATTCTGATGCGGACATGGACCCCCCCATTCCTGCCGATGGGCTCTTGCGGGCCTTTTTGGAGGTCTCTGAGGATGACCCTGCGTCCGATCAGTCGCCGCGGGTCGCTCGGGCTTTGTTGGACTGGGTCGCGGGCCACGTGTCCCGGGCCGTTTGGGATGTGGCGCTGGACTGTGATTTTTGGTTTGTGGTCGGCCGCGCTTTGGTCATGGAGTGGATGCGGGGTGATCGATCTACGGTCCGCTTCCATGGGGTTTGGAGAGACATTTGGGACGCGTTGGAAGGGCAAGCGTTCTATGACTCGCAGCTATCGGCTTGCGCGGGCATGGAGCCCCTGCTCTCGGCCGTGGGGCGGAGTGTGAAGGACGCGCCGACCCAGACGGATTCTGACGTCCCGTCCCTGGCGGCGGATGCGGCCGCGAGGCCTCAGTTTGTTTCTCCAGCTGACCTACCGAAGTGCACTTATGTCCACCCGACGGAGCAGCTGGCCGGGTTGCAGAAGACTGGAGGATCGCGGGCCGGCTCTGACACGGCCGCCCCGCAGGTCCCCCCGCCTCTGCCGCCGCGATGTGCGCAGCCTCAGAAACCCCCCCCTCCCCTGCGGAATGGCGCCGGGCTGCCCCTCCCCCATGGGCAGCCGGGATGTGCGGCGGGGGCTGGTGGGGTGGGGGTGGGGAGTGCTGCGGAGGACCGGGAGTCCCGGCTGCTCGCTTTGGCTGCGGGCCAGCCGCTTGCGGCTGCGGAGGTTCCGGCTCCGGATTTGCCGGTGGTTTCGGCTGGCGCGGGGGTTTCCGCGCAGGCGGCGGCCGGCTCGGGAGAGGCCACGGTGGCCGCGGGTGCGGCCGGTCCCGTGGTGTCGGGGTCGTGTGAGCAGGCGCCGGCTCAGCCGCCGGCTGCGGCCGGGGCCCAGCAGTCGGGGTCACTCCCCGGGGTGGTCGTGGGGCCGGAGGGGGAGCCGCCGGCGGGCGGTGCTTCCGCCGCCGGGGCTTTGATTGGCGTTCCCGCAGGTGCGGGGCCGACCTGGCTTCCCTGCGGCTCGGCAGACGTGGCGTCCGTGCCGGGCGCGATGGTTTTTCCTCCGCTTTCGTTTTTCCATGATTTGCTGGCCGAAGTGGCTGAGATTCGGCAGCAGATGGAGGTCTGTTCGTGCAGGCCTCACGGTCCGTGTGGGGCTGCCCAGGGAGTCCATCCCCCGGGTTTCCGGATGGGGTCTGGACTTCCTGGCGGCCCGACAGCCGGCTTGGTGCCGGGGGCAAGGGGCTGCTTTGGCCCCGGGCGGGTGCCGGTTCCCCTGTCGGGTTCTGTGGCAAGTGAGGCCCTGGCGCAGCGTGCTGGCGCTGTGCCGGCGGGCGTGGCCGGCGCGCCCGTCGTCGTGCCAGTGGCGCCGCCGTCTTCCTGCCCCTTCCCCGTCCCGGTCACCGCGCAGTTTCTTGGCGGGGACGCTGCCTCCGGCCGCTCGCCGTCCTTTGTGATGGGGAGTGCTGATTGCAAGCCCTGCTCCGACGACTCGGACGGTGATGAGGAGAGTTTTCTTCCTCCTGGGCGGAGGCTCGCGCGGGCGACGAGAAAGAAAGGGCATTGGGCTCTGTCGAACCCCTGGAGACGCCGTAACGGCATGGGGGTTTTCGCCCGCGTGACCCCCTGCAGTTCTGGGAATCGGTGAAGCAGGGTGCACTGGAGGCAGGGGACTGGGAACTTCTAGAGAAGATTGGATTGCCCAAACAGAGGGAGGGGTGCGAATCTGCTGTGGCAGGTTCGGATGGTGATGGCTTCCCTCAGGGGGACGCTCAGGCTTTTCCAGTGTATGTGCCTGGCCCAGATGCTATGGACACAAGGAACAGCCATTCCACCATCGCCTGGCGCATGACAAGGTCGCGACATTCGGGGTGTCTTCTCCGGCAGTGATGCAAGTTCTTAGAATGATAAATAGTGATTTGCTTGCTCCATTTGATATTATGTATCTGGCTCAGGTGCTGTTTCACCCCGTACAATACAGTGCCTTTGAGGACAATTGGAAAGCGCTGGTCGAGGATCAGCTGCGGAAAAATGTGTCTTTGCCTGCCGAGGACCCTAGGCGCATGGTTGGGGTTGATGTCCTCATGGGTAAGGGACCTTTCTCCAACCCCAACGTTCAAGCTGCCTGGGATCCTCAGATCCTGGAGCAAGCCCAACAGCTCGGTATGGGAGCCATTTTGAAAACGATTGAGATGGTTGCCCCACAAACACAGTATACACAGATACGGCAGGGGCAATCTGAACTTTACATGTCATTTCTTGAGAAGCTGGCAGCAGCCTTGGAAAAGCAGGTTGATGATCCGTCCACGAGACAGATCTTGATGAAACACTTAGCAAGGGACAATGCCAATGACGAATGTAGAAGGATCATCAATGCCCTACCGGGGGATCCTTCTGTGCAGGACATGATGCGAGCTTGTGCCAGGGTGCAGTCCGAAAATCAGGGAAAAGTCGCCTTGGCTGCATTTTTGTCCTCAGATCAGGGACCCGCTGATCAGGATAAAAAACAGCCCAAATCTGGGAACAAACGGAAAGGGGTCAAATCTAAACAGAAAGATAATTCCGGGAAGAAGGGAAATTCAGGGACCGAGACTCCTCAGTGCAAGAGGTGTGGTAGGCCAGGTCACACTTCAGACTACTGCAGGTCACAGTACCATGTAGATGGTCGACCCCTGTCGGGAAACGTGATGAGGGGTGCAAAAAGGGGGATTTGCCCCCCATCACAACAGTTCCCCCAGAACAAGGTGATGGCCCAGGATTACCCAGTCAATGTGGAGGAGGCACCAAAGGCTCAGCCCGAGTCAACGCCTACACCGCAGCAACAGTCGTCTTAGAATCTGACGATGCCCACAGGGTTCCCTTGGAGGTGGATGGTTCCCTGGATCAGGGAACCAGTGCACTGCTTATGGCAGGGCCTGAGGCCACTAGCCAAGGAATCCTGGTTCTTCCAGAGTTCATAGATGCTGGTTTCAAGGGCCAAATTCACGCTACGGTTTCCACTCCTGATCCTCCTGTCACCATTCCTGCGCACTCTTGTCTTGCTCACTTGTTGCCTTGTGAGTCTCCTGTTCCCAGGGTAGACCAGCAAGTTGGCGGAGGTGACGGCACTGAACTGCCAGGACTTCCGCAGGTCTACTGGGCTGCATCTATCTCCAATGAGTCGCCACAGATGACATGTACCCTCATCATGCCGAAAGCACGTCCACATCGAGTTCGAGTCCGAGGTTTGATCGATACAGGTGCTGATGCAATGATCCTTTCCGCCGCTTCGTGGCCTCCTACGTGGCCTTTGTGCCCAGTGGGACTGAATATCGCGGGGTTGGGGGGAACAACGCAGAGTCGATTGAGTAAGCGACCTGTGTTGGTGAAGGATCCAGAGGGACACACGGCCTCCATTCGGCCTTATGTCACTCCAGCTCCAGTGAACCTCTGGGGACGGGACGTGTTGGCAGCTTGGGGGGTGCGGATCACGACAAATTTTTGATAGGGGTCACTGTGTGCAAGGGCGCACCATATTCCACGCTGTCTTTACGATGGCTGACAAAAACACCAATATGGGAACCACAGTGGCCCTTGCCGAAAGATAAATTAGTCGCCCTTTGTCAGCTGGTTCAGGAGCAACTGAAACAGGGACACATAGAACCTTCTACCAGTCCCTGGAATACCCCAGCTTTTGTGATTAAGAAAAAATCGGGGAAATGGAGACTGTTGCAAGATCTCCGGAAAGTCAATGCAGTGATGGAAAGTATGGGGAGTTTACAGCCTGGCATGCCTTCACCCACGATGATTCTCACAGAGTGGGAAATCTTGATCGTTGATTTGAAGGATTGCTTTTTTACAATCCCTTTGCACCCCAATGACAGACCAAAGTTTGCCTTTACTGTGCCTGCAATTAACAATGCGGAGCCTGTAAAGCGGTTTCAATGGAAAGTGTTACCTCAGGGCATGAAAAATAGCCCAACTATCTGTCAATGGTATGTCGCGCAGGCCTTATCCGGAATTCGTGAGCAGTTTCCTGAGGCACTCTGCTACCATTATATGGATGATATCCTGGTGGCAGCAGCCACCCAGGATGAGTTGCGGAGGTTACAGCCTCGACTGCTCGATGCCTTGCATTCCTATGGGTTGCAAGTTGCTCCGGAAAAGGTTCAACAACAGCCTCCTTGGAAATATTTGGGAGTCAAAATTTTGGATCGAACCATACAGCATCAAGAGGTGCAGTTCTCAGACACTATTAAGACTCTGAATGATGCCCAAAAGTTGCTAGGCATCATCAACTGGTTACGTCCATATTTGGGACTGACCAATGCACAACTTTCCCCACTTTTTAATATTTTAAAGGGGGACTCTGACCTAAACTCACCTCGACAATTGACTCCCGAGGCGCGACGAGTGCTGAACGAAGTGCAGCAAGCTGTTTCCGCTCATCAGGTTTATCGAGTGGATCCCTCTACTGATATCACTGTTTTCATTACTGCTCCAGACTGTTGTAACGTGTGTCTTCACATCCTGACCCGCCCCCTGACACACTTCTGACTGGATGTAGTCAGGACCTTCATCCCTAGAGATAAAATCCCCAGCCACATCTGGAACACGGGCCTCTTTGGTTCTGGGCTCGTATGGAACTAATGCCCTCCTCGCCTTCCCTTCCCCCTCCTCAGTCTCCCATTCCTCCCTATTCCTCAATAAAAACACCATACAGACCCAGGAACCAAACAGCTGCCTTTCTAAACTGTGACGGCTTCTACAAGGACCGCGTCTGACCAGCCCCACAGCTCGTGGCCATGGAATGACCATCCTGCGTGTTCCGGTTCTAGGGCAGCCCTCCCCCGCAGCAGGGGAGAGCTGCCTTTCAGGTTCTGCACTGCTGCACCAGACCTCCAACCTACGGGTATCATTGGCCAGTGGAACAAACAATGGGATGATCCTTTGCACATCCTGGAATGGGTCTTTTTGCCCCATCAGCCAAAAAAGACAGCACCCACATTGTTCGAATTGATAGCCTGCCTGATAATTAAATGCCGATATCGGTGTTTACAATTGATGGCGGCTGATCCCGCAACGATTGTTGTCCCAGTACCACGGGACAATTTCGAATGGAGTCTTGCTAATAGCGCTCCTTTGCAAAGTGCACTGCAAAATTTCTCAGGGCAGATTGCTTATCATCTGCCCAGTCACAAATTGCTGCAGTTGGCAAATTCGGTCAATCTCATGTTGCGGCCAAAGAACAGCCGGGTGCCGGTCCATGGACCCACCGTCTTTACGGACGGTTCTGGGAGAACAGGAAAGGCCATTGTTACCTGGAAGGAAGGATCTGAGTGGCAGGTGCTGAAAGGCCACGAGACAGGCTCTGCTCAACTGGTTGAATTGAAGGCAGTTGCCATGGCTTTTCAGCGGTTCTCTCAGGTGCCTTTGAATTTGGTCACCGACTCTGCTTATGTAGCAGACATAACCAAACGTTTGGATTGCTCACTTCTAAAAGAAGTCAATAACGCGACTCTGTTTTCGCTATTGCGAACCCTGTGGAAGGCGATTCAGGCTCGAGTGCATCCATATTATATTCTGCACATTCGAAGCCACACCAATTTACCAGGCTTTTTAACAGAAGGCAATGCCAGGGCTGACATGTTAGCCAACCCTGCATGGGTGGCACCTCAGCCTGACAAAATTGCACAAGCCAAGGCATCGCACAATTTCTTTCATCAGAGTGCACATACCCTGCAGAAGCAGTTTCAATTGACGCCAACTGAGGCTCGTGACATTGTCAGTGCTTGTGCTGACTGCCACGGACTCGCTGCACCTCTGCCATCGGGGGTGAACCCCAGAGGTCTAAAGGCCTTGCAGCTGTGGCAGACGGATGTGACACACATTCCAGAATTTGGCCGAGTCAAGTATGTGCATGTGTCTATTGACACTTTCTCCTCAGCTATGTGGGCGACTGCCCATACTGGAGAAAAAAGTCGCGATGCCATTGCCCATTGGAAATTAGCCTTCTCAGTCCTGGGGGTGCCAGCCACTGTGAAAACCGACAATGGTCCTGCCTACGCCTCGCAGAAGACGCGGCAGTTTTTACACCTATGGGGTGTAGACCATACGTTCGGTATTCCGCATTCTCCTACTGGCCAAGCCATTGTGGAACGCGCTCATGGTACTCTGAAGCGTGTCTTGGAAAGGCAAAAAGGGGGAATGCATGGGGAAACACCACAGAGTCGATTGGAGAAAGCTTTGTACACTATCAATCATCTTACGGTGCCACCAAACTCGAATAATCCTGTGATTTTGAACCACTTTCTTTCATTGCAGTCATCAGGCGAGTTGCGTTTGCCCCGGGCAAAGGTATGGGTACGGAACCTACTTACTAACACCTGGGAAGGCCCACATGAGCTTATTGCTTGGGGTCGAGGGTATGCTTGCGTCTCCACAGATACTGGGGTACGATGGCTGCCTGCAAAATGCGTCCGCCCTGACCTGCGGCTCCCGAGACAGAACCAGCAACCTCAAAATAACAACCAGAATGCCGAACACCAACCAAGTGATCCTTCTGATGATGACCAAGAAGCCGGTCCATCCACAAGCAGAGACTGAAACTCATTCATGGAGTCAGAAAGCAAGGACTTTGAAAGCATGTTTTGTTGAATTACAGATTTATATGTAGATTTAGTTTTATATATACTTTATCTAGGGTATTGCATGGGGCCTCTTTGACCGTCTTAATCAGCATCAGGTTCGGGTTCTGTTCAGTGGCTGGCCACCTCCGAACAGACCCCTTGAGTTTCAACCTGGCTCTGTTTGGTAACTGGCCATTACCAAACAGATCCTTCATGCTGATCCACTGGGGCTCACAAGCAATGC
>NC_139510.1:4003207-4328462 GCF_008360975.1 Lichenostomus cassidix
AGGTTTTTCCCATGAGAAGTTTTCTTGTGTTTTGTAAATAAAGATAAAGTTTGGATGTTGTTGGAACAGTGTCCCAGAACTTGGGCAGTGCAGGCCTGGCCAATCAGGCCTGGGGGAAGGCTTCTGACTGACCAATCTGGGTGACTTTTGAGAACTCTATATATGTGATGAAATCAAAACAATAAAGGTCATTCCTTCTTGCCACTGAGAACTGGTGCATTCATTACTCTGCTAGCTGCTCAACAGCGACATCACCTCTCTCAACCTGCTGGCCACACTGTTCCTGATTCACCCCAGGATACCATTGGGCACATTGCCAGCTCATGGTCAACTTGTCATCCACCATGACTCCCAGCTTGTTCTTCATCAGGAGGCATTCAGAGGTGAAGTATAAGCCACAGGGCAGTATTTCTGCTTAAGTATTTCCCTACCCCTGCAAGCCATGGGGATTTATTCAATTTTCCCATTGGGAGGCAATCCTGCAACCCCCACCAACCAGGTTTGGTCCATGATTTTTCCCCCAACACTGGGATTTTTCCCATCAAAGAACTTTTATGTGAAATCTTATGTTTTTTAATTTCTTGCCATTTATCTCCATTATTAATATATGTTCATCCACCCATTAACTGCTTTGGTACATAAGTCACCCCACTGATGACTGAGAATTAAAATGTTGACCAAAAATTTTTTTTTATCCCAAAATTACATGCTGCCAGTGGTATTTTTCTGAAATCTATCAGCAGGAAGCCAGCAGGCATGTGGCATCATTAAGCATGGTACTATGTTGGGAAAAGAGACACCATGAGGTCATTTGATGGGCAGCTGGGGAGCAACACTGGGAATTTTTTGGGGTCCCTGGTGACAGCAGCTAGAAATGTCATTGTCTTCTTTTTTTAATCTTTCTTTAGAAACAGTTGCCAAAGAGTGTAATTCTCCAATGTGTATTTTTGAAGGTGTGAAGCCACAAACTACATCTCCCCAAATTAGCCAGATCTGATCTTTGCTGCTCAATAAAAGTATCCACGTGGGGGTTTAATATGTTGGCCCCATACAGCTACATCAGCAAAGGGGAAAATAACTTCCTCAGGCTGAATATGTGTGGGACCAAACCTCGGGCTGGTGTAAAGATGAGTGGCTGAAGGATCTGCAGAGGAGCAATGCTCTGCACCACCGCCGTGCCAGTCCCCCTTGGATGCAGAGGACGTTTACCGACTCCCTGCCACACACCCCAGCATCTAACTCACCTCATTTCTGGTGAAATTCTTTCCAAACTGAAGATTTATACTACCCAGAAAGTGACTCGGTTTCCCCATGAAGGATTTCACCCTTGTTTGGAGAAGTTTCATGCATACAGAGGTAAAATGAAAATGGGGGGGGGGGGGAAAGGACAAGGAAGTGATTTGCCTGGTTTCCTTCTTTCCCCCAAGGAGATTAATTAGTATCTATTCTTGGCATGATTGATGGCTTTCAAAGAAAAGATTTATTTTCATGCTTATTTTTATAATATCCCTCACTTGGAAGTCTCTAAAAATCTTAAATACTTTTAAAAAAATTTATTTCCCCACTGGGTATTTTATGGCTTTACACCAATTTTGCTCTTTTTGGTGTTAGCTATTAGCCAGACCCAGTTACACTTACAGTATTTTTTCAGGAGAAATGATACTAAAGGTTGCAAAGTCCACTGTCAATAGCCAAGGGAGGTGCAGTGTCCTGCAGAACATGGAGTTAAGGGTAGCAATTATTTTTTCTTTTAATTTATTTATTTGCATTTCAAAAAGCAGCATTTTTAATTTAATAATATTTGTTAAACTAAGTGCTTTAAATTTTTTTTAAAGGGAAAAGGTATCGTGGAGAATAAAGACTAGATATTCATGTAGGATTTGAGGGTCTGTTTGTCAGTTTTGCATGGTTGGGACAGACACGAGAGATCTCTGAAGTCAGGTCTTAGAGCATGGGGTTTATTGTGAAAGGGTGTGGGTGTAGGAGACCTGCTCGGGGCTGCCAGACGCAGCCCAAAGCAGGTCAGAGAAGCAAGAGAGAGAGTAGAAGAGGAGCAGAAAAGAGAGAGAGGTTGCTATTTACAATACAATAAATCATCTTCTGTGTTGAATATTCTAATTTTCATTAACCAATCTAGAACAAGCTAAAAATCCTACAACATTTACATACAACCTATAAGAATCATCACATTACCATACGGCGTTATATTTTAAACCCTAAAAACTGCTTTTTGGACCCTCTGCCAATTTGGCAGGGTCTGCTCTGACCCTTGGACCTGCCTGCAGGCAGAGGGTATTGTTTCATCAACAGGGGGATTACCTCCAGTCGGCCGTACCATTGTTTTCTAGTTGTTCAGTAACTGGGGTTTGGTATCTCAAAGCTTGTCTTCATTTCAATATCCATATTCTCAGCATTTTTGTCAGGTAATCATATTTATAAAGCTTTCCTATTTCATCTTCCCCAACGCCTCCCCCATTCTGTTGAACAACTAAGATATTGGACACAGTCTTACTCATCAACTTTTGCACACACTGAAGTATACAGGGTATTGCTACTAAAACTACAATTACTACTATTAGAATAATCAAGCCTATTTTACAGAGTTCCTTTAGCCAAGGTGCAAAGCTCCAATCATCAAACAAACTGTCTAGCCAAGATGGGTAATTTGTTGTAATTTGGTTCACTAAATCCCTTAAGTTTTGTAGCTGTTTATGAATGAAAACAGAATGATCAGATAAATTCATACAACATAGAATTATCAATAAAAGTTTGGTGTTTGTGGCTGGGAGTTGGAGATATATGATGATCATCATATGGCAAATATTTATCAAGAGTAACATTATCAAAACCTTCTGGAAAAGGTACTCCAACTAAACAGGTTGAAAAAGGTTTGTCAGGGCTTGTGTCAGATAGACAAATGGTACCGGAGCCTGCAGACTTGGCCAAAGCAACCCAGACATTTGTCTTTGGTTGATTTACAGGTAAAGCTTCACTACAAAAACTAAAACAAAGGAATAAGAGTAACATGCATTTGCGCAAATGATCAAACTCCATTCTTTTCTTGAGCTGCTTTTTGGCAGAACACTTTCTCCTGATGGTTCTGCCGGCTCAGGTCTGGGTATTTGCTTCCTGCTTTTCACTTGCGGGATTGCTGGCCGATGTGGAGGCTTCGGCAGGCTTCGATGCGTGGTACGGCTTCACATTTTTTGCTGGAATCCACTTGAGCCCTTCACCTGTGGAAACACATGCAAACCCCTTCCCCCAAGTTACAAGGTTGTATGGTCCTTCTATTTGTCCTGATTCTAAATTTTTAATCAAAACTGGGGGGTTCTCTTTTAGTTTTGCTTTTTTGTTGTTTAAGAAATGTCTGTATATTGGGGGATCAGACTCTTCTGCAGAGCTATTCAAAAAATTGTAAACATACAAAGCTTTGTTCAACCTCCTCTGAGGTGTAGCCTGGGCTTCTCCCCCTTTCTGTTGATCTAAAATGCGTTTTAGAGTTTGATGTGTTCTTTCTATTATTCCTTGACTCGTGGGGGAGTGAGGAATGCCAAATGTATGGCAAACACCCCAGTCATTTAAGAATGTAGCTAATTCTTGTGAAGCATACAAAGGACCATTATCAGTTTTAATTTCTTGGGGGATACCCTGATAGCAAAAAGCTTGTGGAAAATGCTGGCAAACATGCTTAGCTGTTTCTCCTGTATGTACAGAAGCAAAAACTGTATTTGAGAATGTATTGACAGAGACATGAATATTTTTAAGTTTCCCAAAAGAGGGGTACTTAGTAACATCTGTTTGCCATTTCTGCAAGCTCTCCAACCCTCGTGGGTTGGTGGCTCCTGAGGAAAGAAGAGGTTGAACAAGCTGACAGTCTGGGCAAGCTCGTATGATGTTTCGTGCTTGCTCTAAGGTAATGTGAAAATCTCGTTTGATTGCCTGTGCATTCTGATGAAAAAATGCATGACTCAATTTGGCTTGTTCAATAGTATTGGGTAAAGTAGTTGCAGTAAGCACTGAAGTAGAGTTTTCAATGCCCGCTGCAACTTCTTCATCAGATGCTGCTGATGCCAATGCATCAGCTCATGCATTTCCTTCTGCCATAAATCCTGGAAGACCAGAATGAGCTCTGATGTGGGAAACAAAATAAGGATTAGTGTTGGAAAACGCAGTTTTCCAGCAAAACTTATGCTAACTAAACAGGCCTGAACAAAGCTTCAGCATAGCCAGGCCTCAGTGAAAATCCTGACAAGCTGTTGTGAGAAGCTGATACCTGGGAACCACAGCTGTGTTTCTGAGCTGTGGGAAGAATGTCATGAGAAAGATTAGGGAGTCAGAAGTGTTATGAGAAAGAAAAAAGGGAGTCACCGGGAAGATCCCTGAATGTGTGAGAACAGACTGCAGGTGTGTGTGTAGTTATAATTGGTAACACATGTAACAGTATATAACTCTCTCGTTTGGTGAAATAAAATGGAGCTTACTCTATATCTCATATTGAGACTGCCGTGAGTTCCCTCTCGTCGTTATGTCAGATTAGTTCTGTGTGACAGAATTTGGTAGAGACAGGTGAGCCAAAGACACAATTTGTCATTGTTCACATCCTTTAGAACAGATCCTTCAATTCTTTTAATAATATTAGCAACGTATGCTGAATCAGTGATTAGGTTGAAAGGCTCTGGAAAGAGCTGAAAAGCTCTCACAACCGCTGCCACTTCAGTAATCTGAGGTGAGCCCTCAACCTTTTGAACATCTTGTTTCCAGACTTTAGTATCTTTGTTCTGCCATGTGACTACTGAATTGTGCGTTTGCCCTGACCCACCAGTGAAGATAGCGAGTGCATCTAAAGGCTCTTCACTGATCAGGGGTTTTTCTTTGTAGCATAATTTAGCTTTGATCATTTTGTGTGCTGGATAATGAATAGAGCAAGCGCCTGGAAAATTGAGCAAGGCATAGAGCAAGTCCTCTGATTTTTGCATTGCCCAATCAAAGTAAGTTTTGATCATAGGCAAGTAAATAATTGCGAATTCGCAACCTGCTATCGAAAGAAGCCTTGCTCTGCCTTTTATGATGATTTGAGACATCATTTCTAAAGGTGTGACGATTGGCAATCTGTAAGAAAGAAGAACCCATTCAATTATTAACAACGGATCTTTTTGAGCGGAATCCCATTGAAAAATGAGACCGCACAGTCTCAGGTTTTCTGCTAATACTGCAAGGAAAAAGGGTTTATCGTGCACACAGCGATGTGCCTGTCTGTTTTGTAGGGCATCAGTGATTTTTTCTAAGGCCTTTCAAGCTTCAGGAGTGAGAGATCTAGGAGATTTAATGTCATTGTCTCCTCTCAACAAATCAAAAAGTGGAGCAAGTTCATCAGCAGTGATTCCTAACACGGGCCTAACCCAATTGATTTCTCCTAAAAGCTTTTGTAAGTCACGCAAAGTACGGACATCAGTTCGGATTTGTATTTTTTGAGGTGCAATAGACTGTTCTGTTAGTTTCCAACCTAAATACTTCCAGGGGGCAGTTTCTTGTATTTTTGATTCTGAGATCACCAGTCCAGCCTTTTTAATTTCAGCAACAACACTGTCCCAAGTTTGTTGCTGTGTTGGTGCTGCGATGAGCAAGTCATCCATGTAGTGGAGAATAATTGATTGCTGGAATTGCTCACGGACTGGAGATAATGCGCGGGCTACAAAATACTGGCAAATTGTTGGCAAATTTTTCATGCCTTGCGGCAGAACAAGCCAATGATACCTTTGAAGCAGTTCCTGCAGGTTTGTACTTGGGACGGAAAAGGCAAAACGAGGAGCATCATCTGGATGCAGTGGGATGTTGAAGAAACAGTCTTTTAGATCGATGATTACAAGCGGCCAATTTCTTGGGATCATAGAAAGGTTGGGCAGGCCAGGTTGGAGAGGGGCCATGTTCTCAATTGCTTCGTTGACCTTTCTAAGATCATGTAACAATCTGCAGGTGTCAGAAGTTTTCTTATGGATTACAAACACAGGTGAGTTCCAAGGACTGTTGGTGGGTTTAATATGGCCTTTTTCTAGTTGCTCGGCCACTAATTTTCTGAGGGCACTCAGCTTATTATTAGGCAGGGGCCACTGATCAATCCAAATAGGTGTGTCAGTTTTCCAGGTCAGTTTTAAGGTGCTGAGTGCTTTAGTGGCCCCTACGAAAAATCCTGTTAAATTTTGGCTCCCCATTGAGACAGCAAATCTCTTCCCCACACTGTGATGGGTTTCTGCACTATATAGGGACAGATTAATGCCTTTTTCCCTTGTGGTCCTATAATACTGATTACAGATTCACTTTGCAAGCACGGAGTGACACCTCCAATGCCTGTGAGAGTGCCTGGGGGAGTTAGCAATTTCCAATTTATTGGCCAACGATGATAAGAGATCACTGAGAAATCTGCACCCATATCAGTCATTCCTGTGATATTAACTTGAACCCCACCATTTGACAGTTCACAAGTTAGCATTGGTCGTTGTTGACTTATCTGTTGAACCCATAGAATCTCGGGGTTTTCAGGAGCAGCTGAGAAACAGTGTGGTGGTATTTGATGTGCAGTCCCCTGTGGCTAGCACAGACCTTTCCTGTGAGAATCCTTTTCTCTCTTCTTCCTGTGTTTTATAAACAAAGATAAAGTTTGGATGTTATTAAAAACAGTTTCTCGGGATGTGGACAGTTCAGGCCTGGCCAATCAGGCCTAGGGGGAGGCTTCGAACTGACCAATCTGGGTGTCTTGGTTTGAAAGACAGGTGTCTGCCAAGAGAGGTTGAACCCTCCCTTAGAACAGAGAATGTGATTTTTCCCCTCCCTCCAAATTATTTAATTTTGTAAATCAAGGGCTTTCAGGCAAAGGTATGGGAAAAAAGGAATATCAGTTCTTTACTAGTATCTATAAACAAGCAATAACAATAATAGCAACCACAACTAGAACCAGAAAACCAATAGCAGATGACTTGTGAGCTGCTGAGCCTTTTCCTGTGTGGTGTAATCACGGTTGCAAGCAGCAGGGGCGCTGTTGAGCTCCTGGCCGGGCAGGGCAGGTGCGATGACTGCCAAGCGGCTGCAGGTGGCGCTGTTGAGCTCCCGGCCGGGCAGGGCAGGTGCGATGACTCCCGAGAGGCTGCAGGTAGCGCTGTGGCGCAGGGTCAGGTCAGCCTCAGGCAGCTGGTAATGGCGGAAAAGGCTGAGAAAGCGTGGAGGGCAGCGAAGCAGCTCGGAGCAGCGAGAAAGCAGGGCAGCAGGGGCAGGCGCTGGCTCTCTCCCGGCCAGCTAGCGAGGTAGCAAGGATTTCTGCAGTCACAGCAGATGCCGCGGTCTCGTGCGGCAAAGGGCAGGGGCAGGCAGCAGAGGCAGCCGGACTCTCCCGGCAGCAGCTGCGAGGAAATGCAGCCCGGGGAAACGGGCCCTTCCCAGTGGGAAAAAAGGTTGAATCAAAGCTCACCCAGCCAGGAGAAGAGAAAAACAGGGCACAGTTGGATTTCCTCTGGCCACAGCCGAAAAGCAAAGAGCAGCCTTTCCTCCCAGCATCTGAACCACGAGAGAGCATTCCAAGGGCCGGCTCTTCCCTTACCCTGCCCGGCCCAAGCATACCTTTTGTCTTTTACAAAAGACTTGATGGTTCTAAACATCCAACTATTTGTTGCTTAGTAACAGGAATGGGAAGAAATTCTAAATGTACTCAACCCCCGACACTGGGTGACCTTTGAAAAGTCAATATAAGATGGAATTAAATAATAAAATCTTCTTCTGGATGCCACACTTTGAACCTGGGTCTTCTTACTCTGCTAGCAGCTCAACAGCGACAGTCCCCACAGGTAGTGCTATAGCAATAGCTATAGGGGTTTTAGGTGAAATATGCAGGGGGGGGATAGCAGGCCTTGGCTAGCACTAGTAATTCTTCATTGTAGTTAACAGACATTACACAGGGCAATACAAGCAGTCCTAGGATGCCATTCCTTTCCTTACCAACAACTAAAAAGTCTTGTGTATTTTGCGAAGTTCCAGTAATGCTTGTTGAAATATAGTCATAGCCATTATCTTTTAAAAAGGTTGTTGGCTTGGAGGTTGCCAAAGTGCACCAGGACCCTGGGGGTAGCAGCTCTGGGGCATCACTTGGGATTCTGCTGATGACGAAGCGAAGTGCTTCTGAGTCGGGGTATCCATAAATGTCACCTCGGGTGTCTGGGATGTCACTACTTGTTTCGTCACGCGATGACGTTGTGCGCTGGTGGTGAAGTTTTTTGGGCTGTATCTTTCACTTATGTCTGGATCGACACTGCCAGGGAAAGTGCTTTCCCTTCCCACAAATTGGACAGCGGCCTGGTGCTTGTGCATCCCTTTTGGCTTCTTGCCAGTTCCTCATGATATGGTTAGGTTTTTTAGAGAAGTAGCCAGGTCCTGATGTAAGAGCAGCTTGCATGACAGCCATAGTATTGCTTTGCTGCTGGGAGTTTAGATACAGGGCAGCTAGGATTTCAGTAAGTTTTTGGTCTCTTGCTTCTGCATGTGCTGCCTGTGCAGCTGCTTGCGCTGTTTGAGCTGTGATAGCTCTCTCAATTTTTTCTCCTAGAGCTTTTCCAAGTTAATTTGCCTGGATAGTTGCCACCTGCTGTGGGCTCCCTATTTGGTTACAAGCATCAATCATTTCAGGCACTGTGGGTCTTTCTTTCCCCAGGGCTTTGATAACCCTTTTACATTCCGCATTGGCATTATTTTCAATAATGTCCCGTATCATTATTGGGCGAGCTATATCATCGCCATATTGTCTTTCTGCTACTTGGATTACTCGGTCCACAAATGTAGTGAAGGTCTGCATCAGTACTTTGTCTATAAGTGGGTAGTACTCCTGTAAGCAACCTCTTCCATTTGAGTTCCCATAACAGGTATTGTGAATCTGTGAGAATTATACTAGCAAGGTTTTTACAGTCATTTGGTGTGAGTGTGTGTCTGTCTAGGGTACTTTTCAGCAGTTGCTTAAAATATGGGGAGCAAATGCCACTGTCTTTTATTGCTTTTTGCAGCTCTTTTATCTCATGAGTTGGGATAGCTACCCATGTCCTAGGGCCACTGGCTTGTTGGCTAAATATCACAGGCATGGTTAAAGGACTTAGACTTTCTTCTTTACAAATCTGGCGTCTGACTTCATGCCAGTCCGTTAATTGAAAATTATGAAAACATTTTTGGGAGTGTTCTGTATTTGTTAACGCAGCTGTTATATTCCAGCCTCGCTCTCCTCGTTGCACGGTTTGTGTGCTTGGCTGTGGCTATGTGGATGAGTACAAGGTAGTGCTCGTCGGTGCCAGGGGCGTGGAAGGCAGAAACGCAGCTGGGTATCCGAACAGGTGCGGCTGTGTCCCAGAGCTGCTTGGGTCGGCTGCGGGGTGCGGCGGCGGAGGCAGTGGAAGTACCGCGGACGGCTGTGGCTGTGCGGAAGCTGCTATAGGCTGCTGCGTCAGGTGATCTAAAGGGACTGTTGCGATTGGAGGTTGTAGAAGTTGCACATGCATTGATTGCGACACAGGGATTGTGTGGCGAGTCGTGATGGCGGGGGGTTGGATGCTGGGTGGGTTGTAAGGCACAGGGGGTGGCGGCGCTGTGAAAATGGTGGCCGGAGCCGCGGCCGGGAACGTTGGGACGTCTGGGGTTACAGGAGGCAGCGGAGCTGTGCTATATGTTAGCTGGGAAGCGGAAGGCTGCTGAAGAGACGGCGCGGCCATGCCCGGATCCGTGGCGGGGAGCGGCGGCGGGGCATTCCCGTCAGCGGGAGAAGATGTCGGGGTGTCGGGGGGCGGGAGGAGCGGCGTGCAAGCGGCGGGAGTCTGCTGCGGGGGGGCGATGGCAGGCGGTGGGGTTGTAGGTGGCTGGATCGCTACGTGAAGCCGGTGGGAGCTCGTAAGATGGTCTGGGGTGGTCACTGGATCGGCGGGCAGCGGTCCCGGCAGACTGAGCTGGGGCTGCGGCAGGCACGGGAGAGCCTGCAGCCACGCTTGAAGACAGCGCTCTGCCGGCTCGGACGGCTTGGGTGAGTGGGACGGTTTGTTTCTCGGTGCTGTGCCGGAGCTGGGGAATTGTGTCGGAACGCCATGTGATAGAGGCAGGTTTTCTGCGGTGGCGTGTACAGGGGGTGCTGAGAGTGTCACCGAATCTGCGGGAAAAAAAATACAAAACCCCTCCAACAACATTTTAATGTTAGAGAGTCAAGGCATTACTTTATTATCAGGCCAGGATGTTGTTCTGGCCAGGATGTACCACAGAAATCATCGCATCCACACATAGCCCGGGTGTGCAGAGAGAATCATTCCAGGATACATAGCTTTTACTCGATTTTTCAGATATTTTATACAGTAAAAATACATAGGAAAGCATTGGGTCAGTGTTCATTGGTCTAAAGTTGAGCAAACCCCCAGTATTCAGTTTCTCATTGGATCTGAATCTCCTCGCCTCTGATGCTAATTAGTTTCTTCATTCTTCAGTTTTTCTTATCAGTCCTTTTTCCGGGCCAGAATGTCTTCAGCCCTGCTGGAGGTGGTCTGGGGTAGCTGTTGGTGATAGTTATCATGTCCTGTTGATAAACACAAGGTCCTGGCGGATGTTCTGTTAATAGTCTTTATCTTTCTGGTTATCTTCGGGGTCACTCCCGACCTGTTAATATGCTGAGTTCACCAGACCTCATCTGGTAGAACAATGCTCTAAAATTCCATTTCCCAGGGTAAAGACAAACAAAACTTTTGACTAAAGTTATACAAAATTTTTAACCTGATATATTTTCCAACAAGAGCACCAGCGCTGTGTGAGCGGCGGCTGAGGGGGCAGTTGCGCCCGCGGGTAGCAGGGGGAAAAGCGGCTGTCTCCGCGGGGGTGGAGGGGGAGGGTGGGGTCGCCGCGATGCCAGCAGCGAGGGAGCCCGCGGGGGCTGAGGCGAGGGGCGGGGCCGTGGTGATGGCAGCGAGGGAGACCGTGGGAGCGAGGGGAGGGGCTGCGGTGACGGCAGCGGTGGAGAGGCCGCGGGGGAGAAGGGCGGTGCTGCAGTGACGCTGGTGGGTAGGCTCGTAGGAGCGGAGAAGAAGGGCGGTGCCGGGGTAACGCTGACAGAACTGGGGGCCGGAAATACGGGGGCGGCAGGAATTAACGAGACGGCGAGGGCGGGGATGGCGGGAGCGGTGGGAGAGGCCGTGGGGTTCGGTGGGGTGGCCGGGGTTAGCGGGACCGCGGGTACCGGAGCTGCGAGGTGTGGCGGGGAGGTGTGGGGTGTGCCGTTTTGCAAATTCCCGACGGCAAGAGGCGGAGTCGTGAAAAGAGCAGGGCTCGGCGTGGAGTGTGCCGCGGACAGCGCCTTTGCAGCAAACAGCTCCACCAGTGCCCTGCATGCTGGCACCAGCTCTGCTGCAGCCATATTGCAGCGCGAGATATTATTAAAGAGCTTGTTCCCAACTATTTCCCAGAAGTCTTTGTTAAAGACAGCTGAGTGTTCAGCGTTTGGGAAATCAATTAAGGTCCATTCTAAGAGGTTTTTTAGCTCCTGTTTTGGTAAATTACTTGGAGTTGAGCTTAATAGGCGCTTTAGTTGTTTATAGAGAACTCTATAGTGGGCAGAATGAATTCGTCCTATAGTTTGACCAGTGTGTTGCTCACCTTGGTGCCGCAGAAGCAGGGTCTTCAGAGCTCCGGTTTTAGGTGTCGCTTGGCAACGGCTTCCCGTGCTCGGGACCTCGCGGGTGGGTTTGCACTCAGAGCTCCAGTACGGGCGGTGCTTAGCAGCGCTCACCTGTGCTCAGTGCTAGTGGGATTCCACAGCAAGCTTCCTCAAAGAGCTCCGGGCAGCTGCTGCGCAGCAGTGGCCACCTGTGCTTGAGGATTGGCGGGGCAAGATCCTCCGAGAGCTCCAGCTGATCGTTATTAGTAACGGGTCGCTGTGCTCGAGGTGTGCCTTGGCAAAATTATAGAGCTCCAGCGTTTACGTCGCTGAGCAACAGTAATGCCGTGCTCACGACACCTTTCAGGTGGCTTTTAACTGGTCTTTTAGTTACCGTCCATGGAGAAGTCTCCTATAGGCAGAAGAAGCTGGATCGGCCGTTTAACCGCGTTTGGGCGCCATCTGTAGGATTAGAAGGTCTGTTTGTCGGTTTCAGATGGTTGGGACAGACACGAGAGATCTCTGAAGTCAGGTCTTAGAGCATGGGGTTTATTGTGAAAGGGTGTGGGTGTAGGAGACCTGCTCGGGGCTGCCAGACGCAGCCCAAAGCAGGTCAGAGAAGCAAGAGAGAGAGAGAGATCGATACCAAGAGAGCGAGCTGCCATTTACAATACAATAAATCATCTTCTGTGTTGAATATTCTAATTTTCATTAACCAATCTAGAACAAGCTAAAAATCCTACAACATTTACATACAACCTATAAGAATCATCACATTACCATACGGCGTTATATTTTAAACCCTAAAAACTGCTTTTTGGACCCTCTGCCAATTTGGCAGGGTCTGCTCTGACCCTTGGACCTGCCTGCAGGCAGAGGGTATTGTTTCATCAGGAGGGGGGATCACCTCCAGTCGGCCGTACCATTGTTTTTTAGTTGTTCATTAACTCAAAGCTTGTCTTCATTTCAATCTCGCTTATATTTTCCATATTCTCAGCATCTTTTGCCAGGTAATCATATTTATAAGGCTTTCCTATTTCATCTTCCCCAACATAGGACCCCATGTGAGTCTGTGCTACTGTACAAATAAATGGCACAGGAAAAGCTCCATCCATCCCTTCTTGCTGTGAACATTTCTCCTAGTCGGTTGTCCCAGCCCACATTCATCTCCCCCCTTAAAGCACCAGCGATCTGTCCCCACCTTGACATCTTGTCTCCAATTGTGTGCCCCGTAAACCAGGTTGTAATTTTAAACACATGTAGACAACACAAAGCAAATGTTGTTTCCATGTATGGGTGGTTTTTATTAATTTATCTTAAGCCAGTTCTTCACCACTTTGCCTCCAGAAGCCCTTGCAGACCAGGACATGCATCTACACATGTAGAACCAACTGAGTTACCATTTGCAGACTGAGTTAAGCTCTGCTGGAACAACTTTACACCAGTAAACAGTGAGAGCAAAGTACAACCAGCATAAAGCAAATACTGTTCCAAGGACTCCCTCTTTGAATTGTCCAGAGCTGCCAGCCCATAACCACCACATTGTCCTCAGGGCTGCATGGGCAAGAAGGTTTCATTCACCTTATGGGCTTGCAGACAACCTGCAAGAGAAAAGCCACAGATGCCTTGGGGAGGATGAGGAATGAGTCAGATGCTGAGCATCCCCTGAGTGAGACCAGAATCATGGCTCTGCATCATGATCCCAGTGGAAATATACTTGCAAATTATTTTCCTGTGTGGAAAACCATGATCTCAGGATGGCAGTTTTGCCTCCTTGACTTGCAGCACATCAACCATTTATAGACACTATCTTTTATCAGCAGTTGACACATTGAGCATGTTTCACATATGATTTAGCAGCAAAAATTACTTAGTTTGACCCTTCTTTATTGCACTCTTAAATTACCGCTTGGCAACATTGGGAAAAAAATTCCCAACTGTGCTGTCATTTACTGAGTTGCTGTATATCATTAGAAGATTTAGCATTGATGATGCTGGAGCTATGGTCCAATGCAAGAGTACAGTTAACTAGAACAGACTGATTTCAGATATCTCTAATTTCCAGACAAAACCTTTTCTAAGGAAGAGAGGAGGGAAACATGGGAAATTTGTCTACTGGGAAATTTGTACTTCAGACTGTCTCAACCAGTTAATGTCTGAATCTCTTAAATGGATGAGATTTCTCTAAAGTGATTTCTAAGGAGTGAAGAGTGGAAACCACATCTAAGCCGTACAGAGCATGATGATATGTGAGGTCCCAAGGCCACCACTGCTCTGTTAGATGACATGAATATCCATGGAGCTGGGGAGTGCTCATACCTGGGGAGGTGCCAGAATTTAGGTCCTGTGGGCATGGAGTAAAAAGGACATCATGTTATTGGCCAGGAGTAACCTGGAGGCTGGATATCAGTGTTTTCATTTGGGAAGGAGCCAGCTCTGTCCTTGCCCACAGCTTCTCCAAAGGCAGGTCAGGGCTATGGCTCTGCCCCTTAATCCAGGTATTACTGGATCATCCAAGCTTGACCAGATCAAGAGTAGCTATATAACTGTGTTGGAGGTTAGGTTTTTCCTTTTGTTTTCTTTCTCTTAAGGCATTTTGTCCCATCCGTTGCTATGAGACCAATAACGATCGATACTTAAGAGAGACAAAAGATGTACCAATGGGGGGGAGGAGAGCACCTGGCTGAACTTCTCTTATCTGAGGGCTTTCTCTCTGAGGGGCAGAGATCACACGAGACTTGGGCCAGGGGAAGGAGCTGAGCGCAGCTCATAGCTCGCTCTCTTGCTCTCTGGGCATCGGAGGGGATGGTTGCGCTGCTGCTTCCTGCGAGAGAATTCACTGCCATCACCGGAGCCCAGTTCTGTGCTACCTCTTACTGTGGGTGAGCCTTTGCTCATAAAAGCAGCTCTTGAACTAGGACCTTATTAACACCCAATTTGACTGGGAAGGACCTTCACCATCCACTCGGGTGCCTCAAGGGAAAACCTGGGACCCTGACCCCCTTCCCCCTCCCGGAGTGTGCATCTCCCTGGCTGCATCCAGCAGTGGCTATGGAGAAGCCCAGCTGTTACTGCCTAGCCTTGCTGTTTTTCTGCCGCTGCCTCGGTCTTTTTCTGTTACACTGCAACTCAACACCCCGTGCCTGCCGGGACGCCTGCAGTTCCTGCCACAGCTGTGGAGTTCCTGCTGTCTCTTGCTCACTATCCCCGGGTGAGCCAGCCCTGCCGTTCCAGCTTGCTGCTCTGAGGTTCCTGCTGCACCCCGTCCCACCATCCAGCCCATCTGCTATTGATACAAGGGAATCAGAAGTTAAGAAATAACTTGTAAGAAACTGCTCACCACACAATATATCTATTGACTTAACATTGATTGTGTTTACCAAACAAGGACTGTGATACTCTGGAACTTCCACGCTAGCAAAAAAAACAAATTTGTTGTTCTGGCCTTTGGACAGGAAGGTGAGAAGGTCAGTGAAGAAGACCTTCTGCAAAGACCCCGGAACCCCTCCACAAAACAGAACTACGCAGGCGCAAGGATATAAAAATTACTTTTGAACTCATTATAATACGAAGCAGGGATAGGTTATGCATATGTATAAGCATATTAGGAAACTCTATGAATTTGTAACATGTAACCACATATATACCGAGCTATACGGGACTGACGGTGTGCTTGTCTTTGGAGGGCTACCTCCCACGTGTAATAAACATACCGGCTTTACAATTTAAAATTATATAGGTTGTGAAGTTTTGCCTTTTTTTTTTCCATAAATCACTATTACCGCATGAGGGAGGCTCGCCTGAACTCGTGTAACAGGGCTCCCTGCAGCCGCAAGGGAATCATCACACCTGCCCTGCCCTACCGGGAGCCCAACAGCGCCCCTGCCGGCTGTGACCGTAACTGCACCAAAAGGGAGGGTGCCTGACAGCCCAGAGAAGGCTGTTACTGGGTTTTCTGGTTTGGTTGTTGTTGCTACCGTTGTTGTTGCTTGTTTGCCTCATAAATACTAGTAAAGAACTGTTATTCCTTTTCCCATATCTTTGCCTGAAACCCCCTTGATTTCAAAGTTATAATTCAGAAGGAAGGGGGGTCATATTCTCTATTCTAAGGGAGGTTCCTGCCTTCTCTAGCAGACACCTGTTTTTCAAACTGAGACAAACTGCATTTCTGACAAATTATTTCCAGCTCTCTGGGTTTATGTGAGCTGCAGAGGGACTTAAGTAAGATGAGAATGGTACAAGACCAAGTCTCCAGCCAGACACCACATTGCCAGCAGGAGCACATCAGACCAAGTTTATACCTGGTCAGCACTTTCCTTTATGTCGCTGCAGCTTTTCTGAGCCCTTAAGATGGATTTACGGCATCAGCAAACCTTAGCCAAGAGGAAATTCTTTGTTGCTTAATCTCCAATCCCTATTTTTACCTTCAGACTGCTTCCTATCCTGTATGTACTAGTCCTAGAGCTGAACAAGCTCTGGATGAATGGGGCCACATATGAGCTGTTGCTCAGCATCCTTCTGTCATGTTCTTTTTCTTTTTCGTTTTTGGGGTTTTTTGCATTGAATGAGGGCTAAAATTAGTTCAGCAGGGGGTGAAGGCTGGAATATTTTAGCTAAAGCTGCTGTAGTATTGAAAATAATGGTTTTGCTGTCTATTTTTCAGCTTTCTTATTGCAAACAGCATTGCCTGGTCTTTTATTTTGACAGATGAATGCAAGCAAAGATCCCATAAAATAAAGTTTTTCACCTCATCTTCCAGACTATCATTGTAACATTTGACCTGGAATTGTGGGAACTGACAATTAGTCTGATGAGCTCACAGAATTTGACCTTGACACAATCAGTTTGTACCCATGAGAATTCTACCCTCAACAGAAGCAAGAAGCAAAAACAACAAGAGGAGAAGCTGCAGCTGCAAGAGGGAGTCTGTTATTTTGTAAGAATGTGTGCTTATTATAGGTAGCCAATAATATTGTAATGTAGTAAGTTAGGAGCCAATGAATATGTAATGCGAGTGCTAAGAAATTGTATAAAGGAGGCTTTGCAGTAATAAAGAGTAGTTCTTTCTTTTGCTTGGAGTCGTTGGTGTGTGTCTGTATGTGAATGTTGTGTCTGTCTCAACAGTGACATCTGGTGATCCTCATGTGATACAACGACTTCAGGTGGCGGTCATAGAACTGTCTGCTGCGAGTGGAGTGGAAGAAGGCGGTGGGTAGAGCTGCAAAGGTCCAGACCGAATTCAACCCTTGAGGTGAGCTGCTGGGGATGATGGGAAATCAAATATCCCAAGAAGAAAAGGCAATTGTAAATATTTATGGTAGCTAAACGTGGTATTAAGTATAACAAGCACACGTTGAAAGCTTGACAGCTATGGTGTAAAAGCCAGGGATTAAAAGCTATCTCAGAGAATGCCTTTAGTACGGCAATTTGAAAATGAGTGGGACACCTTATCTTTGACTCTACTTCCCGAGGTGATGAAACTGCCAAATCTTTGATGGCTATGATGCCTGATGGTTTTTGTCCTTTCTCTTTATACTCTTTTTATACCCTTTTTATGCATTTTATACTCTTTCCCATTCCCTGTACTTTTCACTCCCTGTATCTTAGCGCCACATGTTTATAGCCCTTGTACTCTAGCCTAGTTTGGAATTCTTTGGGGAAGACGAAACATCCCTACAATCTCAAGAACATGAGGCACCAACCTTGAATGGAGCCTCCTCTCTGGAACATGTTTTTGTAAACTACGTTGTAGCCTCATTTGGGGGGGGATAATTAGAATAGGGGGACAATTACTTCATTTGTTAAGTTTCTTATTGGGGGATTTTAGATAGATATGCTAATTTGTGAGGTCCACAAAATTGTATACGGGTTGTACCCGGTGGGCTGGGTCGGCGTGGTTCCACCTTTGACGATGGTGCACCTGGGATCCTATTAAACCAAGGTAATACTCTTTTTCCCTATACTGCGGTGTCTGTGTCTTATTTCTACCAGCATTTTAGGCATCAACTACCTGGAGGGTGGTGCTGGATGCTTTAAAAGCGGTAGAAGTGGGGGGAGAGTGGATGTGCAGACTGCCTCTTTTGTCAAATCATGAAAGGCAGCTACAAAAAGGGGACGAAATAGCCACAAAATTACTAACGATGTAGCACTTGGTTCGGGACTCGCTGCAATTAAAGCTGATAGAGACCACCCCAGCAGCTGACCCCCCCTCACTGCAGCTGCTTCACCTTTGGCTCATCCTCCCCCCGCTTGAAAGCTGCACTCTTCCCCTGAAGGCATCCCGAAGTATTGGTGCAGTTTGAAACGTATTGCAACATATTCTCCACACTGGAGCACCTTTTATTATTCCTTACAGAACTCTGTAACTGTTTTCTAAATGAGAGAAGCCTTGATGTTAATATCCCTTGAAGTATCAGGGTCCGGGAGGGCTGCACAGGCTGGCTCCCCCCCGGTCCGGGGTCCCTGGTCCGTGTAATTCCACCGGATTCGGGGCAGGCGGCCCCCGAGGTTCCGCGGCATGGCGTGAGTCTTCCAACCACATCAATTCAAGCAGTAGTATCATGAGACAAAGGAAGAACTGGACTCCATCTCTGTTCTGCTAGGGATGTTTATTTGGGGTAACGGGAAAAGGGGTGCAGGGAAGGAGAAGGGGGAAGGGAGACAAGGCAGGTAGCAGATGCTAGCAGCCCAGAGATGCAGAAACGTCAAGCTGATCTGGACATTGCCTTATAAAGGGAAAGGAAGGGGAGGGACTGTCTCCCCTAGAGCCAGTCCCGGGGAGTCTGAAGGGAAGACAGGCATAGGGAACCCACCAATAGATTTCGGGGTACAGCAGAGCATATTTCAAAATGAACCAATGGTATACAAAGCAGAGGGACAAAGGAGCACATGGAATCCTAAAACCCCACGTTGCTACAATCCCTCCTCCTGGGGGCTGCTCGGTGGGTCAGGGCTTTTTTGGCGGGGGCGCGGGGCCGCTACTTACTATATGCTTCAGTGCATCCCCTGGCCCAAGCAGAGCCATCCCGTCTCTGCTACAACTCCAGCAGAGCAGCATAGAATAAGCACCAGCTGGACCAGAAGCGGCGTGAGCCAGCTCCGCCACTTTTTTCCCCCGCTAGCTTTCCCCTGCATTTCCCCCCCCCCCGTGACAGGGAAGCAGGTGGGTGCCAGCTGTGCTGCACGGGGGGGCCTGGGGGCCCTTCCAGGCCTCCATAGGTTGATTCATGAATGTATTTTCAGAGTACCTTGTTAATTAGTGCAACTGAGTTGTATTTTGAATTTGTTTCCAGCTTTTCACAAATGAGAAAGCATTGCAGCAAAATAAATGGGCTGACAGTGATGATAACAACTTAGTTAATGAAAAAGTTGGGCCAGGAGCCAGATTTGTTGCTGAGTTGTTTTGAAAGTATTTTATATTAAGTATACCTCTGATGTTCATGGAGTCTTAGCCAGATGTAGATTGTTCAAGTCAGCTTAACCTTTCCCAATACATTTTATCTCAACTCTACAGAATTGGTATATGAATCACAACAATCTGCCTTATTTGCAGCCTTTATTGTGGATAAACCTCAGCTCCCTTTACCCCCCTCTTCTCACTACCTCTGTTTCTCTTAAGACATTCCACAGGCTTTTTATTTTTTCTGGATTTCAGTAGGACAGAGTATTTCTCCTGAAGAACCCATATTGTGTCTCCTCTCTGAGGTTACATATTACACTATCTTTTAATGCAGATCTCTGAAGGGAAAACCCACTATGTTTTTTCTCTTTCTAAGACTGTCCTAAAATTTAAGACTTTTCCTCTGCCTGCAGACTACTAGCATCTGCTCTTCCAAATAAGGACTGCATGAGTGCTGAGAAGTCAGTTCTTCAATCTGCAAGTTTAATAGATGTACCTTAAGTATTTAATTTGAACAAATAATTTTATGGTCTGCTCAGTTACATATATATTACTTCAGCTTTATTGTGATGTGCAAATTGAGGCTATAATGTCATACAACTCTGATAAAACTGAGGGATCAACACTAAAACCATAGGGTAGAATTTGATTTTTCCCATAAGGTAAAATTTATTTTTTCCATACCTAGCCCAGCAGTTCACAGAGCTGACTTGACACCCATCCAACAAAATGTTTAGAGAATGGCTCGGACTCCAGCTGTGTGACCTTGAGGTGCCAAAGCTACCTGGGATGAACCAAATAGTACAAAAATAATTACAGGCAGCACATTGTGATCCCATAAGGAATCAGCAAAGTTAATTTTTTAGGCTATCTCCTCAGAGCATCATTTATCCTTATGTGCATAATATCTTGGCTTATGGACAGGCTCGGTGTCTTAGTCTTGCTCAGCATAGATTCAGGTAGCCCTGACAAATTCGGTAGAGCCCTCTTTGGAATATTTAGGGTGAATATTAACTGGACAAGATGTAGAGCTATAGCAATTAACCTTAAATCTTTATGTCAAAACATCGAATGATTTACAAAAGCTACTAGGTGCAATTAACTGTGTGAGGCTCACGCTAGGCTTAACCCCATGTATGTTATTTGCAGAAGCTATTAGGGAATCCGATATAATTAGCTCATGGTTCTCTACTGTAAAAATAGACAGCACAGTGCCAGCTTTGCTTGTTCACGTGTACAGCTTTAATATGACAATTTACGATGTTATAATTTCTCTTAGTAAGGCTGTACTTTGGAAAATCCTAGGAAACTTAGGCTTACATTAGAAAACTATCAACTGTGAAACAGGCATTTTCAATAATGTTTATAGTTACCATAGGTTAGTCTCAAAATTGATTTATGTATTGAAGCACGGAATTGACTCCACAACTCAGATAGTTATGAAGTAGGTATGTGTTTATTCCAGCTGGGGTGCATGGGGGGTAGCCCCTCCAAAGACATGCACACCCTCAGCAGCACTTCACTAAGTTTATATTACAGATTACGTATGCATAAAGTTAGACAAAGCCCCTATACATATTCAATACCTATCCCCACTTCGTATTATAATGAGTTCAAAGTTCATTTAAATATGCTCACGCAAGCGCGGTGTCTTCAGATTAATTGTGGGTGAGGGTCCCGATGATTAATTATGACAGGTGCGCATGCTCCCTTGGTCCTTGGTCCTTGGTCCTAGTCCAAGCCTGAGAACCAACTCGTACCGGTCCTGGGGTCCAAGGGCGGGATGCTCGGTTACACTTGGTGGTTTCTCTCAATTACTTGGCTGTCCTCTCTTCTTCCTCCCCAGTACCAGGTAGGCACAAATTCATTAAGAAAATAATAAATGGATCGCAGCTGGCATATCTTAGTAAATCATTATACAATCTCTGGCTCTCTAAATCAGTTTAAAAATATTATTATTACTATTATCTAGCTTCTAGCTCTTTTACATTAGTAATTTCTATTTTACCCTAAATCATGTATAATCACAACATATTTGCCACACTTTTATGATCTTTCCAGTTAATCCTGCAGAAGTTCAACCCTGTAGAGTTCTATGCTGCTGCTATTTCATGTACGACTCAGTTGTTTCCTTGCATATTATTCACTGATGTTTAACTGCTGTATGATAAATTTTCAGTACTTTTCTTGTAATGATGGTGTTAAAATGAGATAAATTCTGCTGTATCTGAAACTTTTAAAGTAATATTCGCAACTTTAAATCTAGTTTTGGTAAGTTTAAGGTTCAAAAGATGCAAAGGCATCCAAAGTGACCACTTCACTGAATTCAAGGGAATGTTTTTCACAGGTATACCTTGAACAATGTCTGTGTGCATGCAAGCGTGAAAGTGCTCCAGCAAATATGCTAGGAATGCTGTTCTAACTTCTTAAGTATTTTAGATTTGTAATTTAGGCCTTTAGGTGAGGCTCTACTGTGTTATAGTAAATTCTATATGAATCAGTTGCTAAATAGTTTAAGTGCTATTCAAGTTAAATTCTGTTAATTTAAGTGATTTTAAGTTCTATTGAAGGTACATTCTGTTAAGTTTAAGTGAAGTTCAAGCAATGCTAATTTTCAATTCTGTTGGAAAACGCAGTTTTCCAGCAAAACTTATGCTAACTGAATTCTCAGGCCTCAGTAAAATTCCAACAAGCTACAGTGGCTTGTTTACCTGAGAATGTTCTGTGGGAAGAATGTCATGAGAAAGATTAGGGAGTCAGAAGTGTTATGAGAAAGAAAAAGGGAGTCACCGGGAGGATCCCTGAATGTGTGAGAACAGACTGCAGGTGTGTGTGTATCTATGAATAGTAACTTCTGTAACAGGATATAAGTCTCTCGTTTGGTGAAATAAAAGGGAGCTTACTTTATATCTCATATTGAGAGTGCCGTGAGTTTCCCTCCCGTCGTATCTCGTTAAATGGTGACTCCGACGTGATACGGAGCTAGCAAGATTTAGAGCCGACGACTACGGACCCTGACAGCGGAGTTTTACGACCCTGCTTCTGAGAGCGGCGGGAACGGAGAGGTGCTGGAGCTGTGCAGCTTCAGCGTGTCAAATCTTCGCCCGAATTGGGGAAGATCGGAAGACACAGGCCAAATAGGACCTGCCTACCGTGGGGGCTATACTTCGGTGAACTGCACAACTCTGGCAATTGCGAGCCTCGATCGAGTGCTTAGACGGTGTTGACCAGGACCCTTAAAACCAGCTGGACCAAAATGGAATCAGAGGTAGCCCAAATTTTATTGTTATGCTTTTTAGAAAAGCACGGACTCAGTAGCCTGTTACATTTGGCTGGCCTGATGGTGGTAGGACAAGCTTATGGATTTTTTACAAATCCTATTACAGTATTCAGTGTGGGAGAGTGGTTGAATTACGGAGCTATTTTGCTTTTGGACTGTGATAAAATTGCAAGAAAGCTTGGTAAACCATGGAGTAAAGTCGTAGCCTGCTTACAAAAACATGCCACAAAGCAAAACCTTGCGTGGCTCACGGCACAGGACATAACAGCTGCATGGAGCAGAGAAAAACCTGTGAGTTACTGTGCCGCTTTTGATATGCGTAAAACTTCGGCAGCCGCGGCGCAGCGCAGGGAAGCCCCCCCTGCCAGGGAGGGGGGGGGAGAGACTGCCGACAGCCGAGAATACAAAGTTACTCGATTGGATGAAAAATCTGTTCCTGTCTCAATGTATCACAGAGTTTGGCAACTTTACAACGAAAAACATCTTAGCTGCTTTGTTTGAGAGAGTCACTGTTGAACTTTTGCCAGAACAACTGAATGCTTTGTTAGAACGAGCTCAGATATCGTGGGTAAAGCAACAAAGTAACCAGAAATCATCCCGATGTTACCGATGCGGGAGTGAAAGACACATATGAAAAAACTGTAACAGAAAAGTTTGGTGTTCCCACTGCAACAGAGATACTCACAGCACAGAAGCTTGCAGAAACAAAAAGAACAAACGGAAAGTGACCAGTGACAAAAACCAGCGGCGGCCCCTACCCTTCACTGCGTGCCGCCTGCGGACCACAAACAGACCTGTGGCGGAAGTTGCTCCAACCGTGGTTTCCGGTCAAATGACGGCGAAAACAGAGGTCCCAGAGGGTGCCCCGGTGGGTGGAGCCGCGAGCCATCCACGCCTCCTTCACTGCCCCAACTGTAACGTCTGTGGTGAAACTCTAAACTCTACTCCTCCCCAAGGATGAGGAAATGATTGACAGCTTCAGCAGCGAACCAGAACTAACCAACAGCGTTGCCAGCAAAACAACAGTTTGATACAGAATGGAGCAGATCGGCTCTTCCTTCAGCCTGGCTGCACTGACACCGAGACCAAAACCTATTTCCAGCGATTTACTAATAAAGAAGCATTGTAACAAGATATTATCCTGATAAAAAAATAATAACACCTTGAATACTAAAGCCTTGAACGAAAATTGAATTTTGCTAAAGCATTACTTAAAATAGAGTTTGTGTGTATGTGTGAATATTGTAGGCCTACTGAGAGTGTGTTGAATGCTTTAATGTGTAAATGAAGCCTGTGATTGATGAGAGTGTGATTTTGATTTCTTGAGAGTTTTGATGTGTGAATGAGGACCTGTGGGTGAAGTTATACTGAATAGTTTAAACTACCTGTTAAGTACTTTTGATTAAGCACAGATTCTGTTAAAGTTAAGTAATAGTGAATTTAAATTCTATTAAGTTGTAAATTCTGTTAAAGTTAAAATTCTGTTAAGTAATATTAAGTGATGTTAATTTTAAATTCTGTTAAGTTTTAAATTTTGTTAGAGTTAAGTTGTTAAAGTGATATCAATTTTAAATTCCATTGTAGTTAAGTCCTATTTGTTAGTTTAAAATCAGATTTATTAAGATTAAGTTTTATTCATTTTTAGTGATATTAATTTTAAGTTTTAAATTTGTTAGTTTATATTATTATTCACAAAAGCTTTGCAGTTTCATCTTTCTTAGTTAAAGTCAAATGATAATATCCACTGTTTTCAAATATTTCATCTCACCTTATATAGTTATCTACAAAAATAGTAACATGTTAAGACACTCTCCTTATTAATATTAATCAAAGCATGATGTTCTAAGAAAACCCTTCCACTTAGCACCTAAGCTCTGGCCAAGCTTTGGTTCTAACTGGCTGGGAAACATGCCATGAGTCCCAAGTATTCTGCATCAAAATGTGATCAATTAATTTTCATTTACCAAATTGAGTTTATAAAAATTAAACCTTCTTCCAAGTAAACTTGGAGTCCTTGTCCGGAAAAGGTTCTCCAAGCTTTACCTGTGAAGTGAATGTTTTCAGCAATGACAATTTCTAGACCATGGCAACATATCTAAATAACTAGTGAAATTTCCTTAAGTAAATTTATAACAATTCTAATAAGAAGAATTACTTATAGCAAAGCAAATTAATCTGATAACAGACAACGTCTGTTCTCACAAGCGAAACGGGGGAACTGTTGGAAAACGCAGTTTTCCAGCAAAACTTATGCTAACTGAATTCTCAGGCCTCAGTAAAATTCCAACAAGCTACAGTGGCTTGTTTACCTGAGAATGTTCTGTGAGAAGAATGTCATGAGAAAGATTAGGGAGTCAGAAGTGTTATGAGAAAGAAAAAGGGAGTCACCGGGAGGATCCCTGAATGTGTGAGAACAGACTGCAGGTGTGTGTGTATCTATGAATAGTAACTTCTGTAACAGGATATAAGTCTCTCGTTTGGTGAAATAAAAGGGAGCTTACTTTATATCTCATATTGAGACTGCTGTGAGTTCCCTCTTGCCGCGATGTCACAATTCCATTAAGTTTGAGTTCAATTAAGGTTAAGTCTGTTCAATTTAAGTGTTGCTCAGTTTAATGTTTATTATTTTTTAAGTTCTGTTAATTTTATCTTCTGTTAAGTTCTATTAAGATTAATTTCCGTTCGGTTTCAGTGATGTTAACTTTAAGTTTTGTTAGGTTTACTTTCTGTTATGTTTAAATGATGTTCAGTTTGGGTGAAGTTAAGTTTAAGCTTTATTGAAATATGCTCATTTACTTTGAAAAATACAGTTATTCTGCTATGGAGATAAGATGGAGTCAACGGTAACCTTCCTGATGAAGATTTAACCATGTGAACATACGGTCTATTGGATCCTTGGTTTCATCAAGAATTCTGTGGGTCTAGTTTTTCTACATTGGTTGGTTAATATTACTATTCATAACAATCTTTGCTGTTTTGTCTTCCATAAGTGGCACAGAAGAATGAGTAACAGTTTCAAATGATGTTGCACATGTACATTCCTTTAGATATTTGCAGTTTGTTTATGGTACTTTTGATTATTTAGTTAAATTAAATTACAATGCCGGCTGCTTTAGAAAATTCCACATAACATTGTGTAGTTATCTGCAAGAAATGTATCATTTTAAGAGAATTTCCCAACTGATATTAATAGAGGCTTGTTTGTAGGATGTTTTAGGGAGACCCTCCCAGTTGAGGCCTAGGCTCTGACCAAGCCCTGGCCCTGGCTGGTTGGGAAGTATGCCATCAGTCCCAGTTGTTTCTGCACTAAAAATGTGATTGAGTCACTTTGACTTGCTGATTTGGCCTTATGACAGCTGGACCCTCTTCCAGGTAAACTTGGAATCCTTGCCCAGGAATGATTCTCCAGGTCCTGCCTGTGAAATGAGGTTCCCCAGGGATTGCAGACTCTGGGTGATAGTAGAGTGGTTAGGCAATTGATGATGTATTTTCTTAAATCACTATCCTTTCTCTCATGTATCAATGGGTGCATGTAGAGCTGAGCATGTAGTAAGCTTATTGTTTTATTCCATGTATTGTTATGACTTTGTGTTCTTTTCATGTTCTTATTGAGAGAAGCACATGTTGCCAAAAACAAAAAAAGGGGTAGTGTGGCTCCTCAAGAACAATTAGATAATGCAATATTTATGCTAAAATTTTATGTGTGGGAAAATGTAATTTTGCATTTTAGAACGGTTATTGTTACTGTATTAACGATTCTGGTTATGTTGTTAATGTTATGATGTGAATTCACTGAACTTTTATAAAGGGTAATATCCAGAAGATATTATCTGATGTTACACATATGCATTCCTTTTGGTTATGCAGCTCAGCACACCCAACCATTCTTGCAACTTTGGGGTGTTCACCATGTCACTGGCATTCCACATTCTCCGACTGGACAAACCATCATAGAGTGTTTTCATTTTACATTTAAAGCATTTCTAGTTGAAAAACAAAAAGGGGGACTTGTGGGAACTAACAATAAGTCTGATGAGCTCACAGAATTTGACCTTGACACAATCAGTTTGTACCCATGAGAATTCTACCCTCAACAGAAGCAAGAAGCAAAAACAACAAGAGGAGAAGCTGCAGCTGCAAGAGGGAGTCTGTTATTTTGTAAGAATGTGTGCTTATTATAGGTAGCCAATAATATTGTAATGTAGTAAGTTAGGAGCCAATGAACATGTAATGCGAGTGCTAAGAAATTGTATAAAGGAGGCTTTGCAGTAATAAAGAGTAGTTCTTTCTTTTGCTTGGAGTCGTTGGTGTGTGTCTGTATGTGAATGCTGTGTCCGTCTCAAGAGTGACACTGGAAATCCATGTCCAGCTGAACGTCCAGCCAGATCAATGTGTCTCCAGCCATGGCCAGGGATAGTCATGTGGGACAAGATGTAAAATGGTGTGTGCAGAAGATATCCCAGACCCTCGCTACACCCTGCAAGGGATAAAACAGCCCACTAGCACTGTGCCCATCATGGGGACACTTCAACAGCCAGCCTCTTGGCTTTCCTGGATCATTTTTCTCTTTGCATTATCATAGAACCATAGAATGGGTTGGGTTGGAAAGGACCTTTAAAGGCCATCTAGTCCAACCTCCCTGCCATGGGCAGGGACATCTTCAACTAGATCAGGTTGCTCAGAGCACTGTACAACCTGACCTTGAATATTTCCAGGGATGGGGCATCTACCACCTCTCTGGGCAACCTGTGCCAGTGCTTCACTATCCTCATAATAAAAAAGCTCTTCCTTATATCCTCTCAGTTTAAAACCATTACCCCTTGTCCTGTCACTACAGGCTCTGCTAAAAACTCTGTCACCATCTTTCTCCTAAGCTCCCTTTAAGTATTGAAAGGTGTCATGGTTTTAAGCCCAGCTGGAGATGAAACACCATGCAGCCACTTGCTCAACCCCCCCCCATCTCCATCCCCCCACCCCACAATGAGGTCTCCCTGGAACCTTCTCCAGGCTGAACAAACCCAACTCTTTCAGCCTGTCTTCATAGGAGAGGTGCTCCAGCCCTCTGAGCGTTTTTTGTGGCCCTACATATTTTGAAAAGCTGCTGTGAAAAGGGTTCATTCAGGGGTACAGTATTCCCATCTTCTGCTTTCAGCTCTCAGGAGGAGCAACATTTTGTAGCCTCTGTATCTCACAAGTGGAAATCCTGAGAAACAGCAAGGTTAAATGATTTGGTCGCATCTCATGGAACAATAAGCAGGGACAAGAACGCAGATCTCAATTCAAAGAACAGTCATCTATGCTACAATTTGGCTTCAGGGCTTTAACCACCAGAATATGGTATGTACCTTGTAGAACTAGGTGAAAACATCTGCAAAACATCTCTGAAACACAGAGTCCTCTGGTGTGTCCACATGGCTTGTTACTACTTTGGTGTCATACATCAAGGACAAAATTATCACCTCATCTCTTCTGAGTTAAGACCCATGTCTAGTTGCCAGCACAACAGCTTGGAGGTGGGAGAAGTACAAGTGAGCCAAATATTCCCTATCTTTTGGTTACTCCAGAGTAAAAGACATCCAGTTGTGGATGCCCTGTCCCTGTAAGTGTTCCAGGCCAGGTTGGATAGGGCTTTTAAAAGAATTACCTGGTCTAGTGGAAGGTGTCCCTGCCCGTGGCAGGGTATTTGAAACTAGATGGTCTTTAATGTCCCTTCCAACCCAAACCATTCTGTGATTTCTACGATTCTCAGCCAGATGACTGTAACCCTAGTATGGCCATTGACCTGGTGGCTCCTAGACTTGGAGTGATCTTTCTAACCCCAGGTCCCTACTGCCTGCACAGCCCTGGTCCTGCAGATAAGCGCTACAAAAACTCAGGAGTTTACAGTCAGTTTTGCAATTAAGTTGTCTGCTTCATCCTTCATCTGTAGAGCCTTTGATGGTGTGTTGCCTGAGTGGGTGTGGAGGACACAGGTAGGCTTGGGCCCCTGGTGGAAGCCATCAATGCTAGTTTGCTGGACCACACAGGTATGATATTATTATTGGATATTTCGAGTCTGCTGGTGCAGAATGGAAAATAAATGAGCCACATTGTAATGGAGATGACATTGTCTCAACATCTGCCCTTCCCGGTGTCTCTTAGTGCATATTGATATTGCAAGACAGGGTGGGCACATCCATCATGTCCTCATTCTTTGATGCTGACTCCCACCTGAAGGACAGGGAAAGAGCCTAGAAATTGAAACTACCATGCAAACCTTGCATGTGATAAAAAACCATTTTGAAGCTGGTTCATGAGCTCAGTGACCTGAACCCAGCTGAAGGTACAGTCCATTCAGAGCAAACCAAACACTGCATCTCAGCAAAATCCTCTGGGTTGGGCACGTCTCCATTGAACAACAAAGCACAGCACTGAGCAAACCTGTTCCAGATGCTTACAAAGCCTGATCTATTGCTATGTCCATTCACCACATGAAGGACAACAGAGGCTGAAGTCTCATTCCTGGGGTCCGGGTGTTTTGGCAGGGAGGGAGCTTACAAGCCCATCTGGACCTTCCACTTCTCAAAATCCATCAGTCTCCAGGACTCTGGTGGTTTCCACTCAAGATCCCTCTCCACAACAGCTGTAGGGACCTTCTCCCTGACAGAGGCCACGTGCAAGAGGGATGTGGAGCAGTGAAAGCCTGAAGGCAGGCTGAGGGGGGCAAAAGGAAAAACAACCTTTATTTCCAGTGGCATGGGAGATGAAGGGGGCAGGAAATAGTTGAGGGAAACCTAGAGGACTGGCTTTCCCCTCTTCTCAAATTTTCCTCCTTGCCTGGTGGCATGGACAACCCATGTCTCAGCACAGAGCAAGAGCTTGGCCTCCCCCAGAACTTCAGGGACTGGGACAGGGCCAAATGGGAGCTGGGTCTATAGCATGGGTATTCTTTCAAGTTGAAATTATGAGAAACTGGAGTAAGAACAAAAATAACCTCAGCAGATTTTGGGCAGCCAGCACCTCCAGACTTGGGCTGATGGTATGCAACCATGCCAAGGACCCCAAAGCCACATGCACCACATCAGCCCAATGGAGACCAAAGTTCAGGATGACCCTATCTGGGTGCTACCCACACCAGAATGGTACCACACGGGACTGGGGTGGGCGCCACCACCACCAACCCCTCGTGGTACCCGCATAGAACAGCATTTCTCCTGCCTGCCTCATCCCGGCCACTAAAAAAGCTGCTTGGCACAGCCTGGGATCAAGTGGACATTTTTATTTTTTAATGGAACATAAACTCCTTCAGAAAAAAACATTCATCTGGATGATAACACCCATAGAAAAACCAGCAACCTCATGTTCTTTTTTTTAAATTTGGCATTTGTTATTTGCATTTATATTAAAGCAAAGTGCATCTTTCTTATTTTTTTTCATTTATACACATTGCACAATACATAAATAATAGCGCTTATAAAATGTCTTTATATTTACAAGTAATAATATATTTATATATAACATAAAATGCATTTTTTTCTTTAATAAATCTCAGGGGTTTTTTTAAGGAGTCCTTTTTTTGTGTGTATTTCCAAAGCACTACAGCGCTAAAATTCCAATGAGAATGCTCTCTTGTTCATTTAAACCTTTATATTTCGAAAAATAGCTTATGTTAAGGTCTAAACATGCTCATTGAGCTAAGAACAGTGTAAAAGTATCATACTTGTGTATGAATTCAAGAAGAAATGAAAGCACAACTCCATTTTCAAATTGGATGGTACTGGGATAACCTGATCTAAGAAGTTACAACAGACCAACTATTGTGAACACTTTTTCTTATGCTTTCCCATTTGTTTTTAATTTGTTTTGTTGGTTTTGCTATGTTTTGGGTTTTTTAGGCTTAGGCTTCTGTTGCTTTACATCTTAGCTCAAATTATAAAGCACGACCCATGCAAGAGGTTTCTCTGCGGTTGTTTTCTCCCCTTGCCTTAATTCATGACCATAAAAAAATTTAAAAAGCAATGGAAGAATGAACACAGTGACAAGACGTCAACTCAGCAACAAGAAAAATAAAATAAAGATTAAAAAGGGTGGGTAAAGGCATGGTTGGGAAGATTTTGCACCGTCCTTTGGCAGCAATGTGGGGTTAGCACTGCTAGGGAAGGGGTCTCGGTGTCACCGTCACCAGGGATGGGAAGGTGGTGCATAAAAAATACGGATACTTTGTTGTTTTATCCAAGAGAAGGAGCTGTAACATATAGCAAGTGGCTTCTGAATCCATCAATCACAGGATAATCCTTTCAGAGGCATGAAATATCATATGCGATCCACACATCCACCCACCCCCTCCCACACCCTTTTCTCACCCTTCTAAGTTATTGGTCATTTATACTTTTAAAAAATAGATTTATCAAAATACCCCAAAGCACAAAAAAAATCTTTCCAAAGGTTTTTCTCAAAACAAAGGGGGGGACATACAAACAAAACCAAACCAAACCAAAAAGTTTGCATGGAAAGCAAGCACTCAGAAGGAAATAATAGCAGCAGAGTAATATAATGCCATGAGTCCACTCTGTCTTGAGTCATCGGTTATTAAAAATAACCTCCAACCAGCATGGGCAACTGCTGATGAACTGTCTAGTGTAGCATTGGCCCCAGCCTTTCACAAAGCTGATCTGAACAGTAAATCCAGTCCATGGCTGCTGCATGAACTCATGGTCATTGGGTCTCTGCAAACTGTATGCCTTCTCATAGTCAAAAGCCCTGATGGAAAAACCTGGAAACACTTTGTGAACCAGCAGCATCCTGGAGTCGGGGTTGTCCAGTGTGACTGACTTGATGAAGATGGGATAACTGCTGCGGTTGTACACCCATACACCGTCCACTTCCTTGGTGAGCTGGATGCCATAGCCAATCTTGCTGCGGACCTTCTGCACCAGTTGGCTTTTGTTGTCTGAGTTGAGCTGTCCGAGGCAGAAACCATTCCCCTGAGGTAGATCATAGAAGATATCCAGGGAGGGCTCTTGGACAGAGTACAGCCGACCCACGCGTGTCTTCTCTTCCCAGTAGGCCACCATGCACCAGTGTGACCGATCCCCTAGCTCCTGAAGAACTTGGGAATCTGCAGAATGGGACAAAAAAAGAAAAAGAGAAATTTAGCACCAGAGGGGGTAATAAAACCCAAAAGTGACACAATGCTGACAGGTCATTGCCTGCCATTGTGTTCATGATGCTCTCCATGCCCATACCAACACCCATGGCACATCCGCCATTTCCAAAAGCAATGTTATTAGGACCATTTAAGTTGACCCAGACTTGGGGAATTCCTGTGCTATTTCAGCGCCTAATTCTAGTTAGAGTTATGGGTCCTAAATCACCAGGCCCGCCTTCAAAAGTGGCTTGAGGCCCACCAGCAGCATCCATGGTGCAGTCACCCTCACTCAAACCATCACTAGGATCACCTTCAGTAACAATAGGAGAGATGAGATGTTCCAGCCAGCTGCATTTACCAAGACCAAACACCCTAAATGTCCTTATTTTCACCCACCAGACAATGGATTCATTTCCATAAATAACTATCCATTGGACACAGATGCTGAGAAAAAAAATGAGGTGCTGCTAAGAAAACCACATTGAGGGTCACCCCATGGGACCAGAGGGGGCGAGGACTCACCTACTCTAATTCACAGGGCTTTTCCCTGCCTGTAGGCAAAGCCTGGGTAATGGAGAGGATGGAGATGTTGGATGACACCCCAACTTGTGGGAAGCACTGAGAGATGGTGGGGACCATAAATCTCACACTTGTTAACAAAAATGGCCTACCCCCCCTTCCAGAAATCCATTCATATAACCTTTTTTTTTTTTTACTTCCTTGCACATAGCTATCCTGTGCGAACAGCAAGGATACAATGTAGGAGAAAAAAGCAAAGGGGGGGGCTGAAAAATGTGAAAAGGCCCCTTTTCCTGATGGAGAATCCCTAGCCGCCTGGCACTGCTCAACAGGTAATTCCTTCCAGCCTTGGTAATCATGTTAAGACCTGGGAACAATTCATCTCTGTAACTGCATTTAAAAAAAAATCAAGCTTGGTATGCGAGTTAGTGAGCACTACCAAAATAATCCCCTGCAGCATGGGAACAGAGATGGGAATGGGAATAGTGGGTGACCCAGCACCCCAAAGCTCTTTCTGTGGACCCCCAAACCCTTCTGCCCAGAATAAGCAATAGCAGCAACACGTTGGCTGCCCTGTTTTCTTTATTTTTTGTTATTAATAAGCCCATTTCCCCAGTGCAGGCATTTTTCTCTTGTCTCTGAGTTGTGCTTCAAGCCCTGAACTGTGCTTTTAAGAGAAAAAAACCAAAACCCAGCCACACACCTTTAATTTCCTCATTTCTATCCCAGTGAGCAAAATATTTCTCCAGTTGCTGGAGGCAGCTACTAAAAATTGGCCTGGCTGTGTATGCCCCAAAATAGGGACCCTCACTCCTGGGTGAAAGTGGGGATGGGAGTTCTGGCAGTGGGGGGGGGGGATGGTCCCTGGGATAGCAACCATCAAAGTGCACTCCAGTTTGTCCTTCCACCTCCCCTTATCGGTGCCTCCCAAGACTTTGTTGCTAATAACTTTATATCCTGCTGAAACCTGGCACCACACAAGGGAACGAAGCGGGATAAGGTGGGTGGTTTGAGTTACCTCTCCCCTAACCCAAATGGGGTGCCCCCAGTTGGGCAACAAACATCCCCAAGATGGTGTTTCCTCCACCCATTGAGGAGGGGAATGCCCTGGAGATGGAGGAATTTGGGGGAATGTTCCTCAATCCACGGGGGGATGCTCCTGGATACAGGGGGAGAATGCTCCTGTATCCATCCTCATCTCGACCATCCATCACTCCCCCCCTACCAACTGCCTGCCAGTGATGCTCAGAGCTTCTGGGGTTTTGTTTTACAGCAGTTGAGGGAATTTTGGAGCAACACATTGAACATACTGAAATCCCTATAGGTTTTCATTTATTTGGACATAAAAGCATCCCTTTCAGGAGGCAGTGGAGGGGGGGAAGACTTTTTCACTTGATATTTGTGCTTGCATTAGTGAAGACCACTTAACAAGTAGCTCATTGCTGCTTACAGAGTTATTTAATTGCCAGAATATTAAAAAAACAAACAAAAACCCAAACCACAAAAAACCAACAGCCTTGGCAATGAATGAACAGACCTTTATGGAGGGCTGAAAGTTCATGAATGAATCCCACTAGGTTTTTCAATGATGTGGGGTGACCAGACCTCAAGGACAAGTCTTAGGTAATCCGGGATATTTTTTTTTTTTAGGAGACGATACCAGCACACAGTATAAATATGCCAGAGCCTCTTTCATTTGTGGACTTCAGCTGTTGACTGGATGTCTAGTCAAAAAGACATGAGAATATAAGGATTGAGCTTGGATAAGTAGACTCAGGCCTCCCTGCCAGCTGCCACCAAAGCTGCTTTTCATAGTTGTTGGCACCCCAGCAGAGCCTCCCTGCTCCCACCCGCCTCCCTGATTCTGGCATCCACTGGGAAAAGAGGTGGAAAAAGACAGTAGCATCACTTGGGCAACAGTGGCAGGAGAGGAGGAAAAAAAATGATGCAGAGATGCTTCCTACCAGTGATGGGCATTTTTTTTTCCCCAAAAAGCTTTTTTGGTGGCAATGAGCATGGATCTGGGCAAATGAAGCAAATAGATGGATTTTGCCCCAAAACACCCCACTATGTTCATCCTGTGCAACCTGGAGTCATGGCAGTGACCCACTATCCAACTCCCATCTCTTCCTGCTGCAAACTCACACAAAAAACCTAGATCCCAGGAAATTTGCAGCCACATCACTCTAAACACATCCTCATACATGACAGCCCACAAGTGGCTTTGAAATACTTTGGGATTCTTGTTTGAATTAAAAGCATTGTTTTTTACAAGCTCCTTGGAGCAAACACATCCCTTTCTAAATGCCTGGAAAACTCCCAGCAAACTGGGAGTGTTCCCATCGTGGGAACTGACAGCTAGTCTGCCTCAGCTCACAGACATTGAACTGATACAATCCGCTTGTACCCATGAGAATCTGTCAGGGTTTGACTCTGACTAAACGCCAGGCACTTCGACTTTCTTTTGCTACAAGAAAAAACTGCAATAAACACCAATCTCGTGAGTCAAATGAGATAGGACACTGGTAGGAGGACGCACAGAAGAAAAAAAGAGGGCAAACAGGCTCCAACTTAAAGTTGCAAAAAGTGATTTAATTACCTAACAGAGTTGGAGGATAAAATGCAAGGCAAAAATAAACTTTTCATACATTATTTTGTTCACTCCCCCCCTCCCTCTTACGAACTCATAATATTCACCCCCTTTCTTCTTTTTAACCAACAAGCCCGGGTAGGGAGGCAGGGTGTGAGGTATTTTTTCAGTCTACAGAGCAGATCCATAAATCTATTTATCACTACAATTCTTCTACTACAAATACTCTTTATCTCTACATATTTCTTTCTTTCTTTCTCTCTCCAGACAGCTTTTTTCTGCTCTCACCCCCACCCTCTTAAGAAGCAATCTCTCCACTCACCCCCCTTCCCTCTTTTCTAAACCAGCAACACAGAGGGGGCAGGGTAGGGGTGTTCTCTGGTCAGCCCATCAGGGAGAGGGGTTCTCTACTTAGCCATGGGGTCCCTCCCACAAGAGACAGTCCTCTGGGAACTTCTTTGGCGTGGGTCCAATCTCACAAGCAACATCCTGCCCGAATTCTGCTGCAACATGAGTCTCTTTGTCTATAGGGTGCTGTGCAGACTCTCCCAAGCCAAGGCCAGGCTGCTTCCATACCAGGAGCAAGGCTTTTCTCTCCTTTGCAAGGCCTTTGCAGTTTTAACTCTTAGATGAGACTCCTACCGGTTCACAGTTTTTTCTAGGCATCCACCAGCTCTTCTGGCGTGGGCTGTGGGTGAATTTCTGCACTCCTGTGGACTCCATGGGCTGCAGGGGGACCTCTTGCCCCCCCATGGCCTTCACCACGGCTAGCAGAAGGTTTTCAGCTCATGCGCCTGGAGCACTGGAGCACCTCCTCCCCCACCTTCTTCACTGACCTTGGCGTCTCCATGCTGTTCTCTCTTCACATATTTTTACCTCCACCTCCTCCACCTCCTCCTCCTCCAACTACAGAGAAGTGCGTGTCTACCTTGTTTTGATTTCTTCTTAAATATGTTTTCACAGAGGCATAACTAGCACCTCTAATTGGCCCAAACTTGGCAAGCAACATGTCCATCACCTTCAGAGCCATCAGAGATTGGCTCTGCTGGACTTGATGTAAAAACTTCTAGAACTTTCACTCAGGACACACAGGAGCCATCTTTGTGCTACTCCCCACCCCTCAGACACCTCCCCAGGCCTACCACAACAGCTTCTGAGGGGTCCAAATTTCTCCTAGTTGTTAAAAAATACTTTACTGATGTTTTGGGCCAATCAAAACTGTTGGAAAACGCAGTTTTCCAGCAAAACTCATGCTAACTGAGCAGGGCTGAGCAAGGCTTCAGTATTCCCAGGCCTCAGTAAAATTCCGACAAGCTGCAGTGGTTTGTTAGCCTGAGAATGTTCTGTGGGAAGAATGCCATGAGAAAGATTAGGAGTCAGGAGTGTTATGAGAAAAGAATAAGGGAGTTAGCAGGAGGATCCCTGAATGTGTGAGAACAGCTGCAGGTGTGTGTGTATCTATAATTAGAAATATCTGTAACAGTATATAAGTCTCTCGTTTGGTGAAATAAAATGGAGCTTACTTTATATCTCATATTGAGAGTGCCGTGAGTTTTCCCTCCCGTCGTATCTTGTTACAAAACCACCACAGAATCTTAGCATCAACACGAGCAAGAAACAAAAACAACTCAGAAGGAATTTGCACCTGCTTGAAAGAGGCTGTTATTGCAAGATAGTGTGCTAACTATAAGTAGCCAATGAGTTTGAAATGTAGTAAGTTAGGAGCCAATGGTCATGTGGTACAAATGCTATGAAATAGTATAAAAGAAGCTCTGTAGTAATAAAGTATCTTCTTTCTTTCCTTTAACTGAATCATTGTGTGTCTATATGTATGTGTCAAGTCCGTCTCAACAGTGGCACCCATATTCCAGCAAACAATGATAATGCTATTAACATCTGCACTATTATTTCATTATTAAGCATCCCTCCATTTGCTGCTATCACTTGGTTATTAGGATTTCCCATGGTTTCACAGAATCACAGAATCAATTAGGTTGGAAAAGACCTCTGAGATCATCAAGTCCAAACTATAACCAAACACCACCATGTCAACTAGACCATGGCACTAAGTGTCATGTCCAGTCTTTCCTTAAACACTTCCAAGGACGATGACTCCACCACCTCCCTGGACAGCCCATTCCAATGCCTATCACCCTTACTGTGAAGAATTTCTTTATAATATCCAACCTAAACATCCCCTGGCACAGCTTGAGGCTATGTCCTCTCATCCAATTGCTAGTTGCCTGGGAGAAGAGGCTGACCCACACCTGACTACAGCCTCCTTTCAGGGAGTTGTAGAGAACAATAAAAGGTTCCCTCTAAGCCTCCTTTTCTCCAGACCAAACACCCCCAGCTCCTTCAGCCGCTCCTCATAGGACTTGTGCTCCAGACCCTTCACCAGCCTTGTTGCCCTTCTGTGGACATGCTCCAGCACCTCAATGTCTTTTTTGTAGTGAGGGGCCCAGAACTGGACACAGTACTTGAAGTGTGGCATCACCAGTGCTGAGTAGCTGAGTACAGGGGAACAATCACTTCCCTGATCCTGCTGACCACACTATCTCTGATACAAGCCAGGAGGCCATTGGCCTTCTTGACCGCCTGGGCACACACTGGCTCATGTTCAGACAGCTGTCAACCAGCATCCCCAGGTCTTTTTCTGCTGGGCCGCTTTCCAGCCATTCTGCCCCCAGCCTGTAGCACTGCATGGGATTATTGTGACTGAAGTGTAGGACACGGCACTTGGTCTTGTTAAACTTCATGCTGTTGGTCTCAGCCCATCTATCCAGGTCCCTCTGCAGGGCCTTCCTACCCTCCAGCAGATTGACTACCCCTCCCAACTTGGTGTCATCCGTAAATTTGCTAATGGTAGATTTGATCCCCTCATCCAGATCATCAATAAAGATATTAAACAGGACTGGGCCCAACATTCATCCCTAGGGGACACCATTTGTGACCAGCCGCCAACTGGATACAGCACCATTCACCACCACTCTCTGGGCCTGGCTGTCCAGCCCAGCAAAGAGTGCACCTGTCCAAGCCGAGGGCTGCCAGCTTTTCCAGGAGTGTGCTATGGGAGATGGCTTTGCTGAAGTCCAGGTAGACAACATCCACAGCCTTCCCCTCATCCACCAGGTGGGTCACCTGTTCATAAAAGGAGATCAGGTTGGTCAGGCAGGACCTGCCTTTTCTAAATCCATGCTGGCTGGGCCTGTTCCCTTGGTTGTCCTGGAGGTGCTGTGTGATCACAGTCAAGATGATCTGCTCCATAACCTTGCCAGGCACTGAGATCAGGCTGCAGTTTCCCAGATCCTCCTTCCAGCCCTTCTTATGGATGGGCATCACATTGGCCAGCTTCCAGTCATCTGGGATCTCCCCGGTAAGCCAGGACTGATAAATGATGGAGAGCGGCTTGGTGAGCTCTTCCGCCAGCTCCCTCATCACCCTAGGATGGATCCCATCTGGTCCCATAGACTTGTGAGCATCTAAATGGCTCAGCAGGTCTCTAACTGCTTCCTCCTGGATTACAGGGGGGATATTCTGCTCCCTGACCCCATCTACCACCTCAGAAGGCCACTTGTCCTGAGGACAGCCTGTCTTATTGTTGAAAACTGAGGCAAAGAAGGTGTTAAGTACCTCAGCCTTTTCCGCATCTTTGGTAACTATATTCCCCCCTGTGTCCAATAAAGAATGGAGGTTTTCCTTGGCCTTCCTTCTGTTATTAATGTATTTATAAAGACACTTTTTTTATTATCTTTTACAGAAGAGGCCACATTAAGTTTTAATTGAGCTTTCGTCTCTCTAATTTTCCTTCTGCATGACCTAATGACATCCCTAAACACTTCTTGAGTTACTTGCCCCTTTTTCAAAAGGTGATACACCCTTTTTCACCCTGAGTTCCTGCAAAAGCTCCCTCAACTCCAGCAGGCTCCCCTCAGCATATTGTGCAAGCTTATTTCAAGACGAAAAAACCAAACAAAAAAAATCCCAAAAAAGAACTGAAAGAAAAGAAGAAAAGTGACTCTACTCTCAGGAATTTAGGGAATTAGTTGTATTGATCACTCATTGTTGGGTCCGCAGAGAACAGCCATCCACAGCAGAGCACAGTTCTGCCCAGAGGGGAGAAATCAAGGCAATAACTTGATGACCCCAAAGTCTTTGGGGTAACATTGCTTGGAAATTTGGTGCAGATGGTTCATCACCAGTGATGCCCCAGCACAACCACATTATTCAATTTTTCCCCCATATTTTCTATACCCTCCTGAATTTTACTGAGGGGCTGACCTGACTTGACCAGTTACTTCCCAATACACCAACCAGTATGAGAGGTTGTGAGGCTTCCCACCACCTGCCTCGACCCTCATGAACATCAAATTCTGCCCAAAATCGCTCAACAAAAGGCCACAGCCAGGATTTCTCTAGCACTGAGCGTGCACATGCTGCCTGTGGGCTCGGAGCATCATCCTGCTCTGGACAGAGATGCTGCAGAAACTGCTCCATCCATAGAGAAATCCTGGAAGATGGGACACCAAAGCAATAACCACAGAAAATTAAAAGCTGCTGAAACCAAGAAAGTCCAGATGAAGGTAGGTATGGGAGATTCACACCATGGAAACACCCAAATTTATCAGTAATGGCTCCATGCTTGGTTCTCCTAAGCTGTGGCAGGAGGACTCACATCTCCCATCAATTGGAAGTGGCAGAAAACTTCTGGTGTGGCTTTTCACCTCAACACATGAACACTTTTAAGATGATGAAACCATGTCACCTGTACTTTTTCTTTCCAAGCTCCAGCAGTTTTTTAAGGAGTTTTGGAAGAGAAAGTCCTTTTTTTTTCATTCAGGAAAAACCAAAACATTTTATCCAAATTGAATTAAAAAAAAAAAAAATAAAAAACTAACGCAGGTCCTGTCCAGTTGTCAGATCTCAGCCTTGTCCTGGTGCCAAGTTCATTAATGTAAAGGGGAGGTAGGCTGGGTATCTTTTGTTTTGCTTGTTTTGTTTTGACATAGCCAAAGGTTTTCCTTTAATCAATGACCTTGAGAGAAAACATCAAGTTTAGTACACAATGAGCTATCTCACCTGCTGGGACTACTGCCAGCTGATAAAGACAAGAGCTATCTAAATAATCACTGCAATAATAACAACTGAAAATGAGAATACAACGGAAAATGGGAATACAACTGTGTTCCTGATAAGGTTTTTAAATGTCTGTAACTGGATGATATTAGGATGATATTAGGATTAGACACAAATTAAATTATCCAATTGCAGAAGTGTTTCAAACGACGAATCTACATATATATATATATATACATATTTATAGATTTTTTAAGAGCACACCTTTTACCCAAAGCATCTTCTCATGCTCTTCCTAAACTTCTCACCATCTCACCCTCTCTTCTCCTTCATTCCTCTGTGATCCTTAGAACTGTATTTCCCACCAAACATCAACCCTGATGCAACCATCACCATGGTATCATCTACCCTGAACTACTAACAAACGTATCCTAGTTTTCATAGAACTATTGAATGGTTGGGGTTGGAAGGGACCTTTAAAGGCCATCTAATCCAACCCCTCTGCCATGGGCAAGGACAACTTCTACTAGATCAGGATGCTCAGGTTTTGTGGTACCCTCACCTTGGACACTTGTGGAGGTGACACTGCATGCACAACCAATAATCCAACATGAACAGGTAAAGGCAACAGATAAATTACTGTAGATGTCCACCAAGAAATCATAGCACTAAAAGCAGATTGGTCTTATGGACCTCTCCTAGAAGGGCCAGGACCCAGATGGGAGCTCCTGAGGCAGCAAGGAGATCATAGAATCCTAGAATGGTTTGGGTTGGAAGGGACCTTCAAGATCATCTAGTTCCAACCCCCCTGCCATGGGCAGGGACATCTTCCACTAGACCAGGTTGCTCAAAGCCCCATCCAACACAGCCTTGAACACTTCTGGCGAGGGGGCATCTATGACCTCTCTGGGCAACCTGTGCCAGTACCTCACCACCCTCACAATCAAGAACTTCTTCCCAATATCTAATCTAACCCTGCCCTTTGCCAGTTTAAAGCTATTCCTGCTTGTCCTGTAAATTCATGCCCTTGTCAAAAGTCCCTCTCCAGCTCTCTCGTAGCCCCTTTAGGTACTGGAAAGGGCTCTAAAGTCTCCCTGGTGCCTTCTCTCCTCCAGGCTGAACAATCCCAACTCTCTCAGCCTGTCCTCTTAGGAGAGGTGCTCCAGCCCTCTGATTACCTTCATGGCCTCTTCTGGACTTGCTCCAAGAGGTCCATGTCCTTCTTATGTTCTGTCGGAGTTTGGGGAAGGCCTTGGAATTTTTCTCCATCACTGTTACTAAGCAACAAATAGTTGGGTGTTTAGAGCCATCAAGTCTTTTGTAAAAGACAAAAGGTGTGCTTGGGCAGGGCAGGGTAAGGGAAGACCCAGCCGTTGGAACGCTCTCTCGTGGTTCGGACGCTGAGAGGAGAGGCTGCTCTTTGCTTTTTTGGCTGCGACCAGAGGAAATCCAACTGTGCCCTCTTTTTTTCTTCTCCTGGCTGGGTGAGCTTTGATTCAACCTTTTTTCCCCACTGGGAAGTGCACGTTTCCCCAGGCTGCGTTTCCTCGCAGCAGCTGCCGGGAGAGTCCGGCTGCCTCTGCCGCCTGCCCCCGCCTTCTGCCACACGAAACTGTGGCATCTGCTGTGACTGAAGAAATCCTTGCTACCTTGCTAGCTAGCCGGGAGAGAGCTAGCTCCTACCCCTGCCGCCCTGCTTTTTGCCTCTCCGAGCTGCTTTGCTGCCCTGCGTGCTTTTCAGCTTGCCCGCCATTACCAGCTGCCTGAGGCTGACCTGACCCTGCGCCACAGCGCCACCTGCAGCCTCTCGGGAGTCATTGCACCTGCCCTGCCCGGCCGGGAGCTCAACAGCGCCCCTGCTGCTTGCAACCGTGATTACACCACACGGGAAAAAGGCTTGGCAGCTCACAAGTCATCTGCTATTGGTTTCTGGTTCTATTTGTGGTTGCTATTATTGTTATTGCTTGTTTATAGATACTAGTAAAGAACTGATATTCCTTTTCCCATACCTTTGCCTGAAAGCCCTTGATTTTCAAAATTAAATAATTTGGAGGGAGGGGAAAATCACATTCTCTGTCCTAAGGGAGGGTTCAACCTCTCTTGGCAGATACCTGTCTTTCAAACCAAGACATGTTCCCAGGAGGCAGCTCTCTGCTGGAAAATGAATGCTGTGGGCACCACCAATGAAGTGAAGAACCTATGGTCCTTCCTCCTTTATCTATTAGCTCATTGTGCTTAAAAAAAGTTTGCTGGACTGGTGTCAGTGCGACATGACGTTTGACTGGGGCCAAAGCTGAGACCAAGCTCAGCGCATCTCATGTCTGGTAATCTCTCTTGTCCGACCTTAAGCAGCATTTGCGATCCTGAGGCAGAGCCATGACTCCCATCTTCTCCTCCTTGTTGAGGTGGAAGAGATGGAGACACAAACCCCAGAGCTTTTAATGGGGTTTTGCATGCTCTTCTGAGCTGTTCTCAGGACAGTTTGAGACACTCCACTTGCAGTTTTGCCCCTCATGTTACTGGCAAGTGCTAGTTTTGCAGGATCTCAGGAAAAACACCTCCCTGAACTCTTACTCAAGAAGCAAACATCAAGGCAAGGAAAACACCAAGCATGATGTGCAACTACACAGCTCATCAAAACAAAGAAAAACAGGCACAAAAAAGGAAATTTTGCTTCCTTTCTAGTTTCTCAGATAATTTACAGGTTATTTGGGTGGGAAAAAACCAAAAAAAAAACCCCAAGAAAAATCCTTAAAGATAGATTTCCAGGTATACTTTAAAATAACAAAGGAAAAAAAATTCAAATTAAATGCTATATTGAGAAAGGAGTAGTCAAAGAGAAAACCTAAATCTATTTGCACTTCAACCATTCTTGTTTCTTTGAGCTTTTGCCCCTTCCACCAGCACGGTGCCTGTCAGTTCTGGCCTTGTAGATTCCCTTAATCTTATCAAGATAAAAGGGGGGAAAAGGAATCCTTTTGCCATTGAGCACAAGAAATCGCTAGTAATATTAATGACTTCCAAGAAATTATTTGTATAACCACTCCTATCCCAAAGAATGTAATGAATATTCATGAATTTTACCTATAACACAGTGCCTTTGGAGGTACTGGTGAGTGTGTTTGGTGGAAACAATTCCCCACACATCCGGTGCACCGAATAAAGCAAATACCCACTTCTCTGACTTGGTCTCTGAAGTGTCTCTGAGCTCGATTGGGGCGAATCAAATTCTCACCCCAGATGGGACCCTGACTCTGCTCGGCTGCCAGATCCAGGGGTAAGCAGACCTCCCAGTCACGACCCTGAATTTTCAGGGGGAGCTCAGCTGTCCTTTGGCTCACAACGGGGGTAGACCAAGGACTATCTGCACCAAATTAAGGTATTTGCTACTTTTACAAAAACAGAAATGCCTGCAGGTCCGGGGTGCTAGTCCCTGAGGGTGGGTTGAGACTGGGTCTCCCAAAATTAGTCCCAGGAAAGGGGTTGGACCCACTGTCAAGAAAAGGTACTTTTAAAGGGTTGGACTCCCGGGGTTGGACCCCGCTATAGTGAAAGGTACCTTTAAGGGGGTTGGACTCCACTGTACTACACCACCATACTGTGATCTTCGTTCTGTCTGTCGTTATTTTGTTACTGTGTTACTGTGTCATTATTTTGTTACTGTGTGAGTGGGAATGAATGAGAAAAGTGAAGCGACTGGCCAAGAGTGAATGAGTATAAATCATATATAAACTGTTGGTTTGGAGTATCTGGAGGGGGGCAGATTGTATTATTGAAGAGAAATATTTTAGCTGCTGAATTGAAAACACTCAGACCCAAACACATTTCTAATATTGCTCCATTTGATTTTGCCTTTAAAATTCTGTGTTTTGTGTGTGGAAACCGTTGTGAAACTTAAACTTCGTGCACGTGTATTAATTGTGAGAGGAAGTGATGTTGTCTATTTGCTCGAGTGCTTTTGAAATTTTTTAATGTGTGCATGTACAGTGTGTGCAAAATTTCACCTGTGTTAATTGGTATTTTTGCCGGCATATAAATTTATGCGGGGACGCCCGCGAGATAAAAATAACTAATTGAATCTAATAAGTACTGCTGAGAAACGGAGGCTTGACAATCCAATATGAATTTACCACAAGCTTCAGTTTATTGATTTACAGCATACAGTTTTATAGTGTAGTTAACTAACTCATGCATATTCTGTAATCATACAATACTATTGGTTATATACTTCTACGCCCTAAGTTTGGCTACTTGCCTTAACATGTATCTATGTTTACCTATAGTGCCTGATTTCTACATATTTGTTACCAATTAACGCATTCTAGACGGCCCCCACGACTCCTATGTTGCAGAAAGTCGTGGTGACCTTAGATCGCTGATTGGACGAAGGTATCTAATTAATAGTTGGCTGAATATGGCTATTGTTAAGAAGCGGCTTGTTAATAAGCAATCTATCTACATCTGCGTGTCCCTTCTCTAGAAGCCAGCTTTCCACAATTCCCCTGTTTTCTTTACGCGTTTGTGCAAGCCAAAGCTGATTCACTGTCTGTGATAATGATTTTTTCAAGCATTGCAAGGCACAAGGTAGAATAACAGCTATGCCAACAAGGACAAGTAAAATCACTAATCCTACTTGCAAGATATAGCGAAGCCATCCTGTTATACCCCAGTCACCCCATGGAATTTCGAATAGGCCATCAAAAACCCGAGACGGTTTATTCCATAGGCCTACTTCATCATTGCAGTTTGCATCCAAAGTAAGACTGCGTCTCTTTCTGGACCGCATTAAATTGGCTGCAGTGGTTTTATTCATGGCAAGTAAAGTGAGTTTGCCCAAATAACATGGTCCCCCATAAGCACCTTTCGGAACTCCCTGCCATGCACGGTCTCCACAAATGAGAAATACACCTGATGGAAGGGCAAGGGCACTTTTATTGGCCCAAATTTGTATATAACCACTGCCCCGGCCATAACTTCCATGTGGACCACATTGGGCAGAGATGTTAGCATATTCTGTCGTATGGGGAGTCAACCAGGTGCTGTTAGGAATCACTATGGGGCTACCAAAAGTTATGCAGCCTGTTTCATTGCCACTTGCATTAAGAGCTCGGCTCCCCAAGAGATCCAACTCCTGAGGATCCCATGGCAATGAGGTATTAAGACCCGACAACAAGAGAGCAGTACAATGGCTAACATTGGCAGCTCGTGAGCAGCAGTTAGTTGAAAACCGTGCAAAGCTAGTATTATCAAAGCCTGGGATACCAAGTAAGCATGTGCGAAAAGGGTTAGTGGCTGATGCAAGCGCAAGGCAAAAAGCACTAGTACGTGTTTGATTTGCCCAGGTGACCCACAAATTTGTTTTGTGCTGCACTGGAATCTATGCTACAACAACAGAGATTAGGCAAGCTAAGGTTGATGAATTCACATAATGACCTTAACAACACATCTAGAATCATCAGTACAGTAACAATAACTGTTCTAAAAAGCGAAATTACATTTTTCTATACATAAAATTTTAGCATAAGTATTGCATTGTCTAATTGCTTGAGGGGTTATACTCCCCCCGTTTTTGTTTTTGGCAAGATGTGTTTCTTTCTATAAAAAGATGAAAATGACACAAAGGTGTAACAATACATGGAATGAAACAATAAGCTTATTTAAAAAAAATACATCCTCAATTGTTTAACTACTCTGCTATCTCCCAGGGACTGCAATTGCTGGGAACCTCATTCCACAGGCAGGGCTTGGAGAACCTTTCCCGGGCAAGGATTCCAAGTTTACCTGGAAGAGGGCTCAGCTTTCACAAGTCCAAATCAGCGAGTCAAGGTGACTCGATCACATTTTTGGTGCAGAAACACCTGGGTTTGGTGGCATACTTCCCAACCAGTCAGGACTAAGGCTTGGCCAGAGCCCCAGGCCTTAACTGGGAGGGTTTTCTTAGAGCATCTTATAAACAAGCTTTGATTAATACCAATAAGGAGAGTGTTTTATCATGTTACCACCCTGGTAGATAATCATATAAGGTGAGGTGAAACACTTGAAAACAGTGGACCCTATCATCTGACCTTAACCAAGGAAGATGAAACTGCAAGGCTTTTGTGAACAACAATATAAACTAACAATTTTAAAACTTAAAATAAAGCTTGATCTTAATAAATTTGATTTAAAACTAACAAATAGGACTTAACTATAATGGAATTCAAAGTTGATATCACTTTAACAACTTAACTCTAACAGAATTTAAAACTTAACAGAATTTAAAATTAACATCACTTAATATAACTTAACAGAATTTTAACCTTAACAGAATTTAAAACTTATTAAAATTTACATCTAATAATACTTAATTTTAACAGAATTTATACTTAGCCAAAGGCACTTAACAGGTAACTCAAACTATTCAGTAGAACTTTACTCTTAGGTTTCATTCACACATCAAAACTCTCAAAATCAAAAACCACACTCTCAGCAGTTACAGGTTTCATCTACACATTAAAACACTCAAAAGCAAACAACACTTTCAGCAGGCCTGCAATATTCACACATACACACAACCCTATCTGAAGCAACATTTAAGAGGCTTAACTATAATTGAATTCAAACTTAATAGGATCTAAAATTAATGGAACTTAAAACAACAAATATTGAGTAACAGTTGAACTTGGTGTTAATTGAATTTAAGCTTAATGAAATGTCAAATAACAGACAACATAATATACCTGTAATAAAATATAAATTCATTTAACTTTAATAGTGTTTGAACTTAACAAAATTTAAAATTTAATATAATTTGTGGTGCTTTCATTCTCTTGACTCTGCTTAGCTTTTGTCTTAGGTAAGCTTATCAAGGTATTACTTGGGCTTAATTTTAATGGCACTCAACAGGTAGCCCAAATTATCCAGTATAGTTTCACTTATAGGCCTGGTCCACAAATTTAAAAATGCTTTAGAAGCCAAACGACATTTATAGTATGTTTGTCACAGCACTGTCACACCCACACACACAGACACACTCACACACACATAAACACTGCCCCAAACAACACTTATAAATAAAAATATTTCTTTAAATTTAGTGTGGTAGTTACTTTGTGACGTAGTTTTGGATGTTTCTGCAAATAACTTACATGGGGTAAAGCTTAGGGTGAGCTTTACACAGTTAATTGCATTTAATAATTTTTGTAAATCATTTGATGTTTTGATATAAGGATTTAAGGGTAATGGCTCTAGCTTTATATTTTGTTTAGTTAATATTCACTTTATTTTAAAAAGGGTTTACTGAATTTGTTTAAAACACTGAGTTGGTTTAAAAGCTAAGATATTATGCACCTAATGATGAATGATGCTTTGAGGAAATAGTTCAAAAATTAACTTTGTTAAAATATACTTAGGATAAACACTTTTAAAATTGCTTTAGCAAGGAATTTTAGCTTTTCTTTAAGGTTTTAGTAACTAAGGTTCATCAGGACAATTATGTTGTTACAATGGTTTCTCATTAGTAAAAGCTGGAAACAAGTTTAAATCATAACTTAGTTGCACCAATTAACAGGGTACTTTAAAATACAGTTAAGGATTTTTGGAGCTTTGAAAAGAATCTTCCGTGGCACAGCTAGTGTTTGCTTGCATCATTCGCAGCGGGGCAGTCCCAGTGTCGGTGTTAGTGATGGTTCCAGTGAGCAGGAGGCGGTGAAAGGGGCGTGGACAGCCAGCGGCACCGCCCATCGGGGTGCCTTCTGCGACTTCCGCCTTCTGCTTCAGTTGACAGGAAACCGAGGTTGGAGTAACTTCCGTTTCGCTCTCGGGTTGCAGAGTTTGCATGGCGCGCGGCGGGGCTGTTCCTGGGCGGCGCGGCCGCTCCGAGCTCTCTCTGCTATTACGGTGCGTTTCGGCTTTGCGGGTGGTGGCTCTGATCTGGCAGAAACTGTTGTTCTTTTTCCGCGGTTTGTTTGTGCGGCAATGGAGCGATAGAGGGCTACGATTCTCCCTCCCCCTGGTGGGGGGGGGTGCCGTGGCTGACGGAGTTTTTTGCATGTTAAAAACAGTTTTTTACTGCCACATCGATAACACCGGGGTGATTTCTGGCTACTTTGGCTTCTTACCCGCGATATTTGAGCTCTCTCCAGCATCGCACCCAGTTGTTCTGGCAAAAATTCAACGCTGACTCTCTCACACAAAGCAGCTAAGATGTTCCTCGCTGCAAAGCTGCCAAGCTCCACGATACACCGAGACAGGAATAGGTCCCTCATGCAATCGAGTAACTTTGTATTCTCGGCTCCCGGCAGCGGCACGGCGCGCCCTTCCCCCGCCGGTGCTGGCAGCGAGGGAGAGCTACACTTCCCCCTCCCCCCTGGCGGGGGGGGCTTCCCCGGCTGCTGCGCCGCGGCTGCTTGCATGTTAAAAGCAGCACGGCAACTCTCAAGTTTCTTTCTGCTCTCTGTAACCGCAATTTTCTGTGCCACCCTTGCCAGTTCCAGTTCTGCAGGATGTTGTAAGCAAGCTAGGACTTTACTCCATGGTTTGCCAAGCTTTTTCCCCAGTTTCTCATCATCACACATAGCGTCTCTCACCTTATCTCCTACTTTCTGCCATTCATCACGGTCAAAAATGGTATCAGGGTCAATAAAACAACCTTTAGCCAACCCCCATGCTGTTAACACCATTAAATCACTCTTTATGTCCTTAATCTTAATCCTCCGCTTTTCTAAAAAGCATAATAACAGGTCAGAAGTGGCTTGCCTCTCCATTCCGATTTACGGAACTGCGCACTAACATTCACCCTCAGAGGTTTTCGGCCACTTTTCCTCTCTGGTGCGAGATTTTCACCTCACAAGTCCGGCAGTGTCCAGATCTCGTCTGTACAGTCGTCCTGTGCGTGCGCCCCACTGCTTTGACCCTCCGGGGTGATCGGAGCCAGGTGCCTTCTCAGCCGTGGCTACATCGTCTCCCAGATGGATCCAGCCAATAGGGGTGCGAGACCCTTGGACGTCGGGGTCACCATTATGCTGAGAAACGGAGGCTTGACAATCCAATATGAATTTACCACAAGCTTCAGTTTATTGATTTACAGCATACAGTTTTATAGTGTAGTTAACTAACTCATGCATATTCTGTAATCATACAATACTATTGGTTATATATTTCCACGCCCTAAGTTTGGCTACTTGCCTTAACATGTATCTATGTTTACCTATAATGCCTGATTTCTGCTTATTTGCTACCAATTAATGCATTCTCGACGGCTCCTACAAACTCCATGTTGTAGAAAGTCATGGTGACCTTAGATCGCTGATTGGACGAAAGTATCTAATTAATAGTTGGCTGAATATGGCTATTGTTAAGAAGTGGCTTGTTAAGAAGCAATCTATCTACATTGGTGTGTCCCTTCTCTAGAAGCCAGCTTTCCACAAAGTACCTCTTTAGAACTCCTGTGTGTAGCTGCTGAAATATGGTTGTATAGAATATTGTAGTAGATAGAGCTTGCAAGTAAATAGAGTAAAAAAGAAGGAAAAAGAAGGAAGAGTGAAGTATTTCAAGACCCTCCCCCATCTTGCCTAAAATTTTGGCAGCTGACCCAGGGCGAGCTGCAATTCCCTGTATCCTCCCCTTTCGGAGCGGCAAGAGCGAGCGCAGAAGTGCAAAGCTAGATGCACAGGCTGGGGGCCGGTGGGGAGGTGCGGAGCCGAGTTGGAGCTGTGGGACAGCTACGGGCTCAGCACCAGGCAGTCCCTGACCCTGCCAGCACCTGGGGCAGGGCGGCTGTGGCTTCCCAGCCTCTGTGAGGCTGCGGGACACCCTGGTCACCTGTGGTGCTGCTGGCCTTGCCTGCTGAGAGCGTAGGAGGGGGAAGGGCTGCGTTTGGATACTGCAGAGGGAATGTTTAGAAATGTAGATTGTCTGTTAAGAGTTCTGTCTGGGTCACCAGAATGACTTTGTGAGACAATGAGTACCCCCAGGCAGTAGTGCGAGTGGGGGCTAGAGGAGGGGCAGAATAAACCCCTAAACGAACTGGTTAAAAAGATACTGCAAATGTATGTAAGAAAAGATAAAAGAAAAGGCAAAGGCAAAAGTGATGCCAAAGGTATTACAGCCCCAAAAGAATAAACTGCAAGGCCCCCGGGGCAGAGGAAACAGAGCCAGCCACCAGGATGTGGCAGAGGCATTTCCTCCTCAGCAAGAAAAAGCCGATCAGAGCAGCGACTGATAAGAGATCAGACTGCTATCTGCAGGGCAGAGAGACACTGAAAGCAAAAATGTCTGTAGAAAAGATATACCAAATTTTGTAATTAACTATTTCAAAGTTAAAATCTCCTGCCTGGGTTACTCTGAGTTGTTGGGGTTTTTTTGAAGAAAGGTTTGCTCAAATGCTTTTAATTCAAATTCTTTACCCTTCAAGCAGCCAGACAAATTGCCTTAGAGAAAATGCAAATTAACTGCTGCAAAGAAAAAAATTTAGAACTGCTGAGGGGAAGGTAGAGACAAGGTGTGTCTCTGAGCCACTGTGCAGGCTGTTCAAGCAGCCAAGAACGTGACAATGTGTGCTTAATTCAAGTCCCCAAGGGGGTTCAGTCTTCTCTGTATGGTTTGGTGTCATGGCAAGTAACTTTTGCAAAAGTATTGTTCCCCATGCTTTGAAAATTTAGCAGCCACTTTTGGAGAACACGGTGGCCTGATGCTAATTTTGTGAGTTGCCAGATCCAGTGGCTGGCAGCTATTCATTGTCTCAGAATGTAGCCAGAGGCTGGCTGCACTGTCTGCAAAAGTTGTGCAGCCAAAGCTCTGATGGTAAATGAAGCCCGAAGGCTGACAATAGGAATGTACCTCATAAGTTTCACACCAAGCTAAAGATTTATTAACTCAAAGAGCATCTGAGTAATGACCAGCGCAGTTATTGTACTGTGAATCTTGTTTAGTAAAACAAGAGTATTTAAGAAAAAAAAAATCAAACCAAAAAACGAAGGGGTTTGACTCAGCCTCATTGAAGAAGTTGAAGAAAACCCATGACTGCACAGCATTCAGGTGATAAATCTCCAGACCCGAGCTAGGGAAGATTCGCAAGGCACTCCCTGGTCTGGGGAGAAAATGTATTTAGTAGTGAGTCTTCAAAAATACTAGAAGAGTAACAATTTAAAAGATACACCATCATTAATGAAAGAAAGTTAAAATAAGTGAAACATTGCCTCTCACATAGTCAGCTCGAGCAGCAGAGCTGTAAGTGTTTGTAAAATCCTGCGAAGTATATCAAGAAAAAATAGTGAATATTTTTACTAATTCTAAATATGCATATAGAGTAATACATGCATTTAAGAAATTATAAGAAAAAAAAAGTTTATTGACCTGCAAGAGTAAAACATTAGTTCATTAAATCTTAATTTCTCACTTATTAAAAACTTGATTTGTATAAGAATTTCCAATGGGAAGTTGAAAGAGGCAAGAATTCATCCTTGTCCCCACTCTAACATGTTATCACTGTGCAAGTTTGTTTTAACATCCTTCAGTGTCCTCATCAGATAAAAAGCTGTGTGAGACAAGGAACCACTCAAGCCACAGAAGCAAAAAGAACTGCAAACTTCTCTCACGACTGTGAAATCTACAGCCAGAGACTCCTCTCCAATGTGAAACTCCAGACAAAGAAGACACAAAAGAACAATATTGGACAATATAATATACAGTAAATCGGTTAAATGTCACTGTTGAGCCGCTAGCAGAGAAAAAGACCCGGGTTCTCAGTGTGACAAGAAAGAGGAAATTTATTATTTTGATTTCAATATATATAGACTTTTCAGAGGTCACCCAGATTGGTCAGTCAGAAACCTCCCCCTAGGCCTGATTGGCCAGGCCTGAACTGTCCAAATCTCGAGACACTGTTTCAAAAACATCCAAACTTTATCTTTGTTTATAAAACACAGGAGGATGTTCTCACGGGAAAGAGCTGTGCTAGCCACAGTTAAAAGCTGCAATGCCAAAATGAAACACATTAAATGGTTTAACTTTTTGTATTACCAGAACAGTGCTATCCACAGTCAGCTATCCTAGCAAAACCTTGTAATAATTGTAATGGCAAGTATGGCTTCAGATGCAAAGGGGTAAGTAAGCAGAAAAAAAAGAGAAATCTATATAGGCTTAAATCTAAATTTGTGAAATTGAAATATAACAATAACAACATAATTTTATTTTTAAAATGAAAAAGTTTCAAAAGGATGGCTGGCTATTCTACTAAGTATTTATAGCTGTTGCTGTTTAATGCATATTTGTTTGTCCAGTGTTTAAGAATGCTAAGCCCCTCAAAAGGTAAATACTACCTTTGAAAAATCGCTAAAAGTCATAGACCAATCTGCCAGGCTTTGGGCTCTGCAATTTAAAAGATAATTTTAAATTTAAAATAGCAGTTAAAAGTGTCATTTTTCAGTAGCACATTTGAGGTCCTAGAAAGAACTCGCAAAATCATATAAAAGGATCCTGAATGTCTGTTGATTTTTGTGAGTGGCTAATATTTGTGAGCATATTTTTTCTGTAAATTGAAAGATAATCTAGATTTACAGAGAGTAAAATAAAAGACTAAAAAGGGGGGAAAATAGCCTAATAGATCACAAGCAAAAGACTAACAGTATAAAAATCTTAGTCAGTTATCCTTTATGCTTTCCTCTTTCCTTTATGCTCTGTTTGCTAGAAATTCTACCAAGGTGAGGAAGAAAAGTACCCCATTTTACAAGCAGCAAAAGCTATCAGCGGTCCTGATCACTGTCTGGAGCCATGATGTGAGCTGCCAAAACTAGAAAAATTAATGTCTCTGAGACACTTCAAGATGCCTGTGTGTGTGGTGTGTGTGTGGGGAAGGGGCAGGTCAGGCCTTGCCCTGGTGAGACAGTGAACTGCTCCTTACCTCAGCCCCAGAGCATCCCAGCCCTGCAGTGAGGTCCAGTCATGGACACAGCAGAGGCAGTGCTGCACAGAGCTCCAAGCCCAGCCCTATAGTAGAGCCAGCCATGCACACAGCAGAGGCAGTGCTCCATTCTCCCCATCCTTGACTCCAAAGAAACCTGCTGGGGGATGGAAGGCCCAAGAAAGCCAAAAGAATTAACATTCTTCTTAGAATTTCTATAGATTCTTTCTTCTTTTTCTTCAAAAGAACTGCTCAAAATTCTAGACCTATAGGGAAGCTAAAATGTAAAATAAAAATCAAACTAAGGTAAGACCAAAACCCAAGAGTAGGCCAGTGCCCCCAGGGCAGAGTTGATATTAAATATATGAACACAGTGCCCATAAAGTTTTGCCCTTGGGATGACAAAGTTGCTGTGCAATAAGACCAGTATCTCTCCACAATAGTGTTGTTCCTCAACTAACAGAGCTTACTCCGAGCTTTTATACTAAGATATAAACCCAACAATTTTCACAGTTTTGCCAGGTGGTTTATACCCTGGCCCAAAGTAAGTAAACTAAAGAAGAATCTTTTTACCACTGTAGAGACCATAATGAATGCCACTGCAGATGCCATAAAAACACAGCAAATCAAGATTATGAACATCTCACAATTAACTATAGATTTGCTGTATGCCAGAAGAGAAAGAGTATGTACAGTTATAAATACAAGCTGTTGCAATTATGTTAGTACTAACTTAAACAAATGTATGCAATAGTTATTTGTGTTATTGCATTGTTATTTACTGTGCAATAGTAGTTATAGTTGTATGATATTATGTACTTGGAATTGCGATGCTTATATTCAATGGTAAAAGTACAAATTTAGATATGAAATAGAAAAAAGTACTTACTTTCATGACATACAAGATTTGTAAAGAATTACAGAATTAAAAAAAGAAAAGGGGGGATTGAGAAAGGAGTAGTCAAATAGAAAACCCAAATCTATTTGCACTTCAACCATTCTTGTTTCTTTGAGCTTTTGCCCCTTCCACCAGCACGGTGCCCATCAGTTCTGGCCTTGTAGATTCCCTTAATTTTATCAAGAAAAAAGGGGGGAAAAGGAATCCTTTTGCCATTGAGCACAAGAAATCGCTAATAATATTAATGACTTATGAGAAGTAATTTGTATAACCACTCCTATCCTGGGGAATGTAATGAATATTCATGAATTTTACCTATAACACTGTGCCTTTGGAGGTATTGGTGTGTGTGTTTGGTGGAAACAATTCCCCACACATCCGGTGCACCGAATAAAGCAAATACCCACTTCTCTGACTTAGTCTCTGAAGTGTCTCTGAGCTCGATTGGGGCAAATCAATATCCTGCTGCAGAAAGGGATCTTTGTGCCCTTAACAGTTTGTGGCAGCCCAGAGACACCACTCATAGCAATGATTGCCCCAAACCTATTATATCTCCCTACACACAAGGGCTAGACAGTGTCACCTCCCAGCTTTTGATGGCTGGGATGGTGATTCGCCCCAATCGAGCTCAGAGACACTTCAGAGACCAAGTCAGAGAAGTGGGTATTTGCCACATTCCAGTGTGTGAAACACACATACTCAGTACCCCAAAGACACAGTGTTATAAATATTAATTACATTCTTTGGGATAGGAGTGGTTATACAAATAATTTCTCAGAAGTCATTAATATCATTAGCATGTGCACCACGCATGCTCCGTATGTCCTGGTGGTCTTTGAATACCCCCAAAGCCCCCTCCAAGGTGATGGTTCTTCATGGGATGATTCAGTGGTTTCTGTGCTGGTTTCAAATGCATGCTTAGCTGATAAGTCATCAGGCCAGAGCTGTTACCTACAATTTGAATTTGAATTAAGGGTTCAGCCTTCAGCCCTGGAAGCCACAGACAGGCGCCTGTGCTGGTGGAAGGGGGGCAAAAGCTCAGAGAATCTTTCTCAATCCCCCCTTTTCTTTTGTAATTTGTAATTCTTTACAAATCTTGTATGTCACGAAAGTAAATACTTTTCTCTATTTTATATCTAAGTTTATACTTTTGCCATTGAGCATAAGCATCGCAGTTCTAAGTACATAATATTATACAACAATAACTACTAATACAAACAGCAAGTGACAATGCAAAAATACAAATAACTATTACAGACAATTGTTTACCATGCTATAAGTTTGTCTCATACCTCTTTAAACCTTCAAGAAGTGTCATCCAATGTGATCTGATACAACGTTCGTATTTTGTAACTGTAGCAGCCTGTATTTATAACTGTACATATTCTTTCTCTTTGGGCATACAGCAAATCTATAGTTAATTTTGAGATGCTCTTTATCTTCATTTGCTGTGTTTTTATGGCATCTGCAGTGGCATTCATTATGGTCTCTACAATGGTAGAAAGATACTTCTTTAATTTACTTACTTTGGGCCAGGGTATAAACTACCTGGCAAAACTGTGAAAATTGGTGGGTTTATCTATTAGTATAAAAGTTCGGAGTAAGCTTTGTTAGTTGAGGAACAACACTAATGTGGAGAGATACTGGTTGAGCAGTTCTTTTGAAGAAAAAGAAGAAAGATAGAATTTATAGAAATTCTAAGAGGAATGTTAATTCTTTTGGCTTTCTTGGGCCTTCCATCCCTAGCAGGTTTCTCTGGAGTCAGGGATGGGGAGAATGGAGCACTGCCTCTGCTGTGTGCATGGCTGGCTCTACTATAGGGCTGGGCTTGGAGCTCTGTGCAGCACTGCCTCTGCTGTGTCCATGACTGGACCTCACTGCAGGGCTGGGATGCTCTGGGGCTAAGGAGCAGTTCACTGTCTCACCAGGGCAAGGCCTGACCTGCCCCTTCCCCACACACACACCACACACACAGGCATTTTGTGTTGCAGAGACATTAATTTTTCTAGTTTTGGCAGCTCACATCATGGCTCCAGACAGTGATCAGGACCACTGATAGCTTTTGCTGCTTGTAAAATGGGGTACTTTTCTTCCTCACCTTGGTAGAATTTCTAGCAAACAGAGCATAAAGGAAAAAGGAAAGCATAAAGGATAACTGACTAAGACTCTCATACTGTTAGTTTTTTGCTTGTGATCTATTAGGCTATCTTTTCTCTCTTTTTTAGTCCTTTAACTCTCCATAAATCTAGATTATCTTTCAATTTACAGAAAAAATATGCTCACAAATATTAGCCACTCACATAAATCAACAGACATTCAGGATCTTTTTATATGATTTTGCGAGCTTTTTCTAGGACTTCAAATGTGCTACTGAAAAATGACACTTTTAACTGCTATTTTAAATTTAAAATTATCTTTTAAATTGCAGAGCCCAAAGCTTGGCAGATTGGTCTATGACTTTTAGTGATTTTTCAAAGGCAGTATTTTTTCTTTTGTGGGGCTTAGCATTCTTAAACACTGGACAAACAAATATGCATTAAACAGCAACAGCTATAAATACTTAGTAGAATAGCTAGCCATCCTTTTGAAACCTTTTCATTTTAAAAATAAAATCACTTTGCTATTGTTATATTTCAATTTCACAAATTTAGATTTAAGCCTATATAGCTTTCTCTTTTTTTCTGGCTTACTTACCCCTTTGCATCTGAAGCCATACTTGCCATTACAATTATTACAAGGTTTTGCTAGGATAGCTGACTGTGGATAACACTGTTCTGGAAATACAAAAAGCAAAACCATTTAATGTGTTTCATTTTGGCGTTGCAGCTTTTAACCAATTTACTGTATATTATATTGTCCAATATTGTTCTTTTATGTCCTCTTTGTCTGGAGTTTCACATTGAAGAGGAGTCGCTGGCTGTAGATTTCACAGTCGTGAGGGAAGTCAGCAGTTCTTTTGCTTCTGTGGCTTGAGTGGTTCCTTGTCTCACACAGCTTTTTATCTGATGAGGACACACTGAAGGATGTTAAAACAAACTTGCACAGTGATAACATGTTAGAGTGGGGGAGAAGGATGAATTCTTGCCTCTTTCAACTCTCTGTTGGAAATTCTTATACAAATCAAGTTTTTAATAAGTGAGAAAGTAAGATTTAATGAACTGATATTTTACTCTTGCAGGTTAATAAACCTTTTTCTTATAATTTCTTAAATGCATGTATTACTCTATATGCATATTTAGAATTAGTAAAAGTATTCACTATTTTATCTCGATATACTCTGCAGGACTTTACAAGCACTTACAGTTCTGCTGCTCGAGCTGACCATGTGAGAGGCAATGTTTCACTTATTTTAACTTTCTTTCATTAATGATAGTGTATCTTTTAAATTGTTACTCTTCTAGTACTTTTGAAGACTCACTACTAAATACATTTTCTCCCCAGACCAGGGAGTGCCTCGTGAATCTTCCCTAGCTCGGGTCTGGAGATTTATCACCTGAATGCTGTGCAGTCATGGGCTTTCTTCAACTTCTTTAAGGAGGCTGAGTCAAACCCCTTGTTTTTTGTTTTTTTTTCTTCTTAAACACTCTTGTTTTACTAGACAAGATTCACAGTACAATAACTGCGGTGGTCATCTGTGGCTAGCACAGGTTTTTCCCACGAGAATTCTTCTTGTGTTTTATAAATAAAGATGAAGTTTGGATGTTATTGGAACAGTGTCCCAGAACTTGGACAGTGCAGGCCTGGCCAATCAGGCCTGGGGGAAGGCTTCTGACTGACCAATCTGGGTGACTTTTGAGAACTCTATATATGTGATGAAATCAAAACAATAAAGGTCATTCCTTCTTGCCACTGAGAACTGGTGTTTTCATTACTCTGCTAGCTGCTCAACAGTGACAGTCATCTACTCAGATGCTCTTTGAGTTAATAAATCTTTAGCTTGGTGTGAAACTTATGAGGTATATTCCTATTGTCAGCCTTCGGGCTTCATTTACCATCAGAGCTTTGGCTGCACAACTTTTGCAGACAGTGCGGCCAGCCTCTGGCTACGTTCTGAGACAATGAATAGCTGCCAGCCACTGGATCTGGCAACTCACAAAATTAGCATCAGGCCACCGTGTTCTCCAAAAGTGGCTGCTAAATTTTCAAAGCATGGGGAACAACACTTTTGCAAAAGTTACTTGCCATGACAACAAACTATACAGAGAGGACTGAACCTCTTGAGGATTCAGTTGTTTCTACAGACATTCTTGCTTTCAGTGACTCTGCCCTGCAGATAGCAGTCTGATCTCTTATCAGCTGCTGCTCTGATCGGCTTTTCTTTTGCTGAGGAGAGAATTCCTCTGCCATGTCCTGGTGGCTGGCTCTGTCTCCTCTGCCCCGGGGGCTTCGCAGTTTATTCTTTTGGGGCTGTAATACTTTTGGCATCACTTTTGCCTTTGCCTTTTCTTTATCTTTTCTTACATACATTTGCAGTATCTTTTTAACCAGTTCGTTCAGGGGCTTATTATGCGCTTCCTCCAGCCCCCACCCGCACTACTGCCTGAGGGTGCTCATTGTCTTACAAAGTCATTCTGGTGACCCAGACAGAACTCTTTAACAGACAATCCACATTTCTAGACATTCTTTCTGCAGTATCCAAAAGCAGCCCTGCCCCCTCCTACGCTCTCAGCAGTCAAGGCCAGCAGCACCACAGGTGACCAGGGTGTCCCGCAGCCTCACAGAGGCTGGGAGGCCACAGCCACCCTGCCCCAGGGCCTGGCAGGGTCAGGGACTGCCTGGTGCTGAGCTCACAGCTGTCCCACAGCTCCAGCTCAGCTCTGTACCTCCCCACAGGCCACCAGCCTGTGCATCCAGCCCCGCACTTCTGCGCTCGCTCCTGCCGCTCCGAAAGGGGAGGATACAGGGAATTGCAGCTCGCCCTGGGTCAGCCGCCAAAACTTAAGGCAAGATGGGGGAGGGTCCCAAAATACCTCTTCTCTCTTCCCTCTCCTTCCCTCTTTCTACTCTACTCACCCGCAAGCTCTATCTACTACAACATTCTATACAACCATATTTCAGCAGCTACACACAGGAGTTCTAAAGAGGTACTTATTAGATTCAATTAGTTATTTTTATCTCGCGGGCGTCCCCACATAAATTTATATGCCGGCAAAAATACCAATTAATACAGGTAAAATTTTGCACACACAGTAAATGCACACACATTAAAAAATTTCAAAAGCGCTCGAGCAAATAGACAACATCACTTCCTCTCACAATTAATACACGTGCACGAAGTTTAAGTTTCACAACAGTTTCCACACACAAAACACAGAATTTTAAAGGCAAAATCAAATGGAGCAATATTAGAAAGGTGTTGGGGTCTGAGTGTTTTAATTCAGCAGCTAAAATCTTTCCCTTCAATAATACAATCTGCACCCCTCCAGATACTCCAAACCAACGGTTTATATATGATTTATACTCATTCACTCTTTACCACTCGCTTCGCTTTTCTCTGGCCGTTTCTGTCGCCAGAGAATGGAAACGCAGATAGAGCTCCACTCTCGCTTTGTGTCGGAGACACGTCATATTCATTCACACTCACACAGTAACAAAATAACGACAGACAGAACAAAAATCACAGTATGGTGTAATACAGTGAGGTCTAACCCCCTTAAAGGTACCTTTCACTATAGCGGGGTCCAACCCTTTTAAAGTACCTTTTCCTGACAGTGGGGTCCAACCCCTTGCCCAGGACTAACTTCAGGAGACCCAGTCTCAACCCACCCTCGGGGACTAGCACCCCAGACCTGCAGGCATTTATTTTAAAAGTAGCAAATACCTTAATTTGGTGCAGATGGTCCTTAGTCTACTCCCGCCGTGAGCCAAAGGACAGCTGAGCTCCCCCTGAAAATTCAGGGTCGCGACTGGAAGGTCTGCTTACCCCTGGATTCGGCAGCCGAGCAGAGTCAGGGTCCCATCTGGGGTGCCAATTTGATTCGCCCCAATCGAGCTCAGAGACACTTCAGAGACCAAGTCAGAGAAGTGGGTATTTGCTTTATTCAGTGCACCGGATGTGTGGGAATTGTTTCCACCAAACACACATACCTCAGTACCCCAAAGACACAGTGTTATAGGTAAAATCATTAATATTCATTACATTCTTTGGGATAGGAGTGGTTATACAAATAATTTCTCAGAAGTCATTAATATCATTAGCATGTGCACCACACATGCTCCGTATGTCCTGGTGGTTTTTGGAGACCCCCAAAGCCCCTTCCAAGGTGATGGTCCTTCATGGGATGATTCAGCAGTTTCTGTGCTGGTTTCAAATGCATGCTTAGCGGATAAGCCATCAGGCCAGAGCTGTTACCTACAATTTGAATTTGAATTAAGGGTTCAGCCTTCAGCCCTGGAAGCCACAGACAGGCGCCTGTGCTGGTGGAAGGGGGGCAAAAGCTCAGAGAATCTTTCTCAATGGTTTCTGAAAAGCTAATTTAGAGGATGGGATGGTCATTTGTTAAGCTCCTGTTGTTTGCAGAGAAAATAAACCCTTACCTACCGAAGGGATGCCACCAACCAAGGTGGCCCATGACGCCCCTCCACCACACCAACACAAGAGCCCCCAAATAGCTGAGGCAGTCAGTCACGTCAACATATGCTTAGGGAGTCTTTAATCTGTGGACTATTGACATGATAAACCATAATATCTCTTTAGGAGCTATTACAGCCCATTGTGTCAGTAGGTACTTTTATGGAGTCCTTAATCTGCAGATAGACAGGCTAGACCATAAATTTGTGTCTATGTCTAATGAGGCAGCTCTTATTACTCATCATAGACAGTAGTCATGCAGGCTAAAGAGCCTTAATACTATTTCTTAAATTTTTTAAAAAGTAGTCCACCCATTCATTCAAATGGCCCTTTGCTCCTAGCAAAATCAGTCAACCTTGCACGAAAACAAATGTCCAACTGATTTCCTCCCAGGAATTCAGTTGGATGATATTTTATAAAGACTGGTATCCAGAAGCCAAGATGTTGCCAACAGATTTGTAACCTTGCAAGTCTGATGGGGACAAAGGGCATAAAATGTGGCAGAAGCCAACAGGGGAAGGAGTCTGGGATTTCCTGATATTTCTAGGGTGTTGGACTTTAGGATTTATCCTTTTGTTTTGTTTCTCTTTAGGGATTTTTGTCCCATTCGTTGCTAAGAGAGAATAATGATCTTAAGAGAGACAAAAAATGAACCCATGGGGGGGATGGGGTGGGAAGTGCACCTCGCTGCCCTTCTCTTATCTGAGGGCTTTCTCTTGGAGGAGCAGAGATACCGCTAGACTTGGGCTGGGGGGGGAAGGGGCTGGGCGTGGCTCCTAGCCGGTCTTTCTCTCTCTCAGCATCGGCGGGGACCGGTCGAGTTGCTGCTTACTGCGGGGAGAATTCATTGCCACCGCCGGAGCCCAGCCCTATACTGCTCCTTCCTTACTGTGGGTGAGCCTTTGCTCGTAAGAGCAGCTGTTGAACTGGGACCTTATTAACACCCAATTTGACTGGAAAGGACCTCCACCATCCACTCGGGTGCCTCAAGGGAAAACCCAGGACCCCGACCTCCTCCCAGAGGGCACGCCTCCCTGGCTGTGTGCAGCAGCTGCTACAGAGAAGCCTGACTGTCACTGCCTAGCCTTTTCTGCCACTGCCTCGGGCTTTTACGCTACACACTCGAACCCAACACCCTGTGTACACCCGACTCCCGCGGCCCCTGCTAAGGCTGCAGAGTTTCCTGTTACATCTTGTTTGCCACTCCGGAGGTGTGCCTGCCTTTTGCCGTTCAAGTCACTGCTCGGAAGTTTCCTGCTACAGCCCATTTCCACCATCCAGCCCGCTCGCCATTATCCACGTGAGGGAAAAGATGACTGAACTCGCGCCACAGCACCCCCTGCAGCCCCGGGGAAATCATCGCACCTGCCCTGCCCGGCTGGGAGCCAACAGCACCCCTGCCAGCTGTGACTGTAACTGCACCAAAGGGAAGGGTGTTTGACAGCCCAGAGAAGGCTGTTACTGGGTTTCCGGTTTTGGTTTGTTGTTGTTTTTTGCCTTGTTATACATACTAGTAAAGAACTGTTATTCTTTTTCCCATATATTTGCCTGAAAGCCCCTTAATTTAAAAGTTATAATAATTCGGAGGGAAGGGGGGGTCATATTCTCTATTCTAAGGGAGGTTCCTGCCTCCCTTGATAGACACCTGTCTTTCAAACCAAGACATAGGGAAATGTTTCTTTGGTTCAGACTCATGTTAGCAGGAACCTACAAGCTTGGGAGTGCTCTGCTCAGTCCCCTTGTGACCCAACCAAGAACTTCCATCACCTTCGCCACAGCTGGGAAACTCTCTTGTGAAATCAGGAAAAACACAAGGTTGGGTTAGACACTGGGTAGAGATGACTGATCCTCTCAGGTTCACACCCCAACTTGGTGGTTCTTTGAGTCAACCTTCTCCCAATCTGGAACCCAGGCCTGACCTTTGAGGGTTAATTTAGGGATAGGATAATAACAGCAAGAAAATAAAGTGAGAAAGGATCCTTGCAAACATGTTGTTGCAGACCTGCAAAGCCTCAGGAGCAGGCACCAGTATGGCATATGCCAAGGCTGACCCAGGAGGAATGTCCAAGCTTGAAAAACATGGGGTGATTGATGTTCCCTGCATGAAAGGAGGGTAAAGTAAGAACCAAAGTGAAACCACTGATTTCATGGAGTCCACCAAACCAGAAATTTGATTCATAAACAACTTCTTAGACACTGCTACTGTCTAATTATGGTGATTAATCAATTACCACAGCTAAAAACAACTAGAGAAGAATCTTTTTTTTGCCCATTTTCTTTAAAAGCCAAGTAAGACTGGAACTACAAGGCGAGGCAGGGAATACACAGGCACGCACCAAAAATGCCTGTCTGCCTGTCTCCAGGGGTTAGAGAGGAACCATCTGACTCCAGTTTCCTCCATACCAGTCTGTGGGCCTCATCAGTGTGGTGGTGCACTCCCCTCCCCCCCCCTTCCTTCCAGGCTGCAGTGTGATCTGAGAAATGCTTGTTAGGCCTTGTCCTTGAAAACACCACATGGGCTCAGCTCATTCTGAGCTTATCAAAAACACTGTCTGCTCCCAGGAACTCTTAACAAGCTTCTGTTTTTCTCATGATCAGCCTTGGAAAATATTTCTCTGGCCTGAATGGCATAGCATTCTGGTTCTCACACTTTCAAAGAAAGTGTCGACCCAAACTGTGGCCAGGATGAAACATTGTTATGACTAAAGCCCACGCTCTTGCAACCCTATAAACGACAGTCCAAGATGGGGCCCTTTGAGCTCTCCTGGACCGCAGTGGGCCTGCAACCAGCAATCTCCCTCTGAGTGGGACGCCTCTCAGAGCCAGCAAACCCTCAGGTTTGCTATACCTGGAGGATCACTGAAACACAATGTGTCCTGGGCAATACCCTCACTCCTTGAGGCCTGATCCTTGACCTGTCAGGAGATGCGAAAGCATCTGAAGCGAGTATTTTCACTGACCTCTGAGGGAGATTTTTCCACAGGTACCTTATCCTGCACTGACTATTTCTGTCTGTGTGCATACCCTTTGTGCATATGCTATAGCAAATCTGGAAGTTAAGTTATAATTTAGGCTAATGCTGTTAAGTGTTATTTCTCTGTTAGATGGTTAAGATTAAGCTATAAATTAAGGTATAAGTTAAGGTACGGTTAAGTTTAAGTGTTGTTAAGCTTTAGGCCGCATTCCTTTTCATCCTTGTCTACACTGTCTTTACACACACACCCCCCTAGATAGTTTTCAATTTATCTCTGTTTTGATTGACTGAATTTTGTTTGGTTTTGTTGTTGCTTTCTTTCCCTTGTTGTGCCTTAGCTGTCCTTTGTAAGTAGAGTGAATCTTGCCAACGAATCTGTTGTGCTTTGTAGTTTAATATTAAATCTGACTTTTGCTCATACCCTTGTTGGTGATTTTTGGGCGATCTCAAGCACGCTCATTCAGGACAATCAGTTATGCAAATTATAGAGTACAGTGCTATCTGAAGGACAAATTTCAACTCAGCCCAGAGAAAAGCCTTGGAGTGTTGGGGAAGATGAAATAGGAAAGCCTTATAAATATGATTACCTGGCAAAAATGCTGAGAATATGAACACTATAAGCGAAATTGAAATGAAGACAAGCTTTGAGTTACCAAACCCCAGTTACTGAACAACTAGAAAACAATGGTACTGCCGACTGGAGGTAATCCCCCTCTTGATGAAACAATACCCTCTGCTTGCAGACAGGTCCAAGGGTCAGAGCATACCCTGCCAAATTGGCAGAGGGTCCAAAAAGCAGTTTTTAGGGTTTAAAATAGAACACCGTATGGTAATGCGATGATTCTTATAGGTTGTATGTAAATGTTGTAGGATTTGTAGCTTGTTCTAGATTGGTTAATGAAAATTAGAATATTCAACACAGAAGATGATTTACTGTTTTGGAAACAGCAACCGGCATCTCTTTTTCTGTCTATCTCGCTCTCTCTTGTTTCTCTGACCTGCTTTGGGCTGCATCTGGCAGCCCCGAGCAGGTCTCCTACACCCACGCCCTTTCACAATAAACCCCATGCTCTAAGACCTGACTTCAGAGATCTCTCGTGTCTGTCCTGACCGTCTGAAACCGACAAACAGACCCTCCAATCCTACAGGCTCAATTCCTACATTGGAGGAAAGGTGGGGATAAAGTAGCCAGCCAAATCCATTAATAATATTTACAGTAAATGGGCTTCTCTGCTGTTGTTTAGTATACAGTCAGTCTAATTATTTTTGAAGTTTTCATTTAAAGAACCTTCTTTATCTACATCTCCTACTCCCCTCAAAGGTGTGGGAAAACTTTTCCCTTGTTTCAAAAAAGCAGTAGGACAGGAATCCCTTCCTCAAGCCCCAATATGGCAGTCAGGTGGGACAAACAGATGCTTCAAGAGGGGAGACCCTTCCAACATCCACAGGGATTTTTAAGATTCCTGGGCCACCTGGATAGGCACAAGGGCATGCAGATCCACGTGGAAAATCCCCAAAATCCTATTTTGATGCTGAAGCCACAAGAAGCCACTGGGCCACACCAACCCTGTGGTCACAGCCCCCCTCAATGCAGACACCAAGCTCAGGTTTAGAGAATGATGACCTTAAAAAGCTTTTGAAATTAAAAATAAATCTCCACTATCATAAGGTGGGGAAGTTGCCTAGTACACAGCTCTCCACTGACTACATGTAGCTGTGTGGGTTGCAAGTTAAAAACCTTGTAAAGACCTTAATAAAAACTGAAGCAGAGCAGTCTAATATTTCCAAACTGTCATGGTTATAGAAAAAAGGGGTGGAGTTTCTATCACTGTTTAATTCCATACCACCCACATCATGGCAGCGGCATAGTTTCAGCAGGAGGAAGCCAGGGCAGAAGGGTTGCCATCTTTTTCTGGGCTCAAGAGAGGGGTGTTCAGGTTTTGGGGTCAGCCGGGCAGACCTAGCCCCTCTCTACCACCAGCAGTCCCTTTCCCATTTCTCTGAGCCACGCTTTTTCTGGTTTGGTGCTGAAAGACAGCGCCAGTGAGCCAAAGATGCCCCTCCGAGAAAAAGGGAGAGAGCAGCGGCAGCACGGAGCGGAGCCCAGCCAAGCCACGTGGACCCCAAGCCGCAGCCGCTGCAACTGCAGCAGCTGCCATAGTTGCAGCCAGAGCCCAAGCCACAGACGGAACCACCAAGCGCTCCAGTCCTGCTCCAGCAAAGTCAGGCCCAGGAGAAGGGTCCCCTGACCTGTTTCAGAGCCCTGTCAGGTACCACCAGGTTTAGTCTTGTTCCCATTTTTTCCGTTGTTTTTGGCTGAGGTAAGAAAGTTAAGCCGCGAGCCTCCTCAACATATTACTTTTGTTTTCCCATACACCACGTGGCCCAGTGCAGGGCCAGTCGCCATTTTGCCTTTGTCTGGGAAACCACACCAGACGCTGTCTTCAAGAAGCGTTTTTGTTTGTTTGGTGGTGAATACCCTTTTGTGGGTAAAACACTCTCTCTTTTGTACACTCTTTTATTAATATTTTTGTGCTTATTGCGATTTTTCAGTAAATTGTGATTCCATCTTATAATCTCTCCTAGTGTTTCCTCCACTATCAGAAGGGGGTGGGGGAAAAGGGGCAGCTTGAGTGGGTTTAATTTTCCCACTGGATTTTAAACCAAAATACAAACTGATACCTAATGCATAGATATGTGTTAGGATTCCCCCCAAATGCGTTCCACGCACACACATGCCGCTCTCATTTCAATACTGAAAGAAGTCTCTCTACTCAGTATACCAACCAAGAATTCTCCCTAAAGACTGAAAACAGACATAAAAACGTGCTTCCCTCCCACACCAAAAAAAGCCCACCTCTCCCATGCTGCTCCCTGTGAGCAGCATCCCTCACAGGGATGTAAACACATGGTGAAAGCAGGGTTGGAACAAAAGCCCTTTTCATGCTTGTTGTGCCCTGATCTGTAACAATTATGAAAACTGTTTAGCTAGGCTGGCATTTGGAGCATTTATTGCATTCCTGCCAATAAATTCCAGTCCTGGATCTGATGAAAAGGGCTCCCTGCCGCCCCCCTTCCCCCTCCCTCCCTCCCTCCCTCCCTTCCCTTCATTCCTCCTGGCTTTCTTTACAACCTAATACCTTGGTGATGCGGGGCCAGGGCCTACTTAGGGGGAAAAAACAACACCCAGTGCCAGACTGGAGACAGCATGCAGACTGAAAAAGTTAATCATTACTTGTCTGCCTTTATAATCTAATCACGCCTATTCCTAAGATCAGGCAGTGAAGCACGCTAGTGTACAGACAGGGTCACCACCCAGGAATGGACAAACAGACAAACAGCATCAGCCCCTACCCAGGCAGGGAGCAAGCAAGGGATGGACAGACAGAATGGACAGTGTTTGGATGGAGTTCACAAGCTAGACCATGCACACATTCCTCCCCTCGATTCGCCCCAATCGAGCTCAGAGACACTTCAGAGACCAAGTCAGAGAAGTGGGTATTTGCTTTATTCGGTGCACCGGATGTGTGGGGAATTATTTTCACCAAACACACACACCTCAGTACCCCAAAGACACAGTGTTATAGGTAAAATCATGAATATTAATTACATTCTTCAGGATAGGAGTGGTTATACAAATCATTTCTCAGAAGTCATTAATATCATTAGCATGTGCACAACGCATGCTCCGTATATCCTGGTGGTCTTTGGAGACCCCCAAAGCCCCCTCCAAGGTGAAGGTCCTTCATGGGATGATTCAGTGGTTTCTGTGCTGGTTTCAAATGCATGCTTAGCTGATAAGCCATCAGGCCAGAGCTGTTACCTACAATTTGAATTTGAATTAAGAGTTCAGCCTTCAGCCCTGGAAGCTACAGACAGGCGCCTGTGCTGGTGGAAGGGGGGGGGGCAAAAAGCTCAGAGTCTCAATTCCCCCCTTTTCTTTTGTAATTTGTAATTCTTTACAAATCTTGTATGCTATGAAAGTAAATACCTTTTTCTATTTTATATTTAAGTTTATACTTTTGCTATTGGATATAAACATCACAGTTCTAAGTACATAATATTATATAACAATAACTACTATTGCAGACAGTAAATAACAATGCAATAACACAAAAAACTATTACATACATTTGTTTAAGTTAGGATTAACATAATTGCAACAGCTTGTATTTATAACTGTACATACTCTTTCTCTTTTGGCATACAGCAAATTTATAGTTAATTGTAAGATGCTCTTTATCTTGATTTGCTGTGCTTTTATGGCACTATGGCCTCTACAATGGTAGAAAGGTTCTTTTTTTAGTTTACTTATTTCAGGCTAGGGTATAAACTACTTGGCAAAACTGAAAATTGGTGGGTTTATATATTCGGAGTAAGCTTTGTTAGTTGAGGAACAACACTAATGTGGAGAGATATTGGTTGAGCAGTTATTTTGAAGAAAAAGAAGAAAGACAGAATCTATAGACATTCTAAGAGGAATGTTAATTCTTTTGGCTTTCTTGGGCCTTCCATCTCCTAGCAGGTTTCTTTGGAGTCAGGGATGGGGAGATTGGAGCACTGCCCTCTGCTGTGTCTATGACTCGCCTCACTATAGGGCTGGGCTTGGAGCTCTGTGCAGCACTGCCTCTGCTGTGTCCATGACTGGCTCCACTATAGGGCTGGGCTTGGAGCTCTGTGCAGCACTGCCTCTGCTGTGTCCATGACTGGACCTCACTGCAGGGCTGGGATGCTCTGGGGGGTGAAGTAAGGAGCAGTTCACTGTCTCACCAGGGCAAGGCCTGACCTGTCCCTTTCCCACACACACCATACACACAGGCATTTTGAAGTGTTGCAGAGACATTAAATTTTTCAGTTTTGGCAGCTCACATCATGGCTCCAGACAGTGATCAGGACCACTGATAGCTTTTCTTGCTTGTAAAATGGGGTACTTTTCTTCCTCACCTTGGCAGAATTTCTAGCAAACAGAGCAGAAAGGAAAGAGGAAAGCATAAAGGATAACTGACTAAGATTCTCATGCTGTTAGTTTTCTGCTTGTGATCCATTAGGCTATCTTTTCTCACCTTTTCAGTCTTTTGTTTTACTCTCCGTAAATCTAGATTATCTTTCAATTTACAAAAAAATATGCTCACAAATATTAGCCACTCACAAAATCAACAGATGTTCAGGATCTTTTATACGATTTTGCGAGCTTTTTCTAGGACTTCAAATGTGCTACTGAAGAATGGCACTTTTAACTGCTATTTTAAATTAACTTTTAAATTGCAGAGCCCAAAGCCTGGCAGATTAGTCTATGGCAGTATTTTCTTTTGTGGGGCTTAGCATTCTTAAACACTGGACAAACAAATATGCATTAAACAGCAACAGTTATAAATACTTAGTAAAATAGCCAGCCATCCTTTTGAAACTTTTTCATTTTAAAAATGAAATTATTTTGTTATTGTTATATATCAATTTCACAAATTTAGATTCAAGCTCACATAGCTTTCCCTTTTTTTTTTTTTTTCCTGGCTTACTTACCCCTTTGCATTTGAAGCCATACTTGCCATTACAATTATTACAAGGTTTTGCTAGGATAGCTGACTGTGGATAACACTGTTCTGGTAATACAAAAAACAAAACCATTTAATGTGTTTCATTTTGGTTTCACACTGGAGAGGAGTCTCTGGCTGTAGAACTCACAGCCGTGAGGGAAGTTAGCAGTTCTTTTGCTTCTGTGGCTTGAGTGGTTCCTCATCTTACACAGCTTTTTGTCTGATGAGGACACACTGAAAGATGTTAAAACAAACTTGCACAGTGATAACACATGTTAGAGTGGGAGAATGATGAATTCTTGCCTCGTTTAACTCCCCATTGGGAATTCTTTTAATAAGTGAGAAATTAAAATTTAATAAACTTCCCTTTTTTTCTTGTAATTTCTTAAATGCATGTATTACTCTATATGCATATTTAGAATTAGGAAAAATATTCACTATTTTGTCTTTATATACTTCGCAGGATTTTATAAGCACTTACAGCTCTGCTGCTTGAGCTGACTATGTAAGAGGCAATGTTTCACTTATTTTAACTTCCTTTCATTAACGATAGTGTATTTTTCAAATTGTTACTCTTCTAGTACTTTTGAAGACTCACTACTAAATAAATTTTTTTTTTTCAACTTCCTCAAGGAGGCTGAGTCAAACCCCTTTGTTTTTGGGGTTTTTTTTCTTAAATACTCTTGTTTTACTAGACAAGATTCACAGTACAATAACTGCGCTGGTCATCTACTCAGATGTTCTTTGAGTTAATAAATCTTTAGCTTGGTGTGAAACTTATGAGGTATATTCCTATTGTCAGCCTTCGGGCTTCATGTACCATCGGAGCTTTGGCTGCACAACTTGCAGACAGCGTGGCCAGCCTCTGGCTACATTCTGAGACAATCAATAGCCGCCAGCCACTGGATTTGGTAACTTATAAAATTAGCATCACGCCACCGTGTTCTCCAAAAGTGGCTGTCAAATTCTCAAAGCATGGGGAAGAACACCTTTTTGCAAAAGTTACTTGTCATGACAACCAACCATACAGAAAGGACTGAACCCTCTTGGGGACATGAATTAAGTACACATTGTCACGTTCTTGGCTGCTTGAACAGCCCCAGACAGTGGCTCAGAGACACACCTTGTCTCTACCTTCTCCTCAGCAGTTCTAAAATTTTTTCCTCTGCAGCAGTTAATTTGCATTTTCTCTAAGGCAATTTGGCTGGCTGCTTGAAGGGTCGAGCAAACTTTTGTTCAAAAAACCAAAGCAGCAACTCAGAGTAACCCAGGCAGGAGATTTTAACTTTGAAATAGTTAATTACAAGATTTGGTATATCTTTTCTACAGACATTTTTGCTTACAGTGTCTCTTTGGCACTACTTTTGCTCCTGCTTTCTTTTATCTTTTCTTACATACATTTGCAGTATCTTTCTAACCAGTTTCTTCAGGGCTTATTCAGCCCTTCTCCAGCCCCCACCCGCACTATTCCCTGGGGGTGCTCATTGTCCCACAAAGTCATTCTGGTGACCTAGACAGAACTTTTAACAGACAATTCACATTTCTAAACATTCCCTCTGCTGTATCCAAACGCAGCCCTTCCCCCTCCGAGGCTGTCAGCAGGCAAGGCTAGCAGCACCACAGGTGATCGGTGTGTCCCACAGCCGCCCTGCCCCAGGGGCTGGCAGGGTCAGGGACTGCCTGGTGCTGAGCTCACAGCTGTCCCACAGCTCCAGCTCGGCTCCGCACCTCCCCACAGGCTCTCAGCCTGCGCATCCAGCCCCCCACCTCCAAGCTCGCCACTGCCACGCCGAAAGGGGAGGGTACAGGGAACTGCAGCTCGCCCTGGGTTAGCTGTCAAAATTCTTGGCAAGATGGGGGAGGGTCCCGAAACACCTCTCTTCCTTCTTTTTCTTTTCCCCTTACTCTTATTTAATTGCAAGCTCCATCTACTACAACATTCTATACAACCATATTTCAGCAGCTACACACAGGAGCTCTAAAGAGGTACTTAGTAGATTCAATTAGTTATTTTTATCTTGCGGGCGTCCCCGCATAAATTTATATGCCGGCAAAAATACCAATTAACACAGGTAAAATTTTGCACACACAGTACATGCACACACATTAAAAAATTTTAGAAGCACCCGAGCAAATAGACAACATCACTTCCTCTCATAATTAATACACGCGCACTGAGTTTAAGTTTCATAACGGTTTCCACACACAAAACACAGAATTTTAATCGCAAAATCAAATAGAGCAATACTAGAAAGGTGTTGGGGTCTGAGCGTTCTCAACTCAGCAGCCAAAATCCCTCCATTCAACAATATAATTTGCTCCCTTCCAGACACTCTAAACCAACGGTTTATATATGACTCACACTCGTTCACTTTTTGCCAGTGTCTTCGCTTTTCTCTGGCCGTTTCTGTCGCTAGAGAACGGAAACGTAGATAAAGCTCCATTCTCGCTTAATGTCGGAGACACGTCTCATTCGTTCACACTCACACATTAACAAAATAATGACACAGTAATACAGTAACAGAATAACAACAGACAGAACAAAAATCACAGTATGTTGTAATACAGTGGAGTCCAACCCCTTAAAGGCACCTTTAACTATAGCGGGGTCCAACCCCGGGGTCCAACCTTTTAAAAGTACCTTTTCTTGACAGCGGGGTCCAACCCCGGGGGTCCAACCCCTTGCCCGGGACTAATTTCGGGAGACCCAGTCTCAACCCACCCTCGGGGACTATCACCCCGGACCTGCAGGCATTTATTTTAAAAGTAGCAAATACCTTAATTTGGTGCAGATGGTCCTTAGTCTACTCCCGCCGTGAGCCAGAGGACAGCTGAGCTTCCCCTGAAAATTCAGGGTCGCGACTGGAAGGTCTGCTTACCCCTGGATCCGGCAGCCGAGCAGAGTCAGGGTCCCATCTGGGGTGCCAGTTCGATTCGCCCCAATCGAGCTCAGAGACACTTCAGAGACCAAGTCAGAGAAGTGGGTATTTGCTTTATTCGGTGCACCGGATGTGTGGGGAATTATTTTCACCAAACACACACACCTCAGTACCCCAAAGACACAGTGTTATAGGTAAAATCATGAATATTAATTACATTCTTCAGGATAGGAGTGGTTATACAAATCATTTCTCGGAAGTCATTAATATCATTAGCATGTGCACAACGCATGCTTTGTATATCCTGGTGGTCTTTGGAGACCCCCAAAGCCTCCTCCAAGGTGACAGTTTTTCATGGGATGATTCAGTGGTTTCTGTGCTGGTTTCAAATGCATGCTTAGCTGATAAGCCATCAGGCCAGAGCTGTTACTTACAATTTGAATTTGAATTAAGAGTTCAGCCTTCAGCCCTGGAGGCCACAGACAGGCGCCTGTGCTGGTGGAAGGGGGGGGGGGCAAAAAGCTCAGAGTCTCACCCTCGCCTCTCATTTTGCTCTGGATTAATAATGTGTAGCAATTATAGAGAATATTACATTCATTAATTAACCCTCCTGACGCTCCAGCAGAGCTGGCACTCTTTTCACAGACGGAGGCCAGCAGAAGTTTGCCCTGGGCTATAAATCAGGGCAGGTCAGCAGCACACAGATCAAGAAAGAAAAAAATCCCAAAAAGCTTCTTGTGGTTCATCCCACCCCACTTTTGGGTGCAGTGGCTGAGATGTGATCTAGGCATGGACTGTGCCACTGCCAGCCAGGGTGGCACCACCGAGACCCTGCAGCATCCTCCCATGGGGACAAAGATCAGGTAATTTGGGGTGTCACCAACATCCAGCAGCATCATCCTGTGGGGGCAAAGCCCCAGGGATGTGGGCATCATGAACACCCTGCAGCATCCTCCCACAGGGACAAAGCCCAGGGGATTTAGGGTCTCACCAACACTCAGCAGTATTCTCCCATGGGGACAAAGCCCAGGGAATCTGGGGCTCAGCACCGCCACTCAGCAAACCCAGCACCATGCTGGCTGCTTCAGAAAATAACCTTAGTGCAACATCTCAGGTAAGCCAAGGCTTCATGCTCTTGACACCCAAGATACATTTTCCATGCTTGGCTGTGACAAAGAACAGGAAAACTATGGGCCACTGTGTATAACTTATGGGTTTGTTCTTTATCATGAGCTAAAAAGTCTCAGCCTGGCTTACAAAGAAAATTAATTCATCAGTTCAAACACAGTGATGTAACTTCAGGGTCCCAACTCTTTTTCCAAATAAAACTCCTGCTATTTTATTCCTGCTCAAAGGATGATTTTATGGAGTTATTTACTCTGCTCTGCCTGGGAAGGTGCTGCCAGAGCCCAGCCACAGGGTCATTGGCAGCTGTCCTGGGTGGGCAAGTAGGACCTCATCTTATGGTTTAATTTCTCAACTATTTTGTCATTTTCCCTGCTTTTCTACTCAAAACCTCACCTTGCACACCAACATGCAAACAGACATACAATCCCTCTGGTATTACTTTGCATCACCAGTAGTGATGTCCAGCAATTTTTAGCATACATAAATTCAACCCATTGCTTTCCACCACTGAAAATCACTGGATCCAGAGCCAACTTCACTGGTTGTAAAAGTGAAGGATGTTTGAACTTCCACCACCTTCCCAACACCCGAGTTTCTTCAACACAAAGTCAACTCTTATTGATGCAGATTTGGCAGCTCGACAAACAAAATCTATTCAACCTATATATGTAATATATTGAATTCTATAAAAATATAAAATATATTCAATATACAGTGAATGTATTTAATATATTCAACCTATATATATAGAGAATATATTCATTATATACTGAATATACTCATATATTATGCATAATTATATATTGGATATATTTATATATATGCTGAATAGATTTTGCAGAATATATAACCGTCCATAGTCTTATTAATTATGTACACATATAGGTACATATTTGCAACAAGGTTTAACAGCCCAAGTGCTTCTGAATTATTCATTTAATAGCAATATTTGCCTTTCCACCTGCTCAGGAATTCAGGGAAAAGCCAGGAAAGTCCATGGGAGCCAGAACTTCACCCCAAAGATAGCTCACCAAACCCCAGCACTCCATCAGGCATCTTACTTCATCCCCGAGGATGGGGCACAGAGGCAGGTACCCACCATTGCACATGGAGGAGCATCACCAAAAGCCCACTGGGAATTTTACTTCATCCCCAAGGGAGGATGAGCAAGGACCACAGAGCTGGGTACTCGCCATTGCACATGGAGGAGCATCACTGAAAGCATCACCAGGATCTTCTGCAACCACCCCACTGGGCATCTTACTTCATCCTTGAAGGAGGATGAGGAAGGACCACAGAGCCAGGTACCTGCCATCACACATGGAGGAGCATCAGAGCATCATCAGGACCTCCTGCAACCACCCTACAGTGCTTTGGCATTGTCAGCTCAACCCAACTGGGGAGCTGAAGCCAGGAAGTTTTTTATGCAGAGAGGTTAAAAGGGTAGAAAAGGGCTGAGCCAGCTCTTACAGGGTGGGGTTTTTCCCCTTGCAAGTTAAAAGCAAGATAATGACACTGTGTGTGGACCAATTTGAAGGGCTGAGAAGTCAAACCAAAATTATTCTCCCAGCTGAGAGCTTCCTTAGGCCTCACAGTTTGGGAAAGAAAGCTGAGAAAAAGCATGACAAAAAAAAGAAAAGATTCCTTGGGAAGCTGAAGGTCACACTCAAGCAAAGGTGATCCTGCTAGTCAAATATTTTTCTGACATAATAGAAATAAAATCAAGTACTGGAGCAGCCTCTCGGAAAAGCAGGGCCTGTGGGATGTGTTTTTGTGGCAGGACATTCCCCCCTCCCCTCTCTCCTTCTGCTTCATGGCAGAACACAGATAACTCCAGTGGGGTCAAAAGCCCAGCAGGAGGTTATCTCTTGGCATCTGAAAGTCTGAGACCTCTAACCTTGAATCCATATTTTGGTATGGAGAGAGGATGTGGAGAGAGAAACAAAAGAATGAGTACATGACCAAAGTCATGCTTTTACAACTATAAAAAACTCACAAAAATATCACAGAGGATTCCTACACACACTCTGAGAATGTGCAAGGGGCTTCTCCCCGGAGTCTGGATGCAGGCTCTGTGGTTACTTTCCTGGGAATTGGGTGAAAGGATTCCGAGGTATGCTTCACCACCAATCGGCTGGGTAAGATACATTTGGTTCCTAAGTTATATTATTCTTGCTAGCTGTTAATAAGAATAGGTACCTTTTCATGCTCTACATTTTTAGCTACTCATAGTTTTGCAATTATTTTATTCCTGTGTAGTATGTAGTTTGTCCTAAGTTTTTATGTCTGTCAATTTCTGTGTCTAATAAATGATAATTTATGTCATATTAGACTTAATCAGCCATTATTAAAAGAACTTTCAAATGAGACCGGGTCTTGGGGTGCTGGCCACCCTAATAAGAGTTACTGCCTGTTGCTAGAGGCCTGAGCAAATGGCAGAAATTCATCTAAGCTCCTGTCTCCATTCATAAGTTTTTCCTCCTTTTTTCTCCTTTTCTTTCTCCTCCTCCCCCAGCACTTTCTTTCACTAATAACTATGTTTTCTTGTGGTTTTTTTTTTCTTGGCTCTTTCCTCATAAAAGACTGATGCAATTTCCTGTCTTGTCCCAATGTTTCCTGTTAATTAACAGGGTGAAAGTTATCATCATGCATTTAAATGTCTACTCGAAAGAGAGGAAGGGAAAAAAACCACAGGAAAAATAAAGAGAAAATAAAAAGGAAAGGGGAGAGAAGGGCTGTCTATTAGCAAGCACCATGTCACATCCCCAACAGCACAAAATCCCCTGGAAAAACTCTTTGGACCCAACAACTTGAGCTCATCAACAAAGACCCCCCCCAGGGGTGGCTCCCACAGCAGGTCTGTGTACAGGGGATGCGAGCCCCCACTCTTTCCTGCATAAGAATGGAAAATCCTTGCAATGCTTGCCCAGAAAAGCTCTTTTCTTGCATTAGATGGAGGACGAGGAGGAAGAGGAGGAGAAATGAAAAAATATGAAAATAAAATAATAAAATAAAATGCAGAGAAAGAGGTAGCTGGCAACACCCAAGATGTTGCTTTTATTAAAAGAAGTTAAAGAATAAAAAACAAACAAAACAAAACAAAAAAACCAGAACAAAGGGAGTAATCCAAAACAAGTGGACAGAAATCCTGGGAACTGCTGAGCTCCTTCCCTTCCTTGACCTCAGCCCTGTGCAGGATCAGGCCACTGTCTCCTCCGTGCCTTTCTGTTCCTCACCAGCGACTGTGACTCAGCCAGTACCCCGGCGGCCCCAAAGCCAAGCCAACAGCCTCAGCACGCTGATGGGGGGTGAAAACAAAGCAATTTAAGCAAAAAAGTGAGGGTAGTAAGAGCTGAGACCATGCCTCAGCAGTTGATATCTCAGCGCTGAAAATAAACTGGAAAGGAAACTCCTTTGTGACAGTAGGCAGGCATCCAGGCAGGGGATGGCAGAAGGACCTGGCATCCACCCATTGCCCAGCCCATCATCCTCCTAAAGCACCTGGTTAGGGCTGGGGAGGGAGTCCTTACACACCATTCATTCCATGAGCACCTGAAAATGGAGTGTATCTTAAGTCAGCATGGTGGTTTATGGTCTTGGCTGCTGCAGTTCAAAATAGACATCTCCCATGCCGGCAGCAGGGAAATACATGTGGTTAGTGGTATTGGTTCCTCTAGTGTAAGTAATATCCACTGGCAGACAGCAGCAGGGATGGAAGTGATGCAGCCCACATCCCTGCCAGCCTGGGGCTGCTCCTCTACAAGTGTTTTTGTCCCATCAAGTTTTAAATGTCCCAAATGACCTAGTTGCCGATGTTCATGGGGACAGCTTTTGCAAGCAGAACATGGTTTGAATGGACACCTAACCTCCAAAATTCACCTTTTTATCCTCATTCCTCCCCAAAAAGTGCCAGGTCACAAGATAAAACACGAGTGGTCCCCATCACGAAGGACTTGCTGGTGGTGGGGTCTTCTGCATTTTATCGTCAGCAGCTCTGAAGGGACCGTTTGGTTGGGAAAATCTATAAGCATCCAGAAAAATGGATTTAATGGATATACAGGGATGGATTGAAATATCCAGCATTTATTAGGGGGGACCACCTCTGCCATAATTTCTGTTTAAAACCTATCATAGAAGAGTATCTTGGAAAGGTTCAAAAGACTCTAGAGCATTTTAAAAGTAATTATTAAATGGGTCCTATTTGCTTTGGGGGAATTTTAATTGGTGAAGAGCCCAGAGCTGGCAGGAGGATGACCTCAGCACCCCCACAGCAGCACAGGGGTTGCCCTGGGGTGTTCCTGGAGGGGTCCCTGCAGGGTGAGAACCCCCTTAAAAAAAACTCATGAGGCTGAATGTCAGGGTTTGACCTTGACTAAACGCCAGGCACCTTGACTCTTTTTTGCTGCAAAAAAACCTGTAAAAACACACACCAATTTTATGAGTTAAGTGAGATAGGACATTGGTAGGAGGATGCACGGAAGAAAGGGCAGACAAGCTTTAAACTTAAAGTTGCCAAAAGTGATTTAATTACCTAACAGAGTTGGAGGATAAATGCAAGGCAAAAATAAACTTTTCATACACTATTTTGTTCACTCACCCCCCTCCCTCTTACGAACCCATTTTTATTCACCCCCTTCTTTTTAACCAACAAGCTCAGGTAGGGGGGCAGGGTGTAGGGTATTTTCTCAGTCCACAGAGCAGGTGCATAAATCTATTCATCACCACAATTCTTCTACTACAAATATTCTTTATCTCTACTTCTCTCTCTCTCTCTCTAGACAGTTTTCCTGCTTTCACCCCCTCCTTCTTAAGAAGCAGTCTCTCCGCTCACCCCCCTTCCCTCTTTCTAAACCAACAGCACGGGCAGGGGGCAGGGTAAGGGGTGTTCTCTGGTCGGTCCATCAGGGAGAGGGGTTCTCTACTTAGCCATGGGGTTCCTCCCACGACAGTCCTCTGGGAACTTCTTTGGCATGGGTCCAGTCTCACGAGCAACATCCTGCCCGAATTCTGCTGCAACATGAGTCTCTTTGTCCATAGGGTGCAGACTCTCCCAAGCTGAGGCCAGGCTGCTTCCATCCCAGGAGCAAGGCTTTTCTCTCCCTTGCAAGGCCTTTGCAGTTTTAACTCTTTAGATGAGACTCCTACTGGTTCACAGTTTTCTCCAGGCATCCACCTGCTCTTCTGGCGTGGGTTGTGGGTGGATTTCTGCATTCCTGTGGACTCCATGGGCTGCAGGGGGACCTCCTGCTCCCCCCATGGCCTTCACCACAGCTAGCAGAGGGTTTTCAGCTCCGGCGCCCGGAGCATCTCCTCCCCCACCTTCTTCACTGACCTTGGCATCTCCATGCTGTTCTCTCTTCACATATTTTTACCTCCACCTCCTCTTCCTCCAACTACAAAGAAATGCGTGCCTACCTTGTTTTGAATTTTTATTAAATATGTTTTCACAGAGGCGTAACCAGCACCTCTAATTGGCCCAAACTCGGCCGACAGCATGTCCATCACTTTTAGAGCTATCAGAGATTGGCTCTGCTGGACTTGATGAAAAACTTCTAGAACTTTCACTCAGGACACACAGGAGCCATCTTTATGCCACTCCCCACCCCTCAGACACTTCCCCAGGCCTACCACAACAGCTTCTGAAGGGTCCAAATTTCTCTTAGATGTTAAAAATACTTTACTAATGTTTTGAGCCAATCAAAACCACCACACTGAAGGAGCCAGAGCGGGTGGCCAAGCCAAGAGTCCCAGGGTTGGTGCCAAGCTCCTGGCTCCCTCCTCCCTGTTGGCCACAGTCAGATGATGTGGAAGGCAGTTGAGAGGCTCCTAGTCTGGCAGGCAGCCTGCTCTTCTCCAGAGGCTCCACTGTTGTCATCTTGGCATTAATCCCTGATAACCTTGTCCTTTTCAGGACAGGATAGTGGGTTTTTAGGTAAGCAGGGAGGGGAGGTCATCTCTCCAATGAAGCTGGGAAGGAAAGGGTGCAACGCCCTGTGATGCTCAAAGCAAATTAAAAAAAATTAAAAGTATGCATGCTCAAAAATAAATCAAGAAAAGGTGACTTAAAAAAATTCCCAAGCAATTGTTTATCCCTGGGACAAATATAAAATCCTAGTTCCACAGGAAGATGTCAGTTTCAGATTAAAATAGGATGCCAATTTGTAAATAAAGGCATTTCACAGGAGGTTATAAACTCTGTCCAACAGGGAGGTGGAAGGAGGGGAAATAGGAAAACACAGGCAGGACTCTGCCAGAGAAACTGCGTGGGATCCTGTTTACATGGGGAGGGCAATGAGGAGCCACTTTGGGGCACAAATAGCTCCCCATTTGGGCAAGGTGCTTCTTCCCTAGTGAGCAGATACCAGCAGGGATCATAGGCATAGTGAAACATTTCTGGCTTGCCTGTGATTTTGAAATGAAATGTCATTCAGCCAAGTGGTCCCTTAAACCAAATGAGGTCCCATCACCAGAAGAACCAGAGAAGGGAGTGTTGGCTAGTGCTTCTCCAGGCTCCAGAGGTCTTTTCCTGTCTTTTTGTTGCAGAGGAGTTGGGAGGGAGAAAATGAGGCTGCGCTTGCTGCAGAAGAGCCTTGTGGGTCTCCTAGCCTCAAGCCTTGCTTGGTCCAGCATCCACCAAGCATTGTCATTCAACATCCACTGGCTCCAGGAGACCCTGTGGCAGTTCCAGAGTCAGGACAAGTCAACAGGATTGGACTGAAATCTGGGTAAACTTTCAGGTTTGGTATTTTATGAATAACCCCTATAAATAAAAAAGCAGTGGAGGTGGTGAGGACATAAGACAGCTCATCTTGCTTTCCCTCTGTGATGGCCAGCTCTGGGTTTCTTGGAGAGCTTCACTTTGCCAGCAGATCCAGCACCATTCATCTATCCTGCAAGAGAGACACCTTCTCACCCACCATGAACACTATAACCATCAGCCAAGAGTCACCAGTCTCACGCCACACATGGGTCAAGAGGGAGATGTCTAGGGCTGGGTGGAGACCATACCATGGAGATCCAGCACTGACACCATCAAGCACCATCAGCTCACTTCTACCCTTGCAACAGAACTTTCTCCATGGGTCATATGGGAATTTAGCTCCCACCAATCCAATGCCTCCAGACCACAGGCCAGCCACCTCCAGGCTTTCCAAGCATGGCTTTACTTGTTTGAAAGAAGAGTCATACCCAAACACATCTGCCAAGAATGAGTCAGCTCAAAATACAGGAAAAACTCCCCTCTGTCTTCCATTTACGGAATTTATTTTTATCTACAATGAGATATTTTTGCTCTCCTCTTTAACCACATTGAGGATAGAAAGTATCTGGGCTGAGCACAACCATGTCAGTAGGAGAGACTATGAGTGAGGAGTCCTTACCTACCCATAGAGTGACCACCAATGAAAATAAATAAAGGTAAGAATAAGTGAGAGCCAGTGCCTCAGGGACAGCAAGGGGTACATCAACTGGAGAATGGGATGGCTAGGGAAGAGACAGCAGAGGTGGGATGAGGACACCAGCAGAGCATGAAGGACTATCCAATATTGCATTCCTGGGCCAGGAAAGAGAACAGAAAATAGAGGGGGGGAGGGAAAGAGCAGCTCAGATCAGTTATTGCAAAGGAGAAACACTCCCCATACATCCCCCTGGCCTCACTGCTCCCTTTCCCACATCCTCCAGTGCCTCTGATCTCCATCAATGAAACTGCCTTCAGCCTCCAGAAAGAGACTGAGACCCCAATGGTGGCTGGATCAGGTGGTGACTCCTGATCATCAAAGGAACCTTGTGGAGAGCTGAAAGGGCACTCACTTTGATCCCCTTTTTAATGCTCCTCTTGCCATCATTCTCTCAACCCCCCCATGTGGTTTCCCTGACAGAATGGCTGTGAACCCAAGGTTGGCCCCATTCCCAAATTCTCAGTGCTGAGAGCAATCTGCCTCACTAAATCCTGCCCTTCCAGCTTCAAGATATTAGAGGTCTACTGGCCTTGAACACCGCTACTACACCAGCATCCACTGCCCATCACTGTTGGCCAAAGCCTATGGTGCTATAGGAACCCACTACCACCATTCACCCATGATGTCTTCTTCCTCAGCCACCTATTCCAGTTTCCAAATCTACCAAAATTGGCAGTTTTTTGCTTTTATTAAAGCCATCCTTTCATCAAGGAGCATCAAGAAGAGTGTACAGACCCGATCTGGAGAGGATGAGGGATGCTGGATTCTCCAACCGGTATTATGGATCCCCATCTGCCCAAACTAGATAAGACCAAGCCAAAGCACTCGCCATGTACCCTGCCAATAACTCATTAAAGCCTTCTTCAAATACATTCTTCTGCTAACTAAAATATGCAGGAAGGGGTAGAAAAAAAGCAGGAGAAAGTGGGTTTTGCAGTATTGCTGCAAAGTACATTTATTTTCCTTTCTTGACTGGGTCTCTCCAGTTGGGAATTTTCAGCACTGCACTTCTGCATGCAGAAGGGAGATGCCAGTAAAGCAAAGCAAATAAAAAACCCCAAAAAAACAAAAGTTCTTTCTTTCATGTGGAGGCATTCAGCTTTGTTTCAGGTAGTTAACTGTATTCCTTCATGAGTCAACTCTCCTATCAGCTCCTCATTAAATTAAATGGCTACAATTACATTTGGGGAGGGAAAAAAACCAGGCAATGATCGTAAAAGGTTCTGTTTCCAGACTTGGTGGGGGAGGAGCCTTTGATAAGATAAAAAAAAATACAATCCAATGAAATGATAAAAATATTATAAAATAAGTTTTAAAAGCATTTTCAGGGCAAAATGTGCTTTATTTTGGGGAGGAGGCTCTATTGAGGAGCTGGAGATCCCCTTCCCAGGGCCCTTTGGGAGGCAGCCAGAACAAGCAATGTTATTTCCTGCAGCCCAAGCCCCCACCTCCCACCTTCCCTTTGAGAGCAGAGCAGCCAGACAAGATGTTATCAATAGGTTGACCCTTATAGAAAACCCCCTTTTAAAAGCAAGTACTTCCTCTGCTTATTTCATGTGCTGTCCTGTGGAACTGAACTCTCTCCTCCCCTTTGCAATGAGTATATTTCAGAAGGAAAAAGAAAAAAAAACCTAACATCCTTATTGTATTGTTTTGGTTCTTGCCTTTTTTCTTTTTACAGTCTCTTTTTGTTTAATTCCCTAAAGCTATAGACTCCAATAACAACAAAAAAATCTCAAAAACCAAAAGTCTTCTGCATTAAAAAAAATTTGCTACAAGTTTCTCTGTTCCCTCTCCCCCTTCCTTTGATTAATTTTCATTAGGGTCTTGAGCAAACAATATGCTTTCCTCTCAAATAACAGGGTATATATTAGACCCAAATAAAAACAAACAAGACTCACTTATAGACATCCACACCAAACGCAATTCCTGAAGAGAGGCAGGGACAGATGCGCACATGCAGCCACCAACGACCTTTTTCTGAAATTTGTTTCAGGGCAATGAATAAAGCATAAATCAAGGAGACATCAGCACAAAGGGAAGGACCTTCAAACATCAGTGAGTACATGCAGGTACATGGTTTCAGACACTCTAATCCTGGTAGAGACAGACCATGCACCGAGTTGGCCCATCCAGGGTAGAAGATGAGGTGTTGAAGACATCACACCTTGGAAAAGGGGTGGGAGTTGGATTAGATGACCATTAAAGGTCGGTTCCAACCCAAAGCCCTAGAGAGTTGGGGAAACCACCCTCCAAACCTCCATCCCATAACAGCACCTGGAGGCTAAAGGAAATGGCAAACAGGAAAATGAGCAAAACCATAGAGTATCTCAACTTGGAAGGAATCCATAAAGATCATTGAGCCCAACTCCTTCTGCAATGTCTTCTGCAAAAAATGGGGTCACCTTTCCTCCCCAGGCACCATGAGCCTCACACATTAGATGCAGGATACTGGTTACCCTACCAGGAGTAAAGCCCAAGCACAGCTCTCATTCCAGAGACAAGAGGTGCTGCCACCACCACCAAGTCAAGGAGACCTCGACACCAAATCTTTCTGCAAGGCACAACTGCACCTGCTCCCATAATCCATATATCTGAACAAATGAGCAGCTATCACCACTTAGTCTTCCCTAACAGGCCTCTTCCTGTCTCGGTCCAAAAATTCACGGAGCATAAGGCTGGAATTCAAAGGAAATATGGGCTTTTGGGGATGGAGAACCTCGCCTGGGATTTCAACACATCCTCTGCATGAGAGGTATGCAGCTGCTACTGAAATGAAACCTAATTTCCCCTTCAAGCATGCCTTTCTCAACAACACACATCCCCAAAACTCCTCAGCATAACTTCACCTTCTGTTGGGACCTTTGGTCAACTCAGCCCGCATCCAAGATCAAGGGGAAAAAAAAGAGATGTCTTACCTGAAAGCCCCCCAGGGGCTAGACAATTAGTTCTCCCTGTTTCAGTGGAGGAAGGCACAGAATCTGGACAATCTGATGGAGCAGAGGCAAAGACAAAAAAAAAAAAAATCAGTATAAAGGCAGTTCTTCGCAGGCTCCCAGCAATGCCATGAGCAGAACACACATTCCAAAGGGCTTAGCAAGAAAAAATTACTAATTGTCCAGCACAGAGACTGTAGTTCATCAAGAAGCATCCACCCTAACTCATTGGCTCAGTCAAGTCTGCACACTGTGCTTCATCAGCATCCAACACTGATCATAGACTGGCAAAAATTACAGACTGGCTGCCACCTCTCCACCCAAGTCACTGGGTAAGAAGATCAAGGTTGTCGTCATTCTGATGTAAGCAAGCTCCCAAAAATGTTTAAACGCATAAGATGCTTAAATGTATAAATGTTTTACACTTCCAATTTAGTCAACACCTGTAACTCACCGAAATGGAAACCAAAAAGGAAATGTCTCATCACTGCCCTTTTGTGGCAAACAATCTACATTTGCATTTATCCACTCAATTTTTGTCACCACCAGCTGCTAGTAGATCTTATACCCTGCTGTCACGTCCTAAACAGGTAGGCAACTGGATCTATTCTTCCATGCACCACACCAAAGGGCAGGGTAAGATTGGCAACCCTTATAAAGGTTTCTTCTGATGCATGAATGTATTGGAGGTCAAGATTTGGAACTTTCCATCCCAAGCCTGTTCCTCCAGGTGAGAACAGCCAGAAGCCAACACCAATCTCCTTGTCCTGCAGGCAAACTTCACCTTTTTGGTCAATACCATGTGTGGGACAAGCTCAAGGACAAGCCTGAAAAGACCTGTGAAGTTCACGCAACCTTCTGCTCCTCAGCAAGTTCTTGGAGACTTTGGGTTTCATCCAATTTGGGCTCCCTAACTCACTTTGCTCACAGCTGTATCTCAAAGCAAGGGCCACCACCAGGAGAGTTGAGATAATTTTCTTTCTACTGATAATCTTTCAAGATTTCATCCCTGAAATCCAAGTGAATAAGAAATTCCTGTCTGTATAACCTCCTTTTATCAGAGTAAAGCCCTAACAGGAATATACAGTTTAACAGGATATACTTAATCAAATAAAAAACAATAGGGGAGATAGGAAATGGACTTACTTGCAAAATACTGTATACGATGCCTTGTCATGCTTTCTATGCTTTAAGGAAATATGGTGGGGTTGGTTCCCCCCACCCCCCCTTTTTTTTTTAACCCTTTCTAGTCCAGGCAGAAGATTCCCCCTGCCCCTCTCCTGGGATGGCTACAACTGCTTGGGCTACAGATGCTTTCTGAATGCAGGCTGGACCACCCTGCTCTGCACTGGACTCCTTCTGCCCCCAGCTGCAGCTCCCTGAAGAGTCCATGTGGGATAGAGGACATCATTTGCCCTTTCCATGTTGTCTTGCTCTAGGGATCATATGCAACCAGGTCCCCTGTTAGCACATCAAAGAGGATGGCAGGAGAGAATCCTATCTCAATTTAAAATGCATAACCCTAGCAATGGGGTGATGTGCTTTCATGACTTATCAGCTCCCTTCTTGTATCCCATCATCCAACAGCCAGTTGTCCTCATAAATGAATTATCCTCTGAAGTCTCTTTAGAAGATGCAGAACTGGCACACCTCAACTCTAGACCAACCATGATGGTCAGGCATGGGATAAGCTCAAAGGCAGGACCCTCCTGGGCTCTCTGCCCTACATGTGTCTGGTTTCATTCTTACACTCTTCCTATCACCCACGGAGCTGCCCAGGGCTCTCATTAGTAGGGGGTACTTGGGCTCATTTTATCTTCAGCACCAGAGAGGTCAAAGGATTAGAGGTTTACCCAAGCCTACTGCATGTGAATCTCCTCCCAAAACTACTTTCTCACAATATAAAACCATCACAGAGACATACAATTAATCCTGGTGGCCACCAGCATAACTTTGCAACATGCCAAATAGATCCTGGAAGCTGCCAAACCTTCAGCTCCCCTGAAATTCAAGGCCACAGGAGGGCATTCAGCTCTGCAGCAACATCTCAGTGGGTTTCCTGAACTCTCATACTCCAGCACCCACCATGACCAGCCACCCAGGAGCATGATGGACACAGCCACTTGCAGTCCCTTGTCCCACTTAATGATGGGTCAAAATACCTGCTTGAATTATTTGGAGGCACTGCAGCTCCTGCAGGGACATCAGGGATGCTGAGTGCCCACATGCCTCCAGGCTTGCAGGGTGAGCCTAGCCTCGTGCAAGCCACTGTCACCCATCCCTACAAATGTCCCGTGTAAGTAAGAGGGGAAGTCCTCTCCTTGATGAATGTCCTCCCCATCCCTGGAAGTGTTCAAGGCCAGGATGAATGGGGCTTTGAGCAACCTGGTCTAGTGAAAGGTGTCCTTGCCCATGGCAGGAGACTTGAAGCTAGATGGTCTTTAAGGTTACTTCCAACCCAAACCATTCTAGGATTCCATGAATGAGCAAGCCAGCCTGGACCTCCAACCTTCCCACAGGTAACCCAGCCATCAAGGGCAGATCTTTCCACTCTGCCAGATATATCTTGCCAATGCACAAACTGATGTGGCATTTCACTGCCTGCAGCAGACTCCCAGCTCCCTGTCCATCCCTGCTTTCCTCCAGCCAGTGACACGGCTGTATCAGCCTCCATCACCTCCAAAAAACCAATTTAATCCCCATCATAATGGTTCTAATCTAAAAGAGAGGAGATTGAGAATAGATAGAACAGAGAAATTTTTTACGAGGGTGGTGAAACACTGGCACAGGTTGCCCAGAGAGGTGGCAGATGCCCAATGCCTGGAAACATTCAAGGTTAGGTTGGACGGGGGTCTGAGCAAGCTGGTCAAGTCGAAGATGTCCCAGATCATGGCAGGGGGGTTGGACTGGATGAGTTTTAAAGTTCCCTTTTAACCCAAACCATTCTGTGATTCTATGATCATGGGCACTGGCAATCACTTTGAGAGCCCATATTGGTCCTGGTATTCCTGTCTGTGTGTCCATATGAAACACAAGACACAGCACTAAATACTTAAATATTTTTGTTACCACTATCACACTTGATGGAAAAAGCAAAAGTTTCCTGCTGAATGCATGTTCCCAGCTCTATCAGCAGATGCATCTGTCCAAGTCTAAATGGAGGGACCATCCTCCCCCCAAGGTCCCAAGGGAGAAGATGGCTGATGTACATCAGCCAGGTAAAAGGTTAAACACCTGCCCATCATCATATACTGTCTCTCTCCCATCTAAACAATCCTCAGCATTGGGTGGGAAACTGACACAGGAGATGACACTGATGCTGGGACAGGAAACTCTTGGTCCCTCCCCAGAAGAAATGCCAAGAAACCCTGAGTCTTGCGAAACCCACCTGCAACAACAGACTTCCAGGCTCCACTTCAGCCTGTTGCAGCCCAGTCAGAGTTCAGCTGCAAAATGGATTTTTCTTTCAAAAAGGAAAAAAAAAGGAGGATTTTTTGGTGAGTAACCCACTTGTTCCTGTGTTTCCGATAGGCAGCATTAATCACTTCCTATTGGCCAATAGGAATAACTTTTCCTTTCAAAATGGCACATTCATGTTCTGCAGCTTTTCTGTTTACACACGTTTTGCTACCTTATGTCAACACTTCCTGATGAATAAATATATCACTGGGCTAACTGAAAATGAGGTCGTGGCAGAGGCAGGTTGGATGTTTAAATCCTGCTAACAGATTTATCCTAACATCTTTGCAGGAAACCAAAATCAAGCTTTAACCCTTCTCTCCTGCAGCTCCAAAGCCCTTAACATCCTATGCCAGGATCATTGGTGAGTGGAAAGAAAAGCAATAAAGGCAGAAGAAATAGAAACTTTTGGGGAAGCACTGCAGGGATGCAGGTAAAATGATGCCAATCTCACACAAACCCACAAAATTTCACAACCTGGCAGACCCTCAAAGTCTATTACACAGAAACCCTTCTGCATACCAGCACGTGCTCAGGATGTTGAACCTACTCCAGATATCCTTCTTTCATTCATGACCCTTTATCTTCTGTTTTTTTTCATGCTGAGGCAAAATAGTTCATGCTTTGCAACCCAATTTTTTGTTAAACAGCTTTGCTTATTTCCACAAGGCATAAAAAGACTTATCAGTGTTTCTTAAAAAGTTTGCAGAGGGGGGAAAAACAACAGTCCAGCCTCCAAAGGAGCAGTAGGCAAGATGGGACCCTACATGGTACCAAAGCCACCTCAGGGTTTGGGTTTCTTTTAGTCCCAAGAAACCGATGAGCAACAATTTTACAAAAACTGCTCTTTTGGAAAAACAAACCCAAAAACCCAGTAACCTAGTATTGGTCTTCAGAAATACATCTGTCTTTGCCTGCATGTACCACCATGCCCCTCCTGCCTACCAAGACCATGGGACGTGACCACAGAGACCACCATGATCCAGCCAGATCCATTAATCCTTGAGGAGCCAGGAGCTACTCCTCCCTGAACTCCCCCCATTTCTGATTCTCCCCCATCTCCTCCTTCTTCCAGACTGATTTATCTCACACCCAGCAAACTCACTGCCAAGTGTTAATGCAGACAATCGCAAAAGAGCTGGTGCCAGCCTCAAATGGGCTTCTGCCCTAGCACCCTGACATTCAATTACAAGCAACAGGCATGCAAAGCGATGCTAAAAAAAAACCCAAATCAATCAACAAATCAACCCCTTTTCCTACTTTTTTTCAGCCTGACAAAGTGGGATTAGGTTCCTTTAAAACACATAAAGATTTCTAACAAGTCCATTTATCAAGGTTCATTGGGATTCCCAGGAATTAGGGAGATGCTGTGCTGGTTCCCAGCATAAATCCCTACAAAATTCACCCAGGGGTGCAGGAGCACTGCCATTTCCAACTGGAGCCCATGATTTGCCTAGCTGACTCGCGCAATGCAGGCCCGTGCTGCACTGTAATCCCACCTAGAGCTTCTTGCCAAAGTTTTAAAATCCTACTGTGTAGAGGGTGGCTTAGATAAATTATATGTTAGTTATATATTAATTATATGTTAATTCTTCAAGGGGTAGCAGGAAGCACAGAGGCAAGCAGCCCAAAAAGCAAAATGTATGACAAAGGCAGATGTTTCCCTTATTTAAGAAAGGGGCTGTTTTCCCTTTTATCTGTAGTCTGCATTGAAAAAAGTCCACTTAGCAGTTGGCTTGAGAAAATCCATTGCATATCTGGAGTAGGGTGGAGGAGGAGACTCTGGAATTAGAAATGTACAGAGAAAATAAGGGCAGAGCCATGAGAAAGAAAAAAATTTAGGAACTTATGATAGTGGCATTCTTTTAGCAAAACTGTTAGTTTTAGCTCTGGGGGTTGGAGGCAGGGCAGAGGCGGTGATTGCCTTGATATTTAACTGTTAGATAAACAAAAGGGGCCGTCTGGCGCCAGTCTCCCTGCTATCTGCCGTTCGGGCTGTCTGATCGGGGCCTCCTTGGCTCGGCGGAGCAGCAGCAGCGCTAGGGCTGCCCGACCCTTAATCCCCAGAACCGCGCAGAGAGGGAGGGGAGAGTGCTCCGTCCGCCACGCCGGGGCCCCCAGGGCGGGAACTCACTCCCTCCCCTAAACAGAGAAAAATACATAAACCAAGGCAATGGAAAGGAGGTTCTGCGTGCTGGTTGGTTGGTTTTTATTACAGAGGTAAAAAGAAACTGCTGGGCTGAAAGGCGAATGGGGCTTCATCCCTCCATCCCCATATCCCCTCCATCTCCCCGTACTCCCGCTCCCCCCGCCGCCGTACCTCGCTCGCAGAGCCGGCTGAGGTGGTGCGGGTTGCAGCAGACAAGCTCGGAGTGAGCCTTGCTGTAGGATTCACAGCAACATAACCGCTTCACTTCGGAGCAGTGGCGGAGGTCGGGCCAGCGGAACACCTTGCAGAGCAGCATCGGCAGCGGGTACCAGTGCTGTCCCAGCCGCGAGTCGGCCTTGGCGGGCAGCAGCAGGCAGGGGGTCCGCGCCCCTCCGCGGGACTCCACGGCGTGCAGCAGTCCCTCCAGCTGCCGCTCCTTCAGCCGCTTCAGCACGGCGTGGGTCAGCGCCTTCAGTTCCGCCTCCGCCCGCCCGCCGCGGCCCGCCTTGCCCGGGCAGCACCCGCGTCCCCCACCGCAGGCAGGCGCCGCGGCCACGGCCACAGCGGACTCGCCCGCCGCCGCCTCCTGCTCCTCCTCTCCGCCGGGCGCGCGGCTCCGCCAGAGCCGCCGGACGAGCACCGAACGTTTGGTCCTGAACATACGGGATGAGAGGAGGGGGCCCCGGCTACAAAACGGGCATGACGTCCGCCGCGCATGAAGGGGCCGAGAGCCGAGACGCGGCGGCGGCCAGCAGCGGGCGGCGGCCGGGCCAAGGCGGACTGTGACATGCACCGGTCTCCGCGCTGGGGCCGCGGGTCCCACCGCCTCCCGCGGGGGGCTGCGCCGGCAGGGCCTCCGCCCACTGCGAGCGAGGAAAAAAAATTAAATTAGGGGAAAAATGGAAGGGAGTGGGGAGCCGCTGCTCGCCTCGGCTTTGCCCTTAAAAGAAAATAAATAAAAAGCCCGTCTAGAGCCTGCGGTGTCCGGCGCGGGGGGAGGCGGGCGGAAGCTGTCGGCGCCGCACCGCCCTGTGCGACGGCGGAGCGCGGCCGGAGCCGCGGGAGAGCCTCGGCCGCCCAGGGACTGTGGAGCCCATCAACCCGCCACGCCGGGGAGGGAGTGCGGGGGGGGTGAGGAGGCAGGGATAAGGCGTAGGGCAGAATCAAAGGATGAAAAGTAAAAAGGGAGACAAAAGGGCGTCTAGTTTAAAAAAAAAATAAACAAACAAACAAAAAAAAAAAAAAAAACACCTCGAAACACCAACCCTAAGGTTTGGATGTCGGTTTAAGCATCTGTCACAAAAGGGACGAACAAGCGCATCCAGTGTTGTATCCCTTTTAAAAGCCCAGGTCGTCTTGAGGAGGGGGGTTCGAGGTGGGTTTTTTTTCCTCCTTTTTTTCAAAGGTTTTAATCCACATGGACACACACACGGAATCTTGATCCGACTGCTACGGAAAGAGAGGGGGGGAAAGGACTGTCTCCCCTCCTCCTTGCCTTCCCCAGCAGCGTGCCACGGAGGGGGAGGGGAGCCGCGCCGAGCCAAGCCAAGCCAGCCACCCGCCGCTCCCGGCGGTGCGGGGCTGTCCACCGCCAGGCGACCCTCTCTTTGCTGCCGACGCCTCTGTCTCGGTGTTTTGGCTCCTCCTTCTCCTCCAAGTCGCCCTCCCCGCACAAGCGCCTCCGTATTTTCCTTGCTGCGGGAGAGAGGAGCCCCGGCGGCAGAGCGGGTCACGGCGGGAGGGGAGCCAGCGATGGTGCGGTGCCTGCGCCCCCTCCCCTCCGCTTAGTCCCCCGCTCTGCTTCCCGATCCCCCGGCTCCAGCGGCGGCTCGCAGTGCGCAGCGGCGAGGCCCCGCCTCGGCCCCGTCACGTGGGCGTCCAGACACCCTGTCGTTCCTGGGGGGAAAAATAAAATAAAATAAAAAAATATATATTATATTTACCTCCAACCGCCTTGCGCAATCGGCGGTTCGGGTTGCTGAAAGGTTGTGGGTTCCCCCGTCCCCGTTCCCCCTCCCCAACCTCCACCCTTGCCCCAGGATGGGGGCGCCCTCCGGGTGTACGGCGAGGATGCGGAGAGACTGGTCTCTCCCTTACACCCAGCGGGCCACAGCAGAAGGAGCCTCCGGGGCCGGGGTGTGCCAGAGCCCACTGTAAGCATTGAAATATTAAATCAAATCAGTCATAAAATTGTATATATATATATGGTTCTGGGTATGAGAAATGAAGTTCCCTATTGTAAAATTTTAAACATTTATTAACAAAAAAGACAATAGGGGACAAAACGAAAAAAAAACTCGTTCAACAAAGTAGAGGGTACAGCACGGGGTGCTTAGCCTCCGATGGGGGGAAGCCAGAGGCACACCTTCTGGCTAGGGGATACAGTTTTTATAACCCCGCCTCCTTAAGGTGCTCCAATTGGCTTGTTGTCTTCAGTCCTCATTGGCTCGTCTGATAGGTTAGCTGCTTGCCCAGCTCTTCCCTTATGCTAATTAACACCCACTTTTCTCCTCTTTCTTAACCATAGCCATAACAAATCAATAGATGTTTAACAGTTGGACACAACAAATCTATAGAGGTTTAGCAGTTAGCCACAACAAGTCTATAGAGCTAACCATAACATTTAACAGTTAGCTATAACAAATCCATAGAGGTTTACCAATTAGACATAACAAGTCTATAGAGGTAACCATAACATTTAGCAATTAGTCATAGCATATACACAACCATTAACAAATAACCATAACAAATACCTCATAACCCTTTATGAAAGCCAACTCCATGACTTCATTTATAACATGGGCATCAAAAGAGGACACGGCACAAAAAGCAATAATAATAATACTTTCCACTTTTACAGCACCTGTCGCTAAAGGATGGGAAACTATTTCATAGAGGGTTGGTGCACTTCAATTCTCATCAAATGCTAAGCAGAAATGATCAGCACATTAGCACTCTGATATTCTCGTTATGGGTGCTACTAGTGGTAATAATCCCTGGCACCCTGGGATCTCCACAGATCCCACATTCCAATTCTGGACCTTCAGAGAACGGGGAAACTGAGCCACCAGGAGGCTGTGCAGCTCGACCAGCCCTGCTGTGCTCTGTGGCACAGCTGGGAAGTCCGGCCAGACTTCCTAGTGCCAGGTTTGGCAGGGCAGAAGCCCCCAAGTGTCCCCATCCCACATGCACTCCCACGGAGGAGTAGCTCCTTTTTCATATAAGTGCAGGTGGATAAATTGCTTCAAGGTCACTCGGTAAGTTAGTTATCACATTGGAAGGAGAAGCCAAGACTCTTAAATCATGGCTGCTGTAAGCTAATCCAGTTCTAAAATGATTGCACCCAACTAAATGCAATACCAGCCATAAACCACATAAAACACACCATGCAGTCAGGGCATCCCTGGGGTGCCTGTCCTGAATCCTTGCCTTTGGTGCTGGCAGGAGCGCAGGGATAATTTTAAAGCCCAGTAGTGCAAATATTCATGTGAGCAGGTCAGGGAGTGTCCAAACGGGTATGGTATTTGAAGAATCTGGATCTAAATTACTCAGAAAAGGGCTAGATTTTGGGGCAGCCTTATTAAATATTAATGAAACTATATTCATCCAGGCCCAAAATCTGCTTAAAATCTGGATTAATAGTATGAAAAAATTTGAGGAGAGGAAGAACATAATTTGCTGGCATCAAAAATAATAATTTAGGAAGGTTTGTTATGAAACTGGGGTCTCAGGAAGGTGTGGGAGGGGGTCTCCTCACTTCACCTCTAAATAGTTAACTGAAGTTGTAGGGTCCGGAGGGGTCCGGCCGCCTTAGTCCCAATGGCTTCCGGGGCTTCGGGAGACCTCGGAGGCCTCACCTGGGCCCAAGCTCTCAGCCCTCCCGGCTGTTCAGCTCTGTCCCAGAGGCGGCTGCGGTCAGCCTCAGTGTTCCCAGGCTCGCTCCTTGGAGCGGCAGGGACCACGCGGCGGAGGCGGGTGCCTGCCGGGCAGGAACGCCGTGGAGTCGCTGGTCGCTTCCCGTGATAAAGAGAGTACGACGAGCTGAGAGTCACCAGTGCGCAGTTTATTAAGGGAGAAGCGGCGCGGGGGAGGCACACTGGGGGCTCTCGGGTGGGGCGGTCCACGCAGCTACCGGGTGCAGAGCCCGGCGGGGCTGGGGTCGCGGCCACGCCACGCCGAGAGAACAAAGGGAGGGGGTTTTTAGGGGGAGGTACGGGGTTTCCCGGGGAGGAACAACAGGGGCGGAGCCAACGGGGCTCCGGGACAACATGAGGGACAAGCGGGGGAGCAAATGAAATATAACTAGGGAGGGGATTACAAACAACTCATGGGAGAAGCCCGGCAACAGAACATTCTAGTGAGGGCAAGCAGCAGGGGCGGTGATAGGGGCGGGGAAGCAAACTTTAAACCAATAAACTTAGGAAAAACTTTCCAGGGGAGGGAGAGAGCGGTTTACGGCCCGGCCTCCTCCGAGTCCCAGGCGATGGCATCCTCGGCAGCGTCCCCGTGGATTACGCCGACCGCCGGCCTCGGGGACTCGGGATCCGCAGCATCGGGCCGCCGCACCCCCACAGTTAACAGCAGAAGATGCTCATTAAATTCTGCAGTTGATGATGATGCTGCAGCCAAGGCAGTTTCAGAAGTGGGGTGAGCTGTTTGAAGTCCAGGACACAGCCCTCTGGCCTTGGGGTGACAGAGGAGGAGGCCAAAGCAGAACAGCATAAACATCTGGGTCTGCTGCATGCACAAGGAAATCCCATTGCTTTTAAAATTGTTGTTTCTGTATCCTGAAAAATGGAATTTGGGTAATATTTTTAGTTTAAGATCTCATTCCCCAGCCTCCAGAGTGACCTCATGTACACCAAGGCCGATTTCCTTGCTTCCATAGTGAATTTCAATCCCTTTCCCACTGTGATGCATATGGTAAATTGATAGGGTAAAAATAGTTCCTTCTCATTCTGTATTTGCCAATGAAAGACACACTGGACATGCCCATTGATCCATGCATTACACTTTTAAAATTTTTAAAACTTTCCAGGCTGGTATAAATGTCTTTAGTGGTTTTTTTCCCCTTTGTGCTTCCTCTAGTCTCACCAATGATGACTGAAATTAATTGATTGTCATAAATGGAGTGACGAAAAGTATAATATTATGTATGCTGTGAAGGGATAAAGAACAGGAATGGGGTCCAGGAGTCAATAATATAATTTTTTGGCCCTGTCATAGGTAGTCTAGGTGGCCTTGGGCACATCCCATTCCCTGAAGTACAGCTGGGCCACAAGCATTTGCCTTTGTGATCTCTGCAGGTAAAAATTACTCCAGAAGTGTCAAATATTAAATAACCAGTAAAGAACTGCTTTCTAATTAATCCTGCAAACTTCTTTAAACAGATCATATGTATGTGCCCATATGGAAAATACAGAAATAAACATAATGAAGCTGATAAAAATGATCATGGAACATGGGTTGAAGGGATGCTCGGAAAGGAGGGTGATTACCACAGCCTGTGCTGCTGTAGATGTATTGCTCATGGATAGGTCAATGTGAGCCTGGACCAGAAACCTGCCCCAAAACATACCAGGGGCATTGTTAACGCACACAAGAAGGAATAAAATATGTTTGAACCATAGAATCATCTGATACCTATATAATTTGGGTCAGAGTTACAAGATGCTTATATAACTTGAGTTAGAAAATAACAACATAACCTCAGTCATAACTTTTTATACCTATATAACCTGAATCATAAATTTCTATATCAATATAACCTGAGTCATAGCTTTTTTATACCTATATGACCTGAATTATAACTTTTTATACTAATATAACTTGAGTTATAACTTTCTATACAATGTAATGGTGATTATGTGGATAACTATTTGCTTAATGCTAAATAGACAAAAAATCCAAAACCAACCAAACAAAAACACCTCACCCGGTGGATAGCTTCAAAGGTGGACAAATATAGTACTAATGAGAAATTGGCAAATGTAAAGCCAATTAGCCACAGTGAGGCACGGATTGACTCCACAAATCAGAAAGTTATAAAGTAGGTATGCGTTTATTCCAGCTGGGGTGCATGGGGGGTAGCCCCTCCAAAGGCATGCACACCGTCAGCAGCACTTCACTAGGTTTATATTAGGTTACAGGTTACATATGCATAAAGTTATACAATGCTCCCATACATATTCATTACATATCCCTGCTTCGTATTATAATGAGTTCAAAGTTCATTTAAATAAGTTCGCGCAAGCGCAGTGTCACAGATTAATTGTGGGCGAGTGTCCCGAAGATGAAGTTAGTAGTCTTCCTCGGGATGAACTCTTCACCCTGTTTCCTTGCACATGCTCCCTTGGTTCTTGGTCCAAGTCCAAGCCTCAGAACTAACTTGAGCCAGTTCTGGGGTCTGAGAGCAGGATGTTCGGTCACACTCAGTAGTTTTTCTCAATTATTTGGCTCTCTTCTCTATATCCTCCCCAATACTAGGTAGGCACAAAATCATTAAGCGAATAATACATTGTCTTCAGCAAGCAAAAGTTAGTAAATCATTATCCAATCTCTGGCCTCCTAAATCAGTTCAAAAATTATTATTATCCAGCTTCTAGTTCCCTTAAATTAGTAAATTCTAGCCCCCCCTAAATCAACAGAATGCAGAATTTAGACCAGTTAGAACCAGAGAGAACAAGGAACACCATAACTGAGCATGCTCCGAAGACAAAGTTGAAAAGTTCAGATACAAAGAAGATCCTGGAAGCCTTCATCAGGGAGACCCCCACAGCCACCAAATTGGGGACACTCAAGCGCAGTGCAAAAGAACTATTTATAACCATGAGATCATGTTATGTAAATTAGTTCTGGGGCATATATGATGATGTTATAGTGACATAGTAATACTAAGTGAAATTTACTGTATAAATAAACCACAACACTTGACAAAGGTGGGTGAGTTAGGAGGAGAGATCCCACTTACCTCCAGTGCTGCAATAAACAAATACCTGCTCTATAGACACCGGTCTAGGAGGTTTTATTTCCAGCCTATCTTTTCGGGCATCACATGGAATGCTTTGGGTTGCAAGGGACCTTTACAGATCATCTAGTTCAACCCCTCTGTAATGAGCAGGGATATCTTCAATTAGACCAAGTTTCTCAGAGCCCCATCCAACCTGGCCTTGAACACTTCCAGGTATGGGGCATCTCCCACCTCTCTGGAAAACCTGTGCCAGAGAGTCACTACCCTCAGTGTAAAAACCTTCTTCCTTATATCTAGTCTGATTCTCCCCTCTTTTAGTTTAAACCATCACTCCTTGTCCTATCACTAAAACCTCTCCCCATCTTTTTTCTAAGCCTCCTTTAAGTGTTGAAAGGATTTGTATAATGTATTTGTACAATGTATTGTATCCCTCTTTGCCAAAGACATTAGCTCCTGGATGGAAAATTCCATGGAGCCCACATTCCCCATCCCTATATCTCCATTCTCATGGAGGTTTCTGGGGACCTTTCCTGAAGCTGGATTTGAAGAACTGAAGCCTAGTCAATTTGCATTACAATTCAGCCTGTGAGAGACAGTTGGAGCCAAGGCACTGTTAACCTAATTTTTTTGCTAACAGCACCAGGGTGTGAGACTCACCAAAGGCACTTCCAACAAAGGGGATAAAACCAGACTAAGGCAAACAACACCCTTTTCCTGACATCATTACTGGGTACAAATGAACAGGGTCAATAACAGACTCACTTTGCTCTTTTGGGGGTATGTCGTCTTTTTCAGAGCAGTGAAAAGCCATTCAGGGGAGGTAGGAGAGAGCAAGTCAGGCTGAAGGCAGGGCAGAGGCAGTGCAGGCAGGCTCCTGGCACTCTCCCATCCTTTGTGGACATTAGGAATAGCTAAGCTTGTGACCATGCTTCTATTTTTACATGTTATTTTCAGAGCAGAACTCTCAAGCAATATTCCAAGTCCAGGTTACAATGCCATTTTGGCTGTATCTGAAGTCTCCTTCCACTTCAGCAGTTCACATTGATTTAGGGGGGCTAGAATTTACTAATTTAGGGGGGCTAGAAGCTGAATAATAATCTTTTGGAACTAATTTAGGAGACCAGAGGTTGGATAATGATTTACTAGAAGCTACTTGCTAAAACAATATATCGCTTGCTTTGCACTTGCCAAGCAGAAGGGGAGGATGCAAAGAAGAACGCAGGACTATTGATAAAAAGTACTGAGTGTGACTGAACATCCTGCTCTCGGACCCCAGAACTGGCTCAAGTTAGTTCTAAGGTTTGGACTTGGACCAAGAACCAAGGGAGCATGCGCAAGGAAACAGGGTGAAGAGTTCATCCTGAAGAAGACTATTAACTTTGTCCCTCATTTATCTTCTGGACCCTCGCCCACCATTAATCTATGACACTGCGTTTGCGCGAGCATATTTAAATGAACTTTGAACTCATAATATGAAGCGGGGATAGGTAATGAATATGTATAGGGGCTTTGTGTAACTTCATGCATATGTAACCTGTAACCTAAGATAAACCAAGTGAAGTGCTGCTGACGGTGTGCATACCTTTGGAGGGGCTACTCCCCATGCACCCCAGCTGGAATAAAAGCATACCTACTTCATAACTTTCTGAATTGTGGAGTCTATCCGCGCCTCAACATCAACACAGGAAATTCAATCTATTAGACCTCAGGTATGAAAAGAAAACCCTTCTTCAGGCAGCCTTGCTATATACTAAGCAGCACGTCATAGGGAGACATAAACCTCATGCTCTCACTCTTCTCATATAGTACCACAAGCTAAAATCGTCATTTCGGTGCTGGTGCTCTTGGGTACTAGCAGGCACTCCAAGGTTCCATATGTTGGAAAGAAGATTCACTGCAAGTGGATGCAAGGGAGATTCATTGTGTTTGGCTCTGGGGCCCCCAATATAAGAAGGACGTGGACATGTTGGAGTGAGTCCAAAGGAGGCCACAAAGATGCACAGAGGGCTGGAGCACCTTTGCTACGAACAAGCTGAGACAGTTGGGATTGTTCCATCTGGAGAAGAGAAGGCTCCAGGGACACTTTAGAGCACCTTCCAGTACCTAAAGGGGCTATAAGAGAGCTGTAGAAGGACTTTTGACAAGGACATGGAAGGATAGGACAAGGGGGAATGGCTTAAAACTGATGGAGAGAGGTTTAGATTGGATATTCAGAATAAATTCTTGACTGTGAGGGTGGTGAGGCACTGGCACAGGTTGTCCAGAGAGGTGATAGATGTCCCATCCCTGGAGGTTGTCCTAGGTTGCAATATAGATGTAGTTAAGTATTCTATTACCACCAGCTGTGGGCCGTTAGCTGCTATCACCTGCTAATGACCCACTCCGGATGACAGGCAATGGGCCATCCGTTAGCTGTTACCAGCTACTAATGACCCACCCCCGCATGACAGGCAATGGGCCATCAGGGACCCACCGTGTGACTCATGGACTTATCCCATTGTGAGATGCTCTGCCGAGGAGGGAGGAGCCAGGTGTTCCCACCTGGATATAACCTGGCCTTGGAACTGCCTGAGCCAGCCCTGTCTACTGGGTTCCCAGAGGACCAGAGCTACTACTGGATCTTCAGCTGGAGACTAGACCTTCACAGGATCACCGCTTCAACACACCATGGACTGCTACTACCACCCTAACAGGGTGTTAGGTTGTATCTGACTTTGTCAGTGCTTTTCCTTGTATTATTTCACTTATTTTTAATTTCAATCTTGACTTGTGATCTCCCACTGGTTTGTTTTCAAACCAAGACAGAGGTGTTCAAGGCCATGTTGTATGGGACTTAGAGCAACCTGGTCTAGTGGAAGGTGTCCCTGCCAATGGCAGGGGGGTTGGAATGAGATGATCCTTAATGTCCCTTCCAACCAAAACCATCCTGGGATTCTATGATCCTATAAATGAGAAAAAAGTCTGGTGAGCTGGACCTTTGCCTGCACTTTTCAGGCAGGGGGAAAAGCACTCCTTTCTCAAGACCTGGGAATCAATCCATCCAAATCAAGTGTTCATCAGCAGCTCTAGCAAGCACCAGTGCTGGCTCTGGTGGACTCATTCAGCTATGGGAATACTTTGATTCATCAAAGCACTCACATGTGCCTAACTTAAAGTACATGCTCTGCTAGCTGAAATTCTGTTAGCTTTCTGGTTTGACCACACAAATGTTGTATTGCTGATGTTTTGTAGCTAGAGGGGTTAAATACAAGGCAAGTCTCCTTACCTGGACTCCCTTATGCCGACATAAAAGAAATTAAATATATAAAAATATATATTAAATCTATATAATCTCTCCCTAATTCTAGTAGAATAATTTGTTACTTGGAATGTAAGATGCTGGTATAATGATGTCCATGAAAGAAGAATATACATGCTGCAAGGATCAGGCTGTGCACAGGAGAGATACCAACAAGATATTCTCAAGAGGTCAAAACAAACAAAACCTTCAGAAAATCAGAGAACTTTGACAAAAGTTTAGACCAGCATTCAATCAACATAAAACACTTCTCAAAGCATTAACTTAGCTCATGCAGCTTAGCAAACTCCAAGCCCATCCAATTTTAAATTACTCAAAACTCTGAAAAGAGGGAATTAGAATAAAAAGAAGAAAGAGAGAAGAGACATAAAATAGAACAAATATAGCTGCCACTCCTGTTTCCAGTGATGTTCAGTTGATAGAAATTCCAAGAGGAGGTAGGGTCAAGATGTGCTTGCCTCATGTCTCACTTCAAGTATCCTTTGGCTTTCCTGGGCCCCTGCCCCAGGTAAGACTTCCAGTCATCTGGCTACTCAGGAACTGGGTTAGGGGTTCTAGAAGCAGGGTGTGGAGCATTGCCTCCAGTGTGCCAATGATTTCCTTCATGTTTGTTGATACAGTATTTTTCTTCAGTGAGATATGGCATTTTACATATTCCTTGCTCATTTAGTAATAACATATCAAACATTGACAATTTAACAAAACCATTGTTGATACTTGCTGGATTTTAAGATGAGCTCCAAAATAGCATGGTATGTTCAATTTAAGATTCTTTATTGCTTATTGATATTGCAATGTATTGCATTCCTTGTCAAAAAATATGAACTTTAAGGATAGATCAATTTACAATGGTTAAGCTGCCTTGCCTTTTGGGGCCCATAATCTTACAGATCCAGGTATTGTTATAACCCAAATAAATATACATGTCCCAGATTACCACCCTTATCCCTCCCACCAACCAGGTTTCAGGGGGATCCCCAGAACGTGTACTCAGGGAAAGAGGAAAAATCAGTGAGCACCATGGGTATTAAGGGTTGATGCTGGCCAGATGCCAGCCACTGACGAAAGCTGCTTGCTCACTCCCCTCTGCAGCTGGACAGAGGAGAGAAAATGTTGCAGATAGGAAAAGCCTTACACAATGAAGGCCTTGTCTCCCTTGTAAAACTCTTGCTTGCTCCTGTCACTTTGGCTAACCAGAAAGCATTCTGGGAATGACTCAGCTAAAACTAGAGGTGAAAAACAAGTTACATAATTGTAAAATAATTATTAAAACCAATGAGTCCTCACACTGTGTTGCTGGTGGTTGGTTACACCTGACGCGTGTTCCTATTGTGGTTTATGGTGGTTGGTTAAACACGTTTGTTGTGCCTCACAAGAATGTAAACTCATAACAAGTTAACAGTTTAAAAACCCTGTACTTTTGCAATGAAGTGTTTTGGCCACACGAATGCTATGGGGAATTGCTGTCACTCATTCGTTACAATGGGAGCCCGTAATGCTACAAGAAAATTTAACAAAGGGTTCAGGGGTTGAGATAAGGACCCGAAGAAAACACTCATCAATTACCATCAAGGGCAAAACAGGCTCAAATTAGAGATATAAAGTGAATTTATTATTAACAAAATCAGAGTAGGATAATGAGAAGTAAAATAAACCCTTAAAAACACCTTCCTCCCACTCCTCCCTCCTTCCCAACTCTACTTCCTACCCCAGCAGTGCAAGGAGAAAGGGAACAGGAATCATGGTCAGTTCATCACCCGTAGCTTCTCCTGCTGCTCAGGGAGAGGAGTCCTTCCCCTGCTGCACCGTGGGGTCCCTCCCATGGGAGACAGTTCTCCATGAGCTTCTCACACGTGGCTCCATCTCACAGGCAGCAACTCCTTGTGAACTGCTGCAGCATGAGTCACTCTTCCACGAGGTGCAGTCCTTCAAGGATAGGCTGCTCCAGCCTGAGAGCAAGGCCCCTCTCTCCACTGGGTCTCCCACAGGATCACAGCCTCCTCTAGGCATCCACCTGTGTCACGAGTGGAGACAGAGGGTGGATAGATTTTACCAGTTGCCTAGGCCTATGACAACTAGTGACCAAACCTACTCAGAGTGACCAGCACCCAAAACCCAGTCTCACTCACAAGTCCTTATAAAGACAGCCGATTTATGTCTAATGTAAAATAGATTATGGTTTATTAGACACAGGTGAGAACGGAACAAAGAACTAGACAATTTTTTACTACACAATACATGAAAAGCTATTCATAGCTAAACAAACATATATATATGTTGCCCAAATTAGGGAGATTAAAACAATATAGTGCTAAAAATGAAAAAGGTACCTATTAATATTATTATAGCTAGCAAAGAAGGAATTTAGGAAACCAATGCTCTTACCAAATCCAATTTTTTGGAGCTGGGGATGCATTAGAATCCTCACCCAATCCCACGGGAAGTAACCACAGGGCTGTGTCCAGGCACCTGAGGAGAAACTTTCCCTCACGCTCCAATGTCCATGTAGAAAGCTTCTACTTTTGCTGAGATTTTTGTGGTGTTTTATAGGAAAAAGAGTGTGGATTTACGGTCACTTGAAAATTCTTCACATTCTCTCAGTGTCTCACCTTGATTTCTAGGCACCAGTATTAGATAGCCAGGATTAAGCAATCAACCTAATCTGAGCCATCGATCTCCCACCAGCGATCAGGGAGAGAGAGAAGGGGGAGGAGGGGGTGTCCTGCCACAACCTGCTCCGGCATGGGGCTCCTCCATGGGCTGCAGGTGGATGTCTGCATCCCCCGTGCTCCTCCATGGGCTGCAGGGAGACAGCTGCTTCACCATGGTCCTCACCACAGTCTGCAGAGGAATCTCGGCTCCGGCACCTGGAGCACCTCTTCCCCTTCTTTCTCCACTGATATTGGTGTCTGCATGTTTTTTTCTCACATTCTCACTCCTGCTCTTCTCTGACTGGAATTAAAACTGCTCCACAAGTTTTGTTTTGATTTCTTCTTAAATATGTTATCACAGAGGTGTTATCACCATTTCTAATTGGCCTAGCCTTGGCCAGTGGCACATTAATCTTTGGAGCCACCAGGGGTTGGCTCTGCTGTACATGGTGGAAGCTTCTAGCAGCTTCTCACAGAAGCCACCTCTTTGGCCCCCTCCACTACCAAAAACCAGGCCATGCAAAACCGATACATTGGGAAAATTACATTCAGTAAAAATTCTACTACATAATAGTCTGGATTGCCTCAGGAGTGGGGGTCAAAGATATAATAAAACTTGAGTTGTTCCAACCTCTGCATATTGTTTCAGTCAGGGTCCTGGGTTCAGACCACATACTTTTCCAACTTTACCAAATCATTGGTCCTTAAACCCAAAAATTTTCTTCTTTTTTTTTTTTTTTTTTTTTTTTGTCAGCTAAACCACTTATGCCTTCTTCATCTACAGCTGAAGATGTCAGGGTCCCTTCTTCCAGGGTCCCGCAACAGTTCAACATCCCCTTTGATGCCTGATGGGTTTTTTGTCTTTTTTCATTATACTTTTATACCCTTTTTATATACTCTTTACCCCTTTCCCATTCCTGTACTTTTTACTCCCCATATTTTAGCCCCACATGTTTATAACCCTTGTACTCTAGCCTTGTTCAGAATTCTTTGGAGAAGACAAAACAATCTCCACAATCTCAAGAACATGAGGCACCAACCTTGAAAGAGCCTCATCACTGGGACATGTTTTTGTAAACTACGTTGTAGCCTTTTTGGGGGGAGGTAATTTGAATAAGGGGGCAATTACTTCATTTGTTAGGTTTCTTATTGGGGAATTTTAGATAGGTATGCTAATTGGTGAGGTCCATAAAATTGTACACTCATTGTACCCGGGGGTTCTTTTCATCGTGGTGCATCTGGGATCCTATTAAACCAAGGTAATACCCTTTTTCCTATACTGAGGTGTCTGCGTCTCAATTTTTACCAGCATTTTAGGCATCACCTTCTTTGGCACAATTATGCTTTACACATGGCTTACTGCTTGTGGCAGGACATTCCTCCCCCCTTCTCTCTCTCCCTGCGCAGTCACAGAAGGTGGATGGCTCAGATTAGGTTGACAGCCTATCTGATGGCGCCTGAAAGTCTAAAAAAACACTACCCTGTGGAATGTAGAGAGAATGTGAGAAATTTTTAGTGACCCACTCAGCATATTCTTATCCTATAAAAGCTCACGAAATTTCAGAAAAGGCAGAAGCTTTTCTACATGGACACTGAGCATGAGGAAAGCCTCTCCCCAGTGTCTGGACGCAGCTCTGTGGTAACTACTTGCAAGATTGAGAGCGGACTTTAATGTATCCCAGCACCAAAATTGGATTTTGGTAAGATCATTGGTTTCCGAAATTGTATTTTTCTGGATAACTTATAGGTACCTTTCTTAATTTGCATTTCAACTATTTTTATAGTTCAAGCAAGCATTTACCCCATAACTGCATTTTAGCTATTATAGTTTTGCAATTATGCCTTTATTGTGTATGTATGTCAATCTGTTCTATGTTTGTATGTTTGTTATTTTCTGTGTCTAATAAATGGTATTTTACATCATATTAGACTAATCGGCCAAATATCAAAGAACCTTTCGAACGGGACCAAGTCTTGGGGTGCTAGCTACCTGTCTTGCATGGGAGACAGAAGCCTTATGAGTTTCTGCAGTTTGCCAGGCTTCTAGCAACAGAGTAGGGTAGCTAGTTCTCCAAGACTCAGTCTCGTACACAAGGATCTTTGATATTTGGCCGAATAGTCTAAAAATACCATTTATTAGACACAGAAAATAACAAACATACAAACATAGAACAGATTGACATACATACACACACAATGAATGCATAATTGCAAAACTATAATAGCTAAAATGCAATTATGGGGTAAAAGCTTGCTTGAACTATAAAAATAGTTAAAAATGCAAGTTAAGGAATGCTTGCTTAAGCTTTAAAATAGCTGAAATGCAAGTTAAGAAAGGTACCTATAAGTTAGCCGTAATAATACAATATCGGAAACCAATGATCTCACCAAATCCAAATTTGGAGCTGGGATGCGTTAGAATCCTCCCTCAATCTCGCGAGAAGTTACCACAGAGCTTGCGTCCAAGCTCAGGGGAGAAGACTTTACTTCACGCTCCAGTGTCCATGTAGAAAAGCTTCTACCTTTTCTGAGATTTTGTGAGCTTTTTATAGGATTAAAAAAGTGTGGATTTGTGGTCACTAAAAATTTTTCACATTCTCTCTTCATCTCACCTAGACATTCAGTCGCCACCACTGGATAGCCCAGATTAAGCTATCAACCTAATCTGAGCCATCCATCTCTGGCCACCGATCGGGGGGCGGGGGAGCGTCCTGCTGCACTCCACCCCTGTGACCCAAAGACGCTACTTTTACTTCATGAAGTGACAGTGCCGGTGTCTCTTGCGTTCATGCTATAAAAAGCACTCACGTTTTTAATATATGTATTATTGTTAAATGTTGGGGAAGATGAAATAGGAAAGCCTTATAGATATGATTACCTTGCAAAAGATGCTGAGAACATAGAAAGTATAAACAAAATTGAGATGAAGACAAGGTTTGAGTTGAAGAGTAACTAGGGAACAATGGTATGGCTACTGAAGGTAATCTCCCTTCTTGATAGAACAATGCCCTCTGCCTAGGCAGGTCCAAAGGTCAGAGCAGACCCTGCCTGCCTGGTAGAGATTCCAACAAAGCAGTTTTTTAAGGTTTAAAATATAACCCTGTATGGTAATGTGATGATTCTTATAGGTTGTATGTAAATGCTGTAGGGTTTGTAGCTTGTCTCAGATTGGTTAAAGAGAATTAGAATATTCAACACAGAAGATGATTTATTGTATTGTAAATGGCAAATCTCTCTCTTTTTGCTCTCTCTTTTTTGCCTCTCTCTCCCTCTCTCTCTTGCCTCTCTGGCCTGCTTTGAGCTGCGTCTTGCAGCCTAGCAGGCCTCTCACACCCACGCTCCTTCACAATAAACTCCCATGCTCTAAAACCATCTTTAGAGATCTCTTGTTTCTATTTTATCCTCATAACCAAATCCCACAGAGTTGAATCCTACAGTTAAATTTTTAGTATACATTCTGTTTCCAAATTGTATTATTCTCTAATGGAACTTTGACTATGCTATTGATATTAATAGGAAGCACTTGCTGTTGCTTCAGTTTGTAGGTTCATGTAGTAGATTATGTAACAGAATATATATAAAAGAAACATTAGTAGTAACAACTAAGAGATTAGAAAATATGACATTAACTTCAGAATGCCCATAGCAATTGGAGACAATTTAGCAAGTTATTTATGTTGATGTAAGTCCATGTAGGGTAGATTATTTTCCACCCCTTGAATCTTAGGGTCATGGGAGGATGTGATGCAAATCAGAAACGAAGAAGAGTCTGTGAAGGCAGTTTCTTGATAGTAGCTACTGCAAGAGTTCAGTCAATGGTTGGCGATTCTTTTACTTCTTTTGTGTTCTTTAGTTCAGTCTTCTTCAGTGTTTCACCTGTTTTTGCTAAACATGTCAAGTGCTAGACAATTTTATAACAGTTTTACCAAATACACATACACATATATTAATTGATTTGATTGTCTCAGGGGAGTTAAAGATGTAATGAAAATTAATTGTTTTAATTATTTGGAATATAATTCCATTTGGGAGTTTATATTTTATTTTGGGAGAATCAAAATTGATTCTGTAATTTGAGTTATATTTTAGGATGAAATTTTTCCCACTGTGACAATCAGAGTAAAGTCATAGATATACTAAGGTAATACTTGCAGAAATTAGATAAGATATATATATATATACAAAAATATTATTTGAGATAATAAGATCATTGAATCATTTAGTACTCCAGTAGTACTAAATAAGGTTTTCTTTTGAAGTTTTTCTTTTTAGAGAAGATGGTCATCATTTGATCTATATATTTTTGTTGGTGCAAATTTTTGGTATATGATTTCTATACCATTAATGAACATTATATTAGAAAGTTCTTTTAGCTTTATTTTTACAAAGCTAGTGGTGTTTTATTTTGTTTGGAATAGGCACACTAGTGTGTGGTTAACGTGTTTTTCTTAGCTATGTTTAGATATGAATGACACTTGGGATAGATTTTTACTATAATTTTACAGATACATTTAGGTAACTTCATTTTTTGGTGTGAAGCTACTTTTGGTGTTTTTAGATATCTGTATATACAGAGGCTTTAATAATCATTAGGGTTTTGCTAGAATTTTGTTGAGATGGCTGATTAGCCATAATGCATTATTGTAAATAATGACTTGTAAGTATAAGAAAAATGTAAATAATATTACAATTAATATTTTAGTTACAGTAAATTCATTAGTTACTGTGCAGTCCAATATGGTTTCTTTGTCTGCTGTTGGCTTCTTTGCTTGCAGGAGTTCAGGAGGTTTAATTCATTTCTTTAGCTGTGTAGGTAGTAAACAGGCTTTTCTTGCTGCCTGAAGAGATTTTTTCTCTTGTTGCTTAAGCAGCTTTTCTTTCACATTCAGGTACACCTAGCTTTTATCTAGTAAAAGTATACTTAAACATTTAAGGTTAATAGAGCAATGAAACTAATACAACTTAAGAAATAATAGATATGTTTTTTTCGATAAGTGTTATTCCCTTTTTTGGCCTGTAGTTGCAAACACGTCGCTATTTTCACTTCTGTCACATGGGGGCAGTGTAGGGCAGTTTGCGAGGAAATAGAGTTCTGCCCTGAGCAAAACCAGAGTTGTTACAGTTAAAATGTGGGAAATACCCATCGGGAACTGATTTTATGCTGGTGGCCATAAGAATCAGTAGCCACCCAGGCCAAGGGCCTTAGAGCATTTGTTAGCATCATTGGTACAATCCCAATTTGGGGTCGATTTTCAAAATGATTGCAATGTGTGGTCATTTGAATGCGTTTTCACCCAGTTTATTTGGATTTTTTTATTCTGAGCTTCTGTTAATAGCCACTCTCAATCTTCTTTCTGCCAAACTGCTCTTCTTATTCACTTGTTAATTCAGTACTTGCTATTGACACAACCACTGTGTAACTCTAGCTCACACAGCATAAGAGTTTACATCCACTTTCTTTGCTTTTTTCTTTACTGCCAGTAACACAACTTTTAATTCTCTCACTTGTGCACTTTCTAAAACTTTCTTTTATCACTTTCTCTCCTATTCAATATTCAGAGCCACCGCTCTGTATTTCCATATTGTATCAATACGTTTGGCTGAAGCATCAGTAAACCATACACTTTTCACTTCAGAATTTGGGGTAAGCCAGGAGCATTTGTTTGCAAGGCTTTATTGGGTCTTGTTTTGTTTGGAACAAGGCTTAAACATGGTGTTACCTTGCACGTGGGTCAGGACAGAAACTGGAATAATGCAGTTACTGGGTCCCGAAATTGTAAGTTTGCATCAGCATGCTTGCTTGTGGTGGCAAGTACTTGCAATTGTTAGATGTTTTGGAGATTTATTCTAACTTATTTATTAAGTTTTATTTTGATATGTAAGGTGATGTAGTTGTGGTTAGTTGCACAAATTTAATTCATTTTTTTACTCAATTATTTATTTAATTCATCATCTAACAAACTTATACGGGTTTCTTAGGACTGAAGTTTGTAGAAACAACCATTTAGATCTTTTTAGTAAAACTTAATTTTCTTTTTCTCTTTGCGTGTTAATTTTTGCCCACAATCTCCATGTGGTACTAATTTAAAACTACTAATTAATCAATTATATACCTTTTTGGGTTCTCTTCTTTGATTCGTTAGTTTTTAATTTTTATTAGTATATTTTTTAGTTTAAAACTAAACAACTCTGATCTTAGCGTTTAAAATACATATAGCAGTGGTTTTTTCTTTTGCTTGCCTTTTCCTGCAATGTTGTAGAGAGATATTTCTGCTTTTAGTATGTAAATGAAGACAGCTTGGAGTAAGGGACAGGAAAAACTGGTTTTTCAGCTTTTTTCTTTACCAAGCAAGGGGCTTCTAATTGCTCTCTCTTTCTCTCGTCAATGGTACATTTGCATTTTAAAAACTCAGCTTTGGCTGTTCCGGGAATAACCCTTGTGGGGCAAAGTATTCTAGATAATTTACCTTTAAACCAAACAGGTAAAGCAAAAAGAAATCATGTTTAGCTTTGCAACTGCTAAAATCTAGCTCAAAAAGAGCACAGGAGTTTTAAGAGGATCTTACAGGTATACAGGAAGAGGTATACAGAAAGATATTGCATTCAACAGGCGTTTTTCACAGGCATTCTTTCTCACCTCACTCTCATTTTACATTTACACCTTTTTATATTATACGGGCATCCCCGAAATACATGTCGACATGATTTAATTTATACATTCTCACACACACTACATACACACGCAAAAGATTTTAAAGCACATTGATAATATACAAGAAGAAATAAGAGTAAATCTAGGAATTAGAGGTTTGTGAAAGGTATGTAGAAATGCGAGAGAGAGAGAGAGGGAGAGAGAAAGAGAGGGGGGGAGAGAGGGGGTTGGATGTTTGCTAAGAGTTTTTTTTCTTTGAAGTGGAGGAGTTTGTTTCGCCGCTTCCCCCCCCACCCTGTTTGCACAAATGAAATTTTTTCTCTTTTTAGAGATAGGGGGTTTTATGCTTTTGTGAGGATTCAAATCATTAATTTCATCAAAGTTTATTCTGAATTTCATCATTTTCATTCTCAGGTGGTGTTATTAACTCTGGAATTTCTTTTATCATTTTTGTTTGCTAATTACATGCAACTCTTAGATATAAAGCGGTGCATGAGAGATTAGTTATTTTTTAGCAAGTTTGTGCTTCATGTAATTTTCTCATGGATTTTTCTTACCTTAGGCCAGTTTCCGACCGGCAGAGTGTAACATTTGTGTTTTTGTAAGTTTTTTGCTGAGGATTGTTTGTTACACATTTTGCTTGTAGACAGAGGGTCAATAGATTTTTTGCTGATTGCCTAGGCCATTGGCAATCGGCAGTCAATCGGCAGTCAATCTATTTAGAGTGACCAGCACTCTTGAAACCCAGTGTCATTTTGCAAGTTAATGATGGTTGATTTAGGTTTAATATAAAATGGTTTATTAGATGTAAGAGATAACAGAACAAACAAGCTAGACACTTATATACTACACAATATAGAGAGCTACGCATAGCTATATGGATTTTGTGCCTCTGTAAAATAAGGTGTTAGCTCTTTAGCTGTTAATTTCTTAAATCGTTTTGAAGCACGGAATTGACTCCACAACTCAGATAGTTATGAAGTAGGTATGTGTTTATTCCAGCTGGGGTGCATGGGGGGTAGACCCTCCAAAAGGCATGCACACCCTCAGCAGCACTTCACTTGGTTTATATTAGGTTACAGGTTACATATGCATAAAGTTAGACAAAGCCCCTATACATATTCATTACCTATCCCCGCTTTGTATTATAATGAGTTCAAAATTCATTTAAATATGCTCGCGCAAGTGCAATGTCTCAGATTAATTGCGGGCAGGAGTCCCAAATGATTAATGACGATGTGATCGATAGTCTTCCTCACGATGAACTGTTCACCCTGTTCCCTTGCGCATGCTCCCTTGGTTCTTGGTCCAAGTCCAAGCCTGAGAGCCAACTTGTACCGGTTCTGGGGTCCAAGGGCAGGATGCTCGGTCACAGTGGTTTTTCTCAATTATTTTGCTCTTTTCTTGCTATCCTCCCCAATACTAGGTAGGCACAAAATCATTAAGCGAATAATAAATGATCTGCAGCAGGCAAATCTTAGTAAATCATTATCCAAGCTCTGGCCTTCTAAATCAGTTCAAAAATTATTATTATTATCCAGCTTCTAGTTCTCTTAAATTAATAAATTCTATTTTTCCCTAAATCAGTCCCTCCTTTTCTATAAAATTAGTAAATTCTTTTACTAGTAAATGGGTTCTTCTTCTAGCAAGCTTCTGCGATAAGTATCTCTCAATGCCTTACCACGTACATTCGATAAAGTAGTTAAAATGGATAGCCTCTTTAACATCCTACAATTCCAAACAAATAGCAGAACAGATAACACAAAACTAATACCTACCAAAATTAGTAAAACAATTATGGGGTGACATAATGTATTAAGGATACCAGTTGCAGTAGGTGACCATCCAAAAAGCACATCCCACCAGTGGTGATCCGCATCCTGTCTTGCTCTTTGTAAGACTCTGCTTATTTCCTCTGCATCATGGTGAATGGTTATTAAAGTTTTCTTTCCACTTTTTTGAATTCCTTTTAGGATTAGTCTTAATTAAGTCTTGGTGCTCTACCAATTGTCTTACCAGCGTAAGGTTCATCCCAATAGGTGTTGATGATAAGTCATGATACATTGTGTAATTGGATTTTATCAATTGATGAGATACAACTGGTGCCAAATACAAAAAATCACACCCAATGATCTTCACAAAATTACAAACACAAAAATTAGAACGATTCCTAACATCCAAAGTAACATTGTCATTATCTATTTCTATGAAAACACACATTGTTCTTAACCAAATACAACCCCGACCAATATATACAAGTACTGTTTTCTGACTAGTATCCGGGTGAACTTCAAAAGTGGCAAATGCTTTGCTCAACATCTAAGCATATATCTTTGGCATTAATTGCGTTACTCTCACAGATAAACCCTTGTTGTTCTCATGTAATGCATGATTCTAAATTTAAAGCTTGCCATTTCTTATCAACCATCCGGGCCCATGCTCTGTGTTCAGAAGGGTAAAGCACTGCTCCATCGTGGTTTAATCCTAAAGGAACAATGGGGTGTATTACATAAATTGTGGCATTGCGTATAGTAAGTACAAAGGCTGTAGCTGTGTTAGTAATTGGATCATAGGTGAAGTTTACTAAAGTCCACCAAGATTGGAGCTTCTTTTCCAGTTCGGTAGCATTATCCCAAACAGCTTTTCGTATTTCAATAGGGAAAACACCTTCATTTCCTTCCCTTATAATTAAAGAGGCTGCTGATTGCATCCATAATTGTGCTTGTATGCAACTAAGAGCAAGGAACACATTATTTTGAGCTGCTCCAAGTGCATCTATTATTAATTTATGATCCTGATTGTTAGCCTTTGCAAGATCTGGAAGTACCTTTGAAATTTGCCACTGACCATTTCCTAATGCTTGTTTTAGTCTTGTTAGGTCGCCCGTTGTGGTGGCCAATTTATTCATTAGTATCAATCTCATTTAAAACACCCAATCTTATTCCTAACACTCCAGTTAAATCTCTTCGTGTTCTGCTCCTGAAGAGTCCTTGCCTCTGTAACCATGTTGTCCAGCCTTCAAAAGATGTTTTTAAAAGAGAGGAGCAAGCTGGTTGAATTTCAGAAACATTAATTTGCATCAATAATTCTACATGCTTAAGAGACCATTCTGGGTTGAACAACAATTGCTGTTGGCCTGTGTTTCTTATCACATATGGGCCAACTTCGTAAATTTTTGGTGGAAGTGTTAGTTTAGGAGGAATAGGAGTGTTAATTTGGGAGGACTCTTGTTTTGGTCTGGCTACCACATTCATTTTAATTTTCTGAATTAAACTTAATAGTGTTGGTTGAGTAGGTTTAGATGTCCACTACATAAAAAGGATGAACCATAGTAAGATTAAACCAGCAGTCACTTTGGTCTTCCTTGCAAGACTTGGTAATTTCAACATTATTGTTGCTTGGGTCACAGGAAGTCTTGTTGCTAGCGAAATTCTCGTGACAACATAAGGAAAACACACCTTGTTTGACACAATCCCAGTCCTCAGTAGGACATAATTCCTTTGAAATGCCAGAGTGAATTTTGGATGCCAGATTGAAATCAGAAAAATGGCCAAAAACCGTAATAGAAGAGGCTTTTTCATATTGAAAACCAGGTTCAATTTTCCTGCATCCCACCTGGATTTTTTCATTAATGATACCAGGTAGGGTCATGATCCACTCATCTCGATTCCAAGCCCATTCAGGTGGATGGTAAATTTCATCATCATGCATTACAATTATAGTCAAATCCAGATGGCTGTCTGTAGGGTACTTTCCCTGAAAGCTAGAATGCCCTATGAGGGCTTGTGACCAAGGCCATTCAGTATCGCCCTGGCTAAAAGTACCTCCTTTTCCTTGAAGTATGGTTATAATTGTGAGAACACCAAAGAGAGTAACTTTTCTAATTGCATTAATTTTACCCGGGTAAATTTCAATTTCAGTTCATTATCATTAGAAGCCACTTTCCAAGGGGTCTCTGGAGCCTTCTTCACTTGAGTATGATGAATCCAGGCATTCTGTTCTTTGATTTTGATCGCAGTGAAAGTGGTAAGGAGTACTTGAAATGGTCCTTCCCACTGTGGCTCCAAAGTTTTCTCTGTAAGAGACTTAACATAAACATAATCTCCAGGTTGAATATTGTGTACTGGGCTGTCTAGGCCCCGACTCCGAGTTCCAGCCACATGCTTTTCAATTTTCCTGAGTTGCTTACTCAAGGCCACCATATAGGCGGTCAGTGTTTCCTCCCCAGCTTGGGTGGATAGTCCTTTCTGTACTCCATATGGTCTCCCATAGAGCATTTCAAAAGGACTTAATTTTTCTTTAGTTCTGGGTTTAGTTCAGATACGTAATAATGCAAGTGGAAGAGATTGGGGCCAGGGTAAATTGACTTCTTGCCCCAATCTTACAATTTGCTATTTTATTAGGTGGTTCATTTTCTCCATCTGACCACTTGACTGTGGGTGGTATGGGGTGTGAAGCTCCCAATCTATGCCTAAATGATGGCTTACTTGTTGTACCACCTTTGAAATGAAATGTGGTCCTCTATCTGAGGACATTGTGGCTGGAACTCCGAAGCGTGGTATTATTTCTTGTAACAATACCTTGGTTACCTCTTGGGCTTTGACAGTTCTCGTGGGAAAGGCTTCTGGCCATCCTGAAAAGGTATCTGTTAATACCAACAAGTATCAATGCCCCCCTTTTCTTGGGAGTTCCGAAAAATCAATTTGCCACTGCTGTCCAGGCCCATTCCCTTTCAAATTTGGCCCAATTTTGGTTTGGGGATATTTTTAGGGCTAGTCTGGAGGCAAAGATCACACAGTCGGGTTACCTGTGTGATGGTAGCATATAAATTCCTGGCAATAATTCTTTCAATTAAATATTTGTGTAGGGCATCTATTCCCCAATGTGTCTTTTGGTGTTCTGTTCTTACTAATGCCCACACTAAATGAGAGGGAATGACCAACCTCCCCTGTTCAGTAATAGCCCAACCCTCTTCATTATATGACCCATTCTGATCTTCAATTAGTTTTTTGTCCTCTTTGTTATAGGTTGACTTAACTTCTAGGGAGATTTGGCCATCTGGAATTAAAGCCCCTTTAGTTGTCACCTCACCTTTCGCTACTTCTTTTGCCTCTCTGTCCGCCAGATCATTTCCTTCTTCCAATTCTGAGTTCACTTTCTGGTGTGCCTTAATGTGCATGACTGCTACTTTTTCGAGTAGCTGGACTGCTTTCAACAGCCGGGTTATCTCTTGCGCATGTTTAAGGTTTTTTCCTTGAGAGTTCAACAGTCCCCTTTCCTTCCAAATGCATACTTTGAGTCTGTATAAATGTTTATCTTTTTTCCTTTGGCTATTTCCAAAGCACAGGTTAAAGCAATTATTTCAGCTTTCTGGGCAGAAGTGTTTATTGGTAGGGGTCCAGATTCTATTACCTTTTTGCTAGTGGTGACTGCATACCCTGCATGTCGCTTTCCACTGATGACGTAGCTGCTCCCATTGGTAAACCAGGTCTCTGCATCATCCAAAGGTGTATCCTTCAGATCTGGACGACTGGAGTATGTGGCTTCAATAGTTTCCAGGCAGTCATGGTGCAACTGCTCTCCATTGTTTCCACTGAGGAAAGAAGCTGGGTTGACAATGTTAGTTACCACTATTTCCACATCGTCCTTTTCCACCATGATGGCTTGGTATTTTCGGAACCCCTGTGGGGAAAGCCAGTGTCCGCCTTTCACTTCCAACACTGCAGACACTGTATGGGACACTAGCACAGTCATTTTCTGGCCCAAGGTAAACTTGCATGCCTCTTGGATGTTTAGCATGACTGCTGCTACAGCCCGGAGGCACCCTGGCCATCCTTTGGCTGCTGCATCTAGTTGCTTAGACAGATAAGCAACTGCCCGTCGATATGGGCCCAGATCTTGTGCTAGTATTCCCAGGGCAATCCCCTGCTTCTCATGAGAAAACAGAAAGAATGGTTTACTCACATCTGGAAGTCCCAAAGCTGGAGCTGACATCAGGGCATTCTTCAGTTGTTTGAAAGCCCTCGTGGCCTCTTTTGTCCACTGAAGATCTCTGCTTTCCTTTTTGATGAGCTCATACAAAGGTTTTACAAGGACCCCATAACTAAGGATCCAAAGCCTACACCATCCCGTCATCCCCAGGAAAGTCCGTAGCTCCTTTACAGTTTGGGGTTTCAGGGTTTGGCAAATGGTCTCTTTCCGGTCTTGTCCCAAAGTTCGCTGCCCAGCACTGATTTCATAGCCCAAATAAATTACTTTTGGTTTTACTACTTGAGCCTTTTTCTTGGATACCCTGTACCCTTGGAGCCCCAGGAAATTTAGTAAACTTACTGTCCAGGATACACAGGCTTCTTCTGTCTGGGTAGCTATTAAGATATCATCAACGTATTGCAATAGCTTCCCTTCTTCAGAGGGGGCTTCCCAGGCTTCTAGGTCTTTTGATAGTTGATCCCCAAATAGGGTGGTGTCGCTGTTGAGCTGCTAGCAGAGAAAAGAACCCAGTTCTCAGTGGCAAGAAGGAAAAGACCTTTATTGTTTTGATTTCATCATATATATAGAGTTTTCAAAGGTCACCCAGATTGGTCAGTCAGAAACCTCCCCCTAGGCCTGATTGGCCAGGCCTGCACCGTCCAAATCCTGGGACACTGTTTTCAATAACATCCAAACTTTATTTATAAAACACAAAAGGAATTCTCATGGGAAAGACCTGTGCTAGCCACAGAGTGGGACTGTTCTTAAATCCTTGAGGCAACACCGTCCAAGTGAGCTGAGTTTTGCGTCTGCTTTTGGGATTTTTCCCATTTGAACACTGCGGCAACACGGTATCACAATTCACAAATGGCCACCCCACGCCGCAATGTGGAGGGGGCCGCCCGTGGCCAGAACACGCCAGGCAGACACGTGGCTGTGGCAGGCAGTGGAGCTGCGGGGGACGCGAGACTCCGTGAAGGTGTGGCGATGGAAGAAATGCAGGATCACCATCTGAAGTTTCCAGGGATTTATTAAGGTCCACAGTCGAGGGTCAGAGGAGGGTGGAGAGGGACGGAGAGGCGGGGGAGGGTTCGGGGTGCTGGAAAGCCAAGATGGTGAACAGTGAGTTCCGCTCTCTCAGCAGGTTATCAGGAGAGGGAACAGAGGCGTGGTTACTCAGAAGAACCAACTAGGGGAAGCCAGAGGGGAGGAGCCAGGGAGGAGAAAGGGGTAAACCAATAAGATTACAGCATGGGATGGTACAGGTTTCTGCTAGGGAGAAGTCTCTAGAACAGCATAAGCACACTACAGCAGAACACGAATATTTTTTGACTGGCTTCATGGAGAGGGAGGCAAAAGAAGGCATCTTTCAAATCTAAAACAGTAAACCAGGTTAGTTCAGGTGTTAACTCAGTTAGTAGTGTGTAGGGGTTTGAAACCACAGGATAGAGGTCCTCAGTTATTTTGTTTACTGCCCTTAAATCTTGTACCACCCGATATGACCCATCAGGTTTGCGGACTGGTAAAATGGGGGTGTTGAAATCAGATTTGCACTCTCTCAATAGCCCTAGCTGTAAAAAGTTTCCAATCACTGGGCTAATTCCTTCCTTATTTTCTTTCTTAAGGGGGTATTGTTTAACCCTGACTGGTTGTTTCCCTTCTTTCAACTTAATTTGTATCGGAGGTGCATTTTTAGCTCTTCCAGGTATGTTTGTTGCCCATACCCCAGGGAATACTTGATTCATAATTTCTTCACTAATTTCTCCCTCAGCCTCTGTGGTTGTTAGCATTAAACTTAGTATTTCAACATATTGTTGATCATTTACCTCCAGAGTAATTTCCCCATCTTTGAATGAAATGGTTGCTTATAACTGTTCCAACAGATCTCTGCCCAAAAGGGCTTTTGGAGATCTGGGCATGTACAAATACTTGTGAATACCCCATTGCTTTCCCAGTTTATACTTTAAAGGTTTGCAAAAATATGCTTTTTCAGATTGACCAGTTGCCCCTTGAACCATGATATAATCATCCCCCACTGGCATTAAAGCTTTATTTAAAACCGAATATGTTGTCCCCATGTCCACCAAAAATTCTATTTCTTTTTCTTTTTCCCCTAGCTTCATTATAACCAGTGGATCCACTAGGGTGGAGTCCTCCGGTCTTCTTCAGTCTTCTTTCATATGTGCGATGACTGGTTCTCCACCCCGTCTTCTTTGCTGGTTGTTCTGTTTTCTTTTTGGACATTGGCTCTTCCAATGACCAAATTCCTTACAGTTAGCACACTGATCTTTGCCTAACTTAGGTGGGCCTTGTCTGGGTGGTTGTTGTTAAAAGGGACGGTGAGAGAGAGCATTGCGACACACTCAATATGAGTTATAAAGCAAGCTCCATTTATTTTACTGTATGAGTGTGGCAAGCACAGACCTTTCCCGTGAGAATTCTTTCTCTCTTCTTCCTGTGTTTTTATGAACAAAGATAAAGTTTGGATGTTTTTTGAAACAGTTTCTCAAGATATGGACAGTTCAGGCCTGGCCAATCAGGCCTAGGGGGAGGCTTCGAACTCACCAATCTGCGTGACCTTTGAAAAGTCTATATAAGTTGGAATTAAATTATAAAAGACACACTTTTATGCCACACTGAGAACCTGGTCCTTTTTTCTCTGCTAGCAGCTCAACAGCGACATATGAGTGGCTTATATACTGTTATAATGTTTATATTTATTGATTATTAATCTACTGGTTAATTACACAGCTTACAGATTACATTTTATTGCATTCTCTTCTCACACATTGAGGGCTCCTCCTCAGTTCCTCCTCAATCTTCCCATGAGATTCTCTCACAGCCCAGAGGCACAGCTGTGCTTCTTAGGTACCTTTCTCATGGCACCTTCCCAGGGCTGTACTGCGGCCTGTTAGCTAACACAGGCCTTGTTCTCCAACAGGTGGTCCCTGCCTGGGTGGTCCTTGCTCATATTTTTCTTCTCCTACTATTGCTACTAACTTTCTCATTCCTTGTTTGTACCCTTCTTCTCGATAGCTAAATACTCTCCATGCTTCATTTAACAAGGTCTCTAAGTTTCTCGCATCCACCCCCCGAAGCTTCTGAAGCTTGTGTCTAATATCCCCTGTAGATTGCCCCAAAAACAGATTTACTAATTGCTGTATTCCTACATCAGATTCAGGATCTAATGTAGTGTGGCGACGCATGGCATCTCTCAGGTGATCTAGGAAGTCAGATGGTGGCTTGGAAGGACCCGGTTTAATTACATATAAGGCTGACCAATTTATGATTTTAGGAATGGCCCTTTCCATCCCCTTTGCTACCCATTCCTGGTAATCCTTTAATTTTTGCCTTTCTGTTGACCTGTTTGGATCCCAGTGTGGGTCTTGAAGTGGAAAGTAATCTTTTACATCTTAGTGTTGTGTTTTATAAAAGTCCTCTGCCAAATCCCCTGCTGTTTTTAAAATTAATTGCTTTTCAGTTTCAGTTAATGCATCCAATAATAAATGCATATCACTCCAATCTGAATTGTGGTGTTTAATTATAAATCGCAAGCATTTAGCGGTACCTACCTGATGAGTTCGATAATTTTTGGCCACCTTTTCCCATGCGTCTAAGTCGATTGTAGAAAAAGGTACCTTAATCAGCACTGCTTCTCCCTCTGGTCCCACTGCTTCCCTTAGGGGGGCTTGTAGCACCTGTTTCCTGGTCTGAGATGCGACAGAGCTGTCTGGGCAAGAGGGAGTTGGAGTCAATGTTCCTTCCGAGTCCACATCATCTTGTCTCCTGGGGGAGGCTTAAGCAGATCAGTTAAATCCTGTTCTTGCATTTCTTGATAAACCTTATCTGATTTTATACACCGCTCTCCAATGCTGCAGGAGGAGCAACACCTCTTAATTTTTCCCCTTTTATTTTTGTCTTTATTTTCAAGGGCTAATACCATAGGGTTGGTGGGAGGTCTAATCCCACAATTTCTTTGCCATTCGGGGTGATTTCAAAGAGAGAAAAACATAGCATAAGAGACCTCACCCCATTTTCCTTCCCATCTTAAAAACAACATTAACTCTAATAGAGTGTTATATTCTAGAGACCCATGCAAAGGCCATCTAATTCCATCATCTAGCTTGTACAAAGGCCACCACTGAGTTGAAAATTTGATAAGAGTTCTTTTATCTTCTGTTCCTCCACTCCCTGCAATTTCCTTTCAATGTGCTAAAACACAGCCAAATGGAGTTGTTTTAGGAACTTCTTTGCTTTGCCCAGTTCCCATCTTATCTATTTCCTTCTCTTGGTTTTATCTCTCTTCCAGGCAAACCTCTTTTCACACTGCCTTACTGTTTTTTCCCAGTTTTCCTCCCACACTGACCAGATTTCAGGAACTGAATTACTCTTTCCACACACAAAGGCAATAACAGCTGCTTCTGACCACTCTGTCACAATAGTAAGCGCGTCTCTTTCAGTAAGATCTCCGCTTTTTATTTCAGCTATCTTATATCGAGCTTGAATTTCAGAATCCTCACACGCTGGACACCACTTTGATCTCAAATGAAAAACGCAATACCACTTTTTGTGACATGCAGCACACTCACACAATGCCCAAACCTTACAGTAATTATTTTTACATTCAAAACAGAAAGGTATTTTTGACATCAGACAAGCATCTCATTTATTTCACTCAAAGCCAAGCTGCTATGAGAGAGAGAGAAAAAAAATAAAAATCAAGATTAATTACTGAGAGGGAGAAAGGAGAAAGAAGAAAAAAAATAAAAAGGCAACCACTCTTTATATGCTCCTGTTTTCACTAAGTAAATTAACTCAATATTCCCAATATTTTTCTAAAATTACACTGCTAAAAAGGAACTTGGTGTTTTTGTCCACACAAAACTTTTATAATGCTCCAACTTAATTCTCTTTACAACCTGCGTAGTTGTTTTCTGACAGGTCAATAAAAAATAGTATCTCTTAACTCCGCAAGGCTGCAAACCTGACACCGTGTTAAAACCAACTAATCATACTGTGGCACAGCTGCTGTACTACATCCACATAAAGCCAAAGGTCTGGGGCAATACTGTTTTGATGTAGCCACCGAAAAAAAACAGTGTCTTTAACTGGTTGCGGTATAAAGTTTTCTTTTGTTCACTTACCACTACAATTTCAAACAACTGCATACACTCACTCAACACAATAAACACTTAATACAACACAAGTGCTTTTTACAACCACAACAACAAATTACAACAAAAATTCCAAAAACCCACACTCATATACCAAAGCTAATAATTCACAACCATACCCAAATATTCATTCCTATTAGACCGCTTGCCTCACAATTCATCAATCAATCTCTCATTTGCTCGTGCAGACTAATGTGCACCCCACACACATACACAACACCGGTGTTAACAATACTTCAAACTAGTTCTCTTTCAAACTAGTTTCCTGTGGTGGTTTTGATTGGCCCAAAACATCAGTGAAGTGTTTTTAACATCTGGGAGAAATTTGGACCCCTCAGAAGCTGTTCTAGTAGGCCTAGGGAGGTGTCTGAGGGGTGGGGTGTGGCACAAAGATGGCTCCTGTGTGTCCTGAGTGCAAGTTCTGGAAGTTTTTACATCAAGTCCAGCAGAGCCAATCTCTGATGGCTCTGAAGGTGATGGACATGCTGCTGGCAAGTTTGAGCCAATTGGAGGTGCTGGTTACGCCTCTGTGAAAACATATTTAAGAAAAATTCAAAACAAACCAGGCGCGCACTTCTTTCACTTCTTTGTAGTTGGAGGAGGAGGAGGTGGAGGTGAAAATATGTAGAGGGAGAACAGCATGGAGAGTGCCAAGGTCAGTGAAGAAGGTGGGGGAGGAGGTACTCCAGTGTTGGAGCTGAAAACCCTCTGCGAGCCACAGTGAAGGCCATGGGGGGGCAGGAGGTCCCCCTGCAGCCCATGGAGTCCACAGGAGTGCAGAAATTCTGCCCACAGCCCACGCCAGAAGGGCAGGTGGATGCCTGGAAAAGACTGTGAACCAGTGGGAGTCTCATTTAAAACTGCAAAGGCCTTGCAAGAGAGAGAAAGGCCTTGCTCCTGGCATGGAAGCAGCCTGGCCTCAGCTTGGGAGAGTCTGCACAGCACCCTATGGACAAAAAGACTCATGTTGCAGCAGAATTTCGGGCGGGATGTTGCTCGTGAGATTGGACCCACGCCAAAGAAGTTCTCAGAGGACTGTCTCTCGTGGGAAGGACCCCTGGCTAAGTAGAGAACCTCTTTTCCTGATTGGACTGACCAGAGGACCCCTCAACCTGCCCCCTGTCTGTGTTGCTGGTTTGGAAAGAGGGAAGGGGGGGGGGTGAGTGCAGAGACTGCTTCTTAAGAGGGTGGGGGTGAGAGCAGAAAACTGTCTGGAGAGAGAGAGAAACAAGTAGAGATAAAGAGTATTTGTAGTAGAAGAATTCTAGTGATGAATAAATGTGAGAATCTGCTCTGTGGACTGAAAAGAGACCCCACACCCTGCCCTCCCCCCCACCTGGCTTGTGGATTGTAAAGGAGGAAAGGGGGTGAATACTATAGGTTCGTAAGAGGGAGGGGGGAGTGAACAAAATGATGTATGAAAAGTTTATTTTTGCCTTGCATTTATCCTCCAATTCTGTTAGGTAATTAAATCACCTTTTGCAACTTTAAGCTTGAAGCCTGTTTGCCCTTTTTCGTGCGTCCTCCTGGCAAGGGTCCTGTCTCAAACCCACGACATTCTTTGGTGGCCCGTACGGGGATCGAACCCGCGACCTTGGCGTTATCAGCACCAAAGTAGGCCACCAAAGAATGTCGTGGGTTTGAGACAGGACCCTTGCCAGGAGGACGCACGAAAAAGGGCAAACAGGCTTCAAGCTTAAAGTTGCAAAAGGTGATTTAATTACCTAACAGAATTGGAGGATAAATGCAAGGCAAAAATAAACTTTTCATACATCATTTTGTTCACTCCCCCCTCCCTCTTACAAACCTATAGTATTCACCCCCTTTCCTCCTTTACAATCCACAAGCCAGGTGGGGGGGAGGGCAGGGTGTGGGGTCTCTTTTCAGTCCACAGAGCAGATTCTCACATTTATTCATCACTAGAATTCTTCTACTACAAATACTCTTTATCTCTACTTGTTTCTCTCTCTCTCTCCAGACAGTTTTCTGCTCTCACCCCCACCCTCTTAAGAAGCAGTCTCTGCACTCACCCCCCCCCTTCCCTCTTTCCAAACCAGCAACACAGACAGGGGCAGGTTGAGGGGTCCTCTGGTCAGTCCAATCAGGAAAAGAGGTTCTCTACTTAGCCAGGGGTCCTTCCCACGAGAGACAGTCCTCTGAGAACTTCTTTGGCGTGGGTCCAATCTCACGAGCAACATCCCGCCCGAAATTCTGCTGCAACATGAGTCTTTTTGTCCATAGGGTGCTGTGCAGACTCTCCCAAGCTGAGGCCAGGCTGCTTCCATGCCAGGAGCAAGGCCTTTCTCTCTCTTGCAAGGCCTTTGCAGTTTTAAATGAGACTCCCACTGGTTCACAGTCTTTTCCAGGCATCCACCTGCCCTTCTGGCGTGGGCTGTGGGCAGAATTTCTGCACTCCTGTGGACTCCATGGGCTGCAGGGGGACCTCCTGCCCCCCCATGGCCTTCACTGTGGCTCGCAGAGGGTTTTCAGCTCCAACACTGGAGTACCTCCTCCCCCACCTTCTTCACTGACCTTGGCACTCTCCATGCTGTTCTCCCTCTACATATTTTCACCTCCACCTCCTCCTCCTCCAACTACAAAGAAGTGAAAGAAGTGCGCGCCTGGTTTGTTTTGAATTTTTCTTAAATATGTTTTCACAGAGGCGTAACCAGCACCTCCAATTGGCTCAAACTTGCCAGCAGCATGTCCATCACCTTCAGAGCCATCAGAGATTGGCTCTGCTGGACTTGATGTAAAAACTTCCAGAACTTGCACTCAGGACACACAGGAGCCATCTTTGTGCCACACCCCACCCCTCAGACACCTCCCTAGGCCTACTAGAACAGCTTCTGAGGGGTCCAAATTTCTCCCAGATGTTAAAAACACTTCACTGATGTTTTGGGCCAATCAAAACCACCACATTTCCTTAGGGATCCACTCAATTCACCACCAGAATCGCTCGCGGCTGCTCCATCGGTCAGCGAATCCCCCCCTGCCACCTAAGGATGATGAATTACCGCGCCGATTCCCGTTCCCCTAGCCAGCCCTAGCCGGTCACTTGCAAGCTCACCACTCAGGGACAACACTGTGCACAGGATGTCTCTCTGTGTCTTATCAGCAGCCCTAGCCATGCGTATACAACTTACAGGCTTCCCTATAGCCAAAACACATACTGTTTCTCCGCTGTATCAGGTGGTCATTTGCCCACCCAGTGAGCGGCCGAGGAGCAGAGGTCCTCCAGGAAAATCCCAGGGCGCGCTTAGGATGTCAGCCCCTCAGTCGATCCTGCAGCCAGGCAAACCTTGTCCACCTGGGGTGCCAAATGAAGCACAGAATTGACTCCACAACTCAGATAGTTATGAAGTAGGTATGTGTTTATTCCAGCTGGGGTGCATGGGGGGTAGCCCCTCCAAAAGGCATGCACACCCTCAGCAGCGCTTCACTTGGTTTATATTAGGTTACAGGTTACGTATGCATAAAGTTAGACAAAGCCCCTATACATATTCATTACCTATCCCCGCTTTGTATTATAATGAGTTCAAAATTCATTTAAATATGCTTGCACAAGCGCAGTGTGTCAGATTAATTGTGGGCAGGGGTCCCAAATGATTAATGACGATGTGATCGATAGTCTTCCTCACGATAAACTGTTCACCCTGTTCCCTTGCGCATGCTCCCTTGGTTCTTGGTCCAAGTCCAAGCCTGAGAGCCAACTTGTACCGGTTCTGGGGTCCAAGGGCAGGATGCTTGGTCACAGTCAGTGGTTTTTCTCAATTATTTGGCTCTCTTCTCTCTATCCTCCTCAATACTAGGTAGGCACAAATTCATTAAGTGAATAATAAACAATCTGCAGCAGGCAAATCTTAGTAAATCATTATCCAATCTCTGGCCTTCTAAATCAGTTCAAAACTTATTATTATTATCCAGCTTCTAGTTCTTTTAAATTAATAATTTCTATTTTACCCTTAATCTGTTTGCCAAACATCTTGCCGACTATGCCATTTATGTCTTGCATGGGAGACAGAAGCCTTATGAGTTTCTGCAGTTTGCCAGGCTTCTAGCAACAGAGTAGGGTAGCTAGTTCCCCAAGACTCAGTCTTGTACACAAGGATCTTTGATATTTGGCCAATTAGTCTAAAAATACCATTTATTAGACACAGAAAGTAACAAACATGCAAACATAGAACAGATTGACATACATACACACACAATGAATGCATAATTGCAAAACTATAATAGCTAAAATGCAATTATGGGGTAAAAGCTTGCTTGAACTATAAAAATAGTTAAAAATGCAAGTTAAGGAATGCTTGCTTGAACTATAATGCTAGTTAAGAAATGCTTGCTTAAGCTTTAAAATAGCTGAAATGCAAGTTAAGAAAGGTACCTATAAGTTAGCCGTAATAATACAATATCGGAAACCAATGATTTTACCAAATCCAAATTTGGAGCTGGGATGTGTTGGAATCCTCCCTCAATCTCGCGAGAAGTTACCACAGAGCTTGCGTCCAAGCTCAGGGGAGAAGACTTTACTTCACGCTCCAGTGTCCATGTAGAAAAGCTTCTACCTTTTCTGAGATTTTGTGAGCTTTTTATAGGATTAAAAAAGTGTGGATTTGTGGTCACTAAAAATTTTTCACATTCTCTCTTCATCTCACCTAGACATTCAGTCACCACCACTGGATAGCCCGGATTAAGCTATTAACCTAATCTGAGCCATCCATCTCTGGCCACCAATCAGGGAGGGGAGGGAAGCATCCTGCCGCACTACCCTGACAGAAATTACTGCTTGTTGCCAGAAGTCTGGCAAACTGCAAAAACTCATAAGGCTCCTGTCTCCCCTGCAAACACCGTTACTACATGTGCTTCTCTTGGTATAGTAATTTTATGCTTTGCTCTGAGGAGGTAGGAAGAGGTACACAAATTTGATTCCCTAATCATATGGAATCCTATGTCAGTTCCTAAAACTAAATAGAGGGGGAAATCTTTTCCACCCCCTGTTGCAACCAGAGAGAAAATGCAAACATTTTAAAACATTACTTGCAACAAACATATAGAACATATGCAAACATAAATATCTTAAAACTTATCAAGATAAAAACATGTAAACAACTGATGCAGTGAAGAACAACAACTCTTCAGTCCTGTCGCCATTTCATCTTCTCATGAAACACCTCTCCTTTTGGAGTACTGGTAAGAGGAAAGAAAATAGAAAACTCTGTCCTGCCCAAACTAGTCTTTAAAAAAAAGGACTGTCCATCTGTGGATACTGAAAAGCTGCTAGCAGGTTTTCCCTTCTCTGTGAGAATCTTTCCTTTCTCATGCAAGCTATGAAAACGATCAGATGGTTTTTGTAAATAATATCTGAACACCTCCTGTTTTCCTGATCTGTTTCGGTTTTAGGCAGAGAGTGTTTGGAATTGTGCCTTGTCAGACTTCAGCCAATCACCCCAGGAGGTGGGTGACCACTGACCAATCACCTATGGGATTTCAGCACATAGAAGCAGAAGTTGTAAACAATAAAGGGCTCTCTGCTTTTGCCACTGGATCTGTCTGTGCCTGCTGCATTCTCTCCATCCCGGGTACTACAGCGACATCCATCTGCTGGTATTTTGTGTTTTCTGCCATAGGTATCTGTGGCTTTTAATTCCAGAATGACTTCAGCAATTCCCTTCCTTGCCTCTAGTGGCAGGCAAGGCTCTATACTCACTACCACCAGGAGGTGGCAGTGCAGGAGCATTTTGCAAAGCTTTATTTAGAATACAGGGAAACAGATTTTCTATTTATTTCCAGTCGTTTTTTAAATATTTGAATTTGTCACCCTCTCCAAGCTCACTTACTGAGGGTGATGCTGAGAGTTTGTTTTCTTGGTCTCGATCCTTAAATTTTGCAATAAATAACAATGACATGGGAGAAGGCTGACAGGGCATCAGGTGTTTCTTGCACATTGGTTTGAGGCCAACTTCCTTCCACATTCTCCCGGTGACTTTAACATGTTTTGGAGTGGGGAGAAAGAAGGGTTCTCTCCCCTTCAATGGGTCCAAACTTTTCACACAACAGGTTGCTCCTGGGTGAGAGACCAGGGCTCTTCAACATGTGCTTCCACGGAAAACTTTATTTCATCCATCCCCCCCCCCCACCTTTGGGACGATTGCTAATTTTCCCTTGTAACTTAACCAATTCTGTTGCACAGTGAGATAGCATTACCGTGGGCTGTGCCTCCTGATAAGCGAATTTCGTCTTTACAAGTGGGCAGAGCTTGGGGTGAGGGGGAGGGGGTTGGCTTTGCTGAGTCAAACCCCTCCTCCAGGGAGTGGAGGGAGGCGATATCATTCTCAGGGAGTCCCACCTCCCTCTCGACCTCGTCATTATTTACAGGCAGGCAGAGTTTAGGATGGGGGGGGTAACTGCTGCATTAAACTCCTCCTGAGGGCTGAGGGGGGGTGACATCCTGTTCACGGAGGCCCACCTCTTCCTCAAGTCTGGAAAACCCTGGTTCATTCTCCACACCTCCCCCAGCAGTGTTAATTTGTAATTCTAAAACTCTTTGTCTCTGGACAAGCTTGTTTAACTGGTTTTTCTGGTTTTGAGCTAGCTTCTGGGCATTCAATTCTCGATCTGCCCTGAGGTAGGCTATTGTTTCAGCCTCCAAAGCAATTTGCAACTCAATTAGCTCTTTCTGTTGCTGCTCTGCAACATATTTATCTCTTTGTGCAGTCCTGAGCCCAACCTCCACCCATATGGATACCAGACCATTTTTCCTTACCAGGAGTTTTTTTCAGTTTCTTTTGCCAAAGTGCCGATTTTCTCTGTAACTAACTGCAGATTGTACTGGATTTTATCAGCCCAGATCTCTCTGTTTAGGGCTGGATAAGCTTTATAATATTTTAGCAACTCTATCAGTGGAGAGCATTTCAAGTAATTTTTTACCTGGGTTTCCATGACCTTTCTTCCAAAGAATATTGGTTTTGACTGAAAATTAATTTCTCCTTAATCCGCCACTAGTGGTTATCTCTATAAAAGAAAAATACCTCTTCGTCACCTCAGGAGTACACTATTTGCTGCACCAATTAAAATGTAAGGCACCAAAAACTTGCTCAAAGAGCCTCTTAAAAGGGCTTCCTTTGCTTTTATGTACTCTGATTCAGACGCATAGGAGAAATAATGACAAAATATTCTCTAGAGGTCAAAAGAACAAAAAAACTTTACTGGCAAATTCAGAAAATCAGAGAAATTTGGTAAAAGTTTAGACCAGCATTTATTCAGCATAAAATACTTCAGAAAGCATTAGCTTAGCCCTTTCAACTTAGCAAACTTCATGCCCATAAGATTTCAAGTTACTCAAAACTCTGAGAAGAGGGAATTAAAAGAAGACAAAAAAGAGAGAAAGAGAGAAGGGATAAAGAAAAGAACAAATATAGCTGCCACTCCTGTTTCCAGCTCTGTTCAATAGATAGAAATTCCAAGAGGAGGTATGGTCACGACGTGCTCACCTCATGCTTTGGTTTAAGTACCCTTTTGCTTTCCTGGTGTGAAAAACAAACTCTCCTGTTAGAATTTTAAAAGTTTACTAAATGACAATAGGGGACTATGAGACTCTGAGCTTTTTGCCCCCCTTCCATCAGCACAGGCGCCTGTCTGTGGCCTCCAGGGCAGAAGGCTGAACTCTTAATTCAAATTCAAATCGTAGGTAACAGCTCTGGCCTGATGGCTTATCGGCTAAGCATGCATTTGAAACCAGCACAGAAACCGCTGAATCATCCCATGAAGGACCGTCACCTTGGAGGGGGCTTTGGGGGTCTCCAAAGACCACCAGGATATACGGAGCATGCGTGGTGCACATGCTAATGATATTAATGACTTCCGAGAAATGATTTGTATAACCACTCCTATCCTGAAGAATGTAATTAATATTCATGATTTTACCTATAACTCTGTGTCTTTGGGGTACTGAGGTATGTGTGTTTGGTGGAAACAATCCCCACACATCCGGTGCACCGAATAAAGCAAATACCCACTTCTCTGACTTGGTCTCTGAAGTGTCTCTGAGCTCGATTGGGGCGAATCAAACTGGCGACCCAGGTGGGACCCTGACTCTGCTCGGCTGCCTGATCCTGGGGTAAGCAGACCTTCCAGTCGCGACCCTGAATTTTCAGGGGAAGCTCAGCTGTCCTCTGGCTCACGGCGGGAGTAGACTAAGGACCATCTGCACCAAATTAAGGTATTTGCTACTTTTAAAATAAATGCCTGCAGGTCCGGGGTGATAGTCCCCGAGGGTGGGTGGAGACTGGGTCTCCCGAAATTAGTCCCGGGCAAGGGGTTGGCCCCCGGGGTTGGACCCCGCTGTCAAGAAAAGGTACTTTTAAAGGGTTGGACCCCGCTATAGTGAAAGGTACCTTTAAGGGGTTGGACTCCACTGTATTACACCATACTGTGATTTTTGTTCTGTCTGTTGTTATTCTGTTACTGTGTTACTGTGTCATTATTTTGTTAATGTGTGAGTCTGAATTAATGAGACGTGTCTCCGACACTTAGCGAGAATGGAGCTTTATCTACGTTTCCGTTCTCTGGTGACAGAAACAGCCAGAGAAAAGCGAAGAGACTGGCAAAGAGTGAACGAGTGTGGGTCATATATAAACCGTTGGTTTGGAGTGTCTGGAGGGGGGCAGATTATATTGTTGAATGGAGGGATTTTAGCTGCTGAGTTGAGAACGCTCGGACCCCAACACCTTTCTAGTATTGCTCTATTTGATTTTGCGATTAAAATTCTGTGTTTTGTGTGTGGAAACCGTTGTGAAACTTAAACTCAGTGCGCGTGTATTAATTGTGAGAGGAAGTGATGTTGTCTATTTGCTCGGGTGCTTCTGAAATTTTTTGATGTGTGTGCATGTACTGTGTGTGCAAAATTTTACCTGTGTTAATTGGTATTTTTGCCGGCATATAAATTTATGCGGGGACACCTGCAAGATAAAAATAACTAATTGAATCTAATAAGTACCTCTTTAGACCTCCTGTGTGTAGCTGCTGAAATATAGTTGTATAGAATGTTGTAGTAGATGGAGCTTGCAATTAAATAAGAGTAAGGGGGAAAGAAAAGAAGGAAGAGAGGAGAGGTGTTTCGGGACCCTCCCACATCTTGCCTAAAAGTTTGGCAGCTGACCCAGGGCGAGCTGCAGTTCCCTGTGTCCTCCCCTTTCAGCGTGGCAGTGGCGAGCTCGGAGGTGCGGAGCTGGATGCACAGGCTGGGGCCTGAGGGGAGGTGCGGAGCCGAGCTGGAGCTGTGGGACAGCTGTGAGCTCAGCACCAGACAGTCCCTGACCCTGCCAGCCCCTGCGGCAGGGCGGCTGTGGGACACACCGATCACCTGCCTGCTGACAGCCTGGGGGGGGAAGGGCTGCGTTTGGATACTGCAGAGGGAATGTTTAGAAATGTGGATTGTCTGTTAAGAGTTCTGTCTAGGTCACCAGAATGATTTTGTGGGACAATGAGCACCCCAGGGAGTAGTGCGGGTGGGGGCTGGAGAAGGGCTGAATAAGCCCTGAAGAAAATGGTTAGAAAGATACTGCAAATGTATGTAAGAAAGAATAAAAAGGCAAAAGCAAAGGTGATGCCAAAGAAACACTGAAAGCAAAAATGTCTGTAGAAAAGATATACCAAATTTTGTAATTAACTATTTCAAGGTTAAAATCTCCTGCCTGGGTTACTCTGAGTTGCTGTTTTGGTTTTTTTGAACAAAGGTTTGCTCGAATGCTTTTAATTCAAATTCTTTACCCTTCAAGCAGCCAGCCAAATTGGCTTAGAGAAAATGCAAATTAACTGCTGCAGAGGAAAAATTTTAGAACTGCTGAGGAGAAGGTGGAGACAAGGTGTGTCTCTGAGCCACTGTCCGGGGCTGTTCAAGCAGCCAAGAACGTGACAATGTGTGCTTAATTCATGTCCCCAAGAGAGTTCAGTCCTTTCTGTATGGTTGGTTGTCATGGCAAGTAACTTTTGCAAAAAGGTGTTCTTCCCCATGCTTTGAGAATTTGACAGCCACTTTTGGAGAACACGGTGGCGTGATGCTAATTTTATAAGTTACCAAATCCAGTGGCTGGCGGCTATTGATTGTCTCAGAATGTAGCCAGAGGCTGGCCGCGCTGTCTGCAAGTTGTGCAGCCAAAGCTCTGATGGTAAATGAAGCCCGAAGGCTGACAATAGGAATATACCTCATAAGTTTCACACCAAGCTAAAGATTTATTAACTCAAAGAACATCTGAGTAGATGACCAGCTAGAGAAGATTCGCGAGGCACTCCTTGGTCTGGAGAGAAAATGTATTTAGTAGTGAATCTTCAAAAGTACTAGAAGAGTAACAATTTGAAAAATACACTATCATTAATGAAAGGAAGTTAAAATAAGTGAAACATTGCCTCTCACATAGTCAGCTCAAGCAGCAGAGCTGTAAGTGCTTATAAAATCCTGCGAAATATATAAAAACAAAATAGTGAATATTTTTACAAATTCTAAATATGCATATAGAATAATACATGCATTTTAAGAAATTATAAGAAAAAAAGGAAGTTTATTAATTTTTATTTCTCACTTATTAAAAGAATTTCCAATGGGGAGTTAAACGAGGCAAGAATTCATCATTCTCCCACTCTAACATGTGTTATCACTGTGCAAGTTTGTTTTAACATCCTTCAGTGTGTCCTCATCAGACAAAAAGCTGTGTAAGACAAGGAACCACTCAAGCCACAGAAGCAAAAGAACTGCTAACTTCCCTCACGACTGTGAGATCCATAGCCAGAGACTCCTCTCCAGTGTGAAACTCCAGACAAAGAGGACACAAAAGAACAATATTAGACAATATAATATACAGTAAATTGGTTAAAAGATGCAACACCAAAATGAAACACATTAAATGGTTTTGTTTTTTGTATTACCAGAACAGTGTTATCCACAGTCAGCTATCCTAGCAAAACCTTGTAATAATTGTAATGGCAAGTATGGCTTCAGATGCAAAGGGGTAAGTAAGCCAGGAGAAAAAAAAAAAAAAAGGGAAAGCTATGTGAGCTTGAATCTAAATTTGTGAAATTGATATATAACAATAACAAAATAATTTCATTTTTAAAATGAAAAGGTTTCAAAAGGATGGCTGGCTATTTTACTAAGTATTTATAACTGTTGCTGTTTAATGCGTATTTGTTTGTCCAGTGTTTAAGAATGCTAAGCCCCACAAAAGAAAATACTGCCTTTGAAAAATCGCTAAAAGTCATAGACTAATCTGCCAGGCTTTGGGCTCTGCAATTTAAAAGTTAATTTAAAATAGCAGTTAAAAGTGCCATTCTTCAGTAGCACATTTGAAGTCCTAGAAAAAGCTCGCAAAATCGTATAAAAGATCCTAAACGTCTGTTGATTTATGTGAGTGGCTAATATTTGTGAGCATATTTTTTCTGTAAATTGAAAGATAATCTAGATTTACAGAGAGTAAAACAAAAGACTGAAAAGGAGAGAAAAGATAGCCTAATGGATCACAAGCAGAAAACTAACAGCATGAGAATCTTAGTCAGTTATCCTTTATGCTTTCCTCTTTCCTTTCTGCTCTGTTTGCTAGAAATTCTACCAAGGTGAGGAAGAAAAGTACCCCATTTTACAAGCAAGAAAAGCTATCAGTAGTCCTGATCGCTGTCTGGAGCCATGATGTGAGCTGCCAAAACTGGAAAATTTAATGTCTCTACAACACTTCAAAATGCCTGTGTGTGTGGTGTGTGTGGGGAAGGGACAGGTCAGGCCTTGCCCTGGTGAGACAGTGAACTGCTCCTTAGCCCCAGAGCATCCCAGCCCTGCAGTGAGGTCCAGTCATGGACACAGCAGAGGCAGTGCTGCACAGAGCTCCAAGCCCAGCCCTATAGTAGAGCCAGTCATGCACACAGCAGAGGACAGTGCTGCAATCTCCCCATCCCTGACTCCAAAGAAACCTGCTAGGGGATGGAAGGCCCAAGAAAGCCAAAAGAATTAACATTCCTCTTAGAATTTCTATAGATTCTGTCTTTCTTCTTTTTCTTCAAAATAACTGCTCAACCAATATCTCTCCACATTAATGTTGTTCCTCAACTAACAAAGCTTACTCCGAACTTTTATACTATATAAACCCACCAATTTTCAGTTTTGCCAGGTAGTTTATACCCTGGCCCGAAGTAAGTAAACTAAAGAAAAACCTTTCTACCATTGTAGAGGCCATAATGAATGCCACTGCAGATGCCATAAAAGCACAGCAAATCAAGATAAAGAGCATCTCACAATTAACATTAGATTTGCTGTATGCCAAAAGAGAAAGAGTATGTACAGTTATAAATACAAGCCATTGCAATTATGTTAATCCTAACTTAAACAAATGTATGTAATAGTTATTTGTGTTATTGCATTGTTATTTACTGTCTGCAATAGTAGTCTGATATTATGTACTTTAAATTGCGATGCTTATATTCAATGGCAAAAGTATAAAATAGAGAAAGGTATTTACTTTCATGACATACAAGATTTGTAAAGAATTACAAATTACAAAAGAAAAGGGGGGATTGAGACTCTGAGCTTTTTGCCCCCCTTCCACCAGTACAGGCGCCTGTCTGTGGCCTCCAGGGCAGAAGGCTGAACTCTTAATTCAAATTCAAATCGTAGGTAACAGCTCTGGCCTGATGGCTTATCGGCTAAGCATGCATTTGAAACCAGCACAGAAACCGCTGAATCATCCCATGAAGGACCGTCACCTTGGAGGGGGCTTTGGGGGTCTCCAAAGACCACCAGGATATACGGAGCATGCGTGGTGCACATGCTAATGATATTAATGACTTCCGAGAAATGATTTGTATAACCACTCCTATCCTGAAGAATGTAATTAATATTCATGATTTTACCTATAACTCTGTGTCTTTGGGGTACTGAGGTATGTGTGTTTGGTGGAAACAATTCCCACACATCCGGTGCACCGAATAAAGCAAATACCCACTTCTCTGACTTAGTCTCTGAAGTGTCTCTGAGCTCGAGTGGGGCGAATCAACTAAGACAATAAAGCAAAATTAGCAGTTCTGGGTGTTTGGCCTTTAGCCAGAGGCACACCTGTTACTGATAGAGACATTCCTTACAAACCCTTCCTATTGCATCAGTCACATATATATTCATAAACAATTATACATATTCAAACATTTCCCCAAACTAGTTTGCATCTTCCAGGAACTTTTTGGCATGGCCCCTCCTCTGATCCGCCTTTTTAGAGCATGCACAGTCCTCTTGGTTGTGGGCTGGTGATTCCTGTAGCGCCTCCCCCCATTCCGTGGTTTCAGCAGGTAACAGTTGCTGATAGTTGAAATGTCAGTGGCAGGGGTCCTCGTCACGCCCGTTCCTCAGATGTTATCCAACCAAGCAGCTGGTTTAATTATAGTAAGTTAACCACAAGTATTCTAAAACAACCACATCAGCCATTTTACCACTATGTCTAAGTTAAGTTAGTTACAAAAATAAAGGCATTAGCTATTATTACACAACTATATCTTTATAACAAAGCTACTTCTGTAAGAATTAACATTATACACATAGCATCCATTTTAATATTTGCAAAAAGCCAATACTATAATAGGTGTTTATCATACTGGTCCTTTCCCCCAGATGGGACTTCTAGTCATCTGGCTGCTCAGGACCTGGGTGAAGGGCTCCAGAGGCTGGGTGTGGAGTATTGCCTCCAGTGTGCCAGTGATTGGCAGTCACTTCGGGGGCTAGGCTCTGGGGGGGGTGGGGGGTGGTGTGTGTGCAGAGCAGGGCATTGCGTCACCAGAGCAAGGCCCAACCTGCCCCTTCCCCCCACATGCTTGAAATCTTTCTAGCCAGCAATCCTTCCAGCCTCTCACAGATGGCAACTGCTGCTGCAAAAGACAATCTGCCATCCCACAGCCATGATGCAAGCCAAGGTGGGCAGGATGAGCAGTGCCTGCTCTTTCTGGTATTGGAAATGATACCAAGTTTAATTTTTTTTTAACTTTAGTCAGGGGTTTTGTTCACCTTTGCCCTGGGGGAAGGGAATTGAAGTTTCTTTTCTGGGCACTGTTCCACCACTCAACCACTGATGAGCTTAACATCTCAACAGACTGGGAGTAGCACAGAAGATACACAAAAGATAACGACAATTAACAACCATTAACGAACATCAACTCCAAACATCACCCCTGGAACGGTCAGAGACACCTGGTCTGGGAAAAGATAGATAAGAGAATAAAGAATGAGAATCTAATTACCATCAAAAGCCAAGAGATCAATAACCAATGGGAAACCAAATGCTAAGAACTGTGTAACTTAGGACCAATGAACATTTAACCAATGAATTTCTATGTGTTTTGACTGTATAAGTACGTAAAAAATCTAGTAAAAAGCCATGTGTCATGGAATGATTTTCTCTGCACTGATGCCTGATGAGTTTTTTGTCTTTTTTCATTATTCTTTTATACTCTTTTTATATCTTTTTTACCCTTTCCCATTCCTGTACTTTTTACTCCCTGTATCTAGCCCCACATGTTTATAACCCTTGTACTCTTGCCTTGCTCAGAATTCTTTGGAGAAGATGAAACAATCTCCACAATCTCAAGAGCATGAGCCATCAACCTTGAGAGAGCCCCATCACTGGGACATGTTTTTGTAAACTAAGTTGTAACCTTTTGGGGGGAGGTAATTTGAATAAAGGGGCAATTACTTCATTTGTTAAGCTTCTCATTGGAGAATTTTAGATAGGTATGCTAATCTATGAAGTCCATAACTTGTATACGAGGGATTTCGTCGCTCTCTTGGTTGTCGTGGTGCACCTGAGATCCTATTAAACCAAGGTAATACCCTTTTCCTATACTGCGTGTCTGCATCTCAAATTTTTTACCAGCATTTTAGGCATCAGTTCTGGCGAGCCAGGCAGGAGCAGAGGGGACCCCGAGTTCCGATTTTGGACCGTGAAACACCCCGCTGTACCCCCCTCCCCCTTGCCGGCACTACGGGAGGGAAGCGGCGGTCCAGGATTGAACAAACAGGAGTTTTCCGAAAACCTACCACAGAAACACAGCAGGAGAGGTAAGATTAAAAGTTTTTTATGGTTTTATTGCTAACTAGCATCTGGGGAGATCTCCAAGGGCGGGAGAGTGGCCAGAGGGGCCATAAAAGAGAGGTTGTCACAACCTACTCCACTCCCGCAGGGGGGCTGTGAGGAGAAGGGGACGATCTTCGTTATTACTCACAAGAGCTGCGTAGTGGCTCACTAGAGCTGCGTAGTGGCTCACGGGGGCAGTAGCTCAGAGGGAGCCGTGGCCCACAGGTTGGGGTGTGGACTCAACTACTGAAGGCTGGTAGTTGAACCTTGCCATGGGTTTAATCTGCCCGCGTGCTGTTTAAAACTTGCTTTCTTTGCTCTGTTGGTTCGTTTCTTGCGCTGGTCTCTAGATTAGGAACTTTTTCCTACTGTTTCTTTCTGTTTATAAGTAAAATATGGCTGGTGTATTATCTGCCAACCCAAAAATCCCTCAGGATTCCCCGCTGGGGTTGATTTTGAAAAACTGGCATTTGCTGACAGTGAGGAGCACCGCCTTACATACCGGGGAATTAACCAGACTTTCGCTGTGGGTGTGGCCTGCGTTAGAACTAGAGGGGGGAAGGAAATAGCCTTGGTTAAGCAGTTTGAACAATGAACTTATTACAAAGTTACTCGTAGAACTTTGAGTTCAGGGCAAGTTTAAAGAGTTAAGATATGCAGAATTGTTTTCTATATTTCTAAATCGAGAAGAAGCATACAAGCAAATGAAAGAGAACCGCTTTGAGATAGCTTTACAAAAATTAGAAAAGAAAAAAGATAGACAAAAACAGCCTCCAACAAGAGATGAAGAGATAGACATGACAGACACGGATTTGGTAGCACCAGCTTTACGCGGGGGGGCATCGCATCCCCATCTGCAACAGGGGCCAGCTGGGCCTGGAGGGGGAAGCTGGCCAGTGCCCCCTCCCGCCCCCCTCCTCCTCCTCCCCCCCCACCGCCATTGCGGCCGTCTGCCCCCCCCTTCACCTACTTGATACAGCGCGGAGAACAGAGGAGGCATAGCCTCCTCCCCCTCCTCTGCCGCACTCCCCAGATAGTTCTGATGACGAAGATGAGAGAGGAGCGGAAGTGGAGCGATCCCCGCCCGCCTGCCGCTCTGAGGGCAGGAGCAGGGGCGGAGGCAAAAGCGAGAGCAGGGGCGGAGGAAAGGGCGGGAACAGGGGCGGAAGCAAGAGCAGAGCCGGGGTGGATCAGGACGGAGAGGGAAGCACGTCTGCCGCTGGCCCCTCCCAGACCGGGGAAGGGGGGAGCGGCAGGCGGCACCTTTTCTGCCGCTCAACTAGGGCTGAGAGGGAAAACCCAGATTAAGCGTGAGTCAGACGAATCCAGTGTAAATGTAGATAGCTTAGAAGAAGAAGAGAAAACCGAGGCTGAAGCTGCAGCCTTAGCAGGCAGTGAACTTGCTAAGAAGAAGAGGGAAAGATAGCCCGAGAAGCTATCGGAGCTGCCAGTCCGGTCGCAAAACGTACTAGATCTAAGAAAGATGAATCAAAGAAGGAAGAACCTGCCTTGGAAGTACCTTTAAGGCAGGCTGTCGAGAATCAAGAGATGGTTTATATCAAAACTCCTTTCTCCCTTGGAGAACTCCGACAATTGAAAGAGTCAGTCGGAACATACAGAGACAACACAGAGAAAGTGGCCATGCAGTTTGAATTAGCTATCAAGGCACAAAACCCAGATTAGAGTAACCTAAATGTAATGTTAGATGAAGTACTGGATAGTACAGATAAAGAGATGGTTATTAAGGCTGCTGTAAATGCTGTAGAAACTCAAATTACAGCTAGAACCATTCAAAGACCTGTTGGTAATATTTTTCCTTTGATAGATCCAGGGTGGGATCCCAAGGTACCAGAGCAAATGGCCACATTAAAACAGTATCAAAAGTAGATAGTTATTAAACTAAAATGTGCTATTCCTAAAGCAATTAATTGGGCCAAAATATATAAAATAAGGCAAGGTCTAAATGAGACCCTCACAGATTTCCTGAACAGGCTCAAAGAGGCTGCACGGAAATACACAAATTTAGACTTAGATTCCCCGCTGCAGCAATGTCATTTAGCCTACATATTTGTAGGCCAATCTACACCTGATATAAGGAGAAAGCTGCAAAAATTGGATGAGTATAATATAAATAAGTTGTTGAATGTGGCCTGGAAAGTATATCAAAATAGGGATTCAACAGATAAGAATACTGTTAAACCCCACTACAAGAAGAAACAGGGTCAGGAGAAAAGAAAGGGTCCACCTCACCCTCCTCTAGCTGAGGACCAGTGTGCCAACTGCAAGAAGAAGGGACACTGGAAGAACGAGTGTCCAATGCAGGCGAAGGAGGCGCCCTCATCTTCTCAGTTAGCTGTGGATGGGAACTGACAGGGACCGAAAGCATTATCCACCCCAGCAGAACCTTCGGTTATAATTAAGCTGGGAAAAGATGATGTCGAATTTTTGGTTGATACGGGAGCAACATATTCTGTGTTAAATACTTTAAAGGGAAAACTGAGTCAAGATACTGTAGATGTAATTGGTGCCACAAGGGTAAGTGAAACTGCCGAGAAACGGAGGCTTGACAATCCAATATGAATTTACCACAAGCTTCAGTTTATTCATTTACAGCATACAATTTTATAGTGTAGTTAACTAACTCATGCATATTCTGTAATCATACAATACTATTGGTTATATACTTCCACGCCCTAAGTTTGGCTACTTGCCTTAACATGTATCTATGTTTACCTATAGTGCCTGATTTCTGCATATCTGTTACCAATTAACGCATTCTAGACGGCCCCCACAACTCCTATGTTGCAGAAAGTCGTGGTGACCTTAGATCGCTGATTGGACGAAGGTATCTAATTAATAGTTGGCTGAATATGGCTATTGTTAAGAAGCAATCTATCTACATCTGCGTGTCCCTTCTCTAGAAGCCAGCTTTCCACAATTCCCCTGTTTTCTTTACGCGTTTGTGCGAGCCAAAGCTGATTCACTGTCTGTGATAATGATTTTTTCAAACATTGCAAGGCACAAGGTAGAATAACAGCTATGCCAACAAGGACAAGTAAAATCACTAATCCTACTTGCAAGATATAGCGAAGCCATCCTGTTATACCCCAGTCACCCCATGGAATTCCGAATAGGCCATCGTCCTTTTGCACTGTTATCTTTGCTGTATGCTCCTTAAGCCATTGAAGTTGTTTATGTATTTAGGAATCACTATGGGGCTACCAAAAGTTATGCAGCCTGTTTCATTGCCACTTGCATTAAGAGCTCGGCTCCCCAAGAGATCCAACTCCTGAGGATCCCATGGCAATGAGGTATTAAGACCCGACAACAAGAGAGCAGTACAATGGCTAACATTGGCAGCTCGTGAGCAGCAGTTAGTTGAAAACCGTGCAAAGCTAGTATTATCAAAGCCTGGGATACCAAGTAAGCATGTGCGAAAAGGGTTAGTGGCTGATGCAAGCGCAAGGCAAAAAGCACTAGTATGTGTTTGATTTGCCCAGGTGACCCACAAATTTGTTTTGTGCTGCACTGGAATCTATGCTACAACAACAGAGATTAGGCAAGCTAAGGTTGATGAATTCACATAATTACCTTAACAACACATCTAGAATCATCAGTACAGTAACAATAACTGTTCTAAAAAGCGAAATTACATTTTTCTATACATAAAATTTTAGCATAAGTATTGCATTGTCTAATTGCTTGAGGGGTTATACTCCCCCCGTTTTTGTTTTTGGCAAGATGTGTTTCTTTCTATAAAAAGATGAAAATGACACAAAGGTGTAACAATACATGGAATGAAACAATAAGCTTATTTAAAAAAAATACATCCTCAATTGTTTAACTACTCTGCTATCTCCCAGGGACTGCAATTGCTGGGAACCTCATTCCACAGGCAGGGCTTGGAGAACCTTTCCCGGGCAAGGATTCCAAGTTTACCTGGAAGAGGGCTCAGCTTTCACAAGCCCAAATCAGCGAGTCAAGGTGACTCGATCACATTTTTGGTGCAGAAACACCTGGGTTTGGTGGCATATTTCCCAACCAGTCAGGACTAAGGCTTGGCCAGAGCCCCAGGCCTTAACTGGGAGGGTTTTCTTAGAGCATCTGATAAACAAGCTTTGATTAATACCAATAAGGAGAGTGTTTTATCATGTTACTACCCTGGTAGATAATCATATAAGGTGAGGTGAAACACTTGAAAACAGTGGACCCTATCATCTGACCTTAACCAAGGAAGATGAAACTGCAAGGCTTTTGTGAACAACAATATAAACTGACAATTTTAAAACTTAAAATTAATATTACTGAAAATGAACAAAGCTTGATCTCAATAAACTTGATTTAAAACTAACAAATAGAACTTAACCACAATGAAATTCAAAGTTGATATCACTTTAAGAACTTAACTCTAACAGAATTTAAAACTTAACAGAATTTTAACCTTAACAGAATTTAAAACTTATCAAAATTTACATCTAATAATACCTAATTTTAACAGAATTTATGCTTAGCTAAAGGCATTTAACAGGTAACTTAACTATTCAGTAGAACTTTGCTCTTAGGTTCCATTCACACATCAAAACTCTCAAAATCAAAAACCACACTCTCAGCAGTTATTAAAACACTTAAAAGCAAACAACACTTTCAGCAGGCCTGCAATATTCACACATACACACAAACACTATCTTTAGGCAACACTGTAATAAAATTCAGTTTTTGTTCAAGGCTTTGGCAGCAAAAACTTGTGTTCTTCAAATGAACACAACATAGCAAAAACAAACTTGTCAAAACTCAAAGTTAATGCCACTGGAAGTGAACAGAACTCAATCTTAATAGAACTTAATGGGACATAAAATTACTAAAACTTAAAAATTAATAAATAGTAAATTGAGCAACACTTAAGAAACTTAACCATAATCGAATTCAAATTTAATAGAATTTAAAATTAATGGAACTTAAAACAACAAATATTGAGTAACAGTTGAACTTGGTGTTAATTGAATTTAAGCTTAATGAAATGTAAAATAACAGACAACATAATATACCTGTAATAAAATCTAAATTCATTTAACTTTAATAGTGTTTGAACTTAACAAAATTTAAAATTTAATATAATTTGTGGTGCTTTTATTCTTTTGACTCTGCTTAGTTTTTGTCTTAGGTAAGCTTATCAAGGTATTAATTGAGCTTAATTTTAATGGCACTCAACAGGTAGCCCAAATTATCCAGTATAATTTCACTTATAGGCCTGGTCCACAAATTTAAAAATGCTTTAGAAGCCAAACAACATTTATAGTATGTTTGTCACAGCACTGTCACACCCACACACACAGACACACTCACACACACATAAACACTGCCCCAAACAACACTTATAAATAAAAATATTTCTTTAAATTTAGTGTGGTAGTTTTGGATGTTTCTGCAAATAACTTACATGGGGTAAAGCCTAGGGTGAGTTTTACACAGTTAATTGCATTCAATAATTTTTGTAAATCATTTGATGTTTTGATATAAGGATTTAAGGGTAATGGCTCTAGCTTTATATTTTGTTTAGTTAATATTCACTTTATTTTAAAAAGGGTTTACTGAATTTGTTTAAAACACTGAGTTGGTTTAAAAGCTAAGATATTATGCACCTAATGATGAATGATGCTTTGAGGAAACAGTTCAAAAATTAACTTTGTTAAAATATACTTAGGATAAACACCTTTAAAATTGCTTTAGCAAGGAATTTTAGCTTTTCTTTAAGATTTTAGTAACTAAGGTTCATCAGGACAATTATGTTGTTACAATGATTTCTCATTAGTAAAAGCTGGAAACAAGTTTAAATCATAACTTAGTTGCACCAATTAACAGGGTACTTTGAAAATACAGTTATGAATTGATTTTTGGAGCTTTGAAAATAATCTCTCGTAGCACAGTTAGTATTTGCTGGTGTCATTTCGCAGCGGGGCGATCCCAGTCTCGGTGTTAGTGATGGTTTCAGTGAGCAGGAGGCGGTGAAAGGGGCGTGGACAGCCAGCGGCACCGCCCATCGGGGGTGCCTTCTGCGACTTCCGCCTTCTGCTTCAGTTGACAGGAAACCGAGGTCGGAGTAACTTCCGTTTCGCTCTCGGGTTGCAGAGTTTGCATGGCGCGCGGCGGGGCTGTTCCTGGGCGGCGCGGCTGCTCTGAGCTTTTGCTGCTATTACGGTGCGTTTCGGCTTTGCGGGTGGTGGCTCTGATCTGGCAGAAACTGTCGTTCCTTTTTCCGCGGTTTGTTTGTGCGGCAATGCAGCGATAGAGGGCTACGATTCTCCCTGCCCCCTGGCGGGGGGGCTTCCCCTGCTGTTGCGCCACGGCTGCTGAAGCTAATAGCTGCATGGTAATAGCAGCACGGCAACTCTCAAGCTTCTCTCCGCTCTCTGCAACCGCAAATTTCTGTGCCACCCTTGCCAGTTCCAGCTCTGCAGGATGTTGTAAGCAAGCTAGGACTTTACTCCATGGTTTGCCAAGCTTTTTTTTCTCCAGTTTCTCATCGTCACACATAGCCAACCCCCATGCTGTCAACGCCATTAAATCACTCTTTATGTCCTTAACCTTAATCCTCCGCTTTTCTAAAAAGCAATAAAACAGATCAGAAGTGGCTTGTCTCTCCATAGCGCACTCACTTTTTTCACCCTCCGAGATGTTCGGCCACTCCTCTTGCCTGGTGCGTGCAAAATAAATGTCGCAAGTCCGGCAGTGTCCAGATCCCGTCCTGATAACGGTCGTCCTGTACGTGCGCTCACTGCTTTGACCCTCCGGGGTGTATCGGAGCCAGGTGCCTGGATTTTCGGCCGTGGCCACGCTGTTCCCCAACAGGTCCAGCCAGACGGGGAGCAGGACCCTTGTTCGTATCACGTCGGGGGTCACCATTTGCCAAGAAACGGAGGCTTGACAATCCAATATGAATTTACCACAAGCTTCAGTTTATTCATTTACAGCATACAATTTTATAGTGTAGTTAACTAACTCATGCATATTCTGTAATCATACAATACTATTGGTTATATACTTCTACGCCCTAAGTTTGGCTACTTGCCTTAACATGTATCTATGTTTACCTATAGTGCCTGATTTCTGCATATCTGTTACCAATTAACGCATTCTAGACGGCCCCCACGACTCCTATGTTGCAGAAAGTCGTGGTGACCTTAGATCGCTGATTGGACGAAGGTATCTAATTAATAGTTGGCTGAATATGGCTATTAAGAAGCGGCTTGTTAAGAAGCAATCTATCTACATCTGCGTGTCCCTTCTCTAGAAGCCAGCTTTCCACATGAAACAAGGCCTTTCTTTCAACCTTTAAGATTTAAATTAGGAAAACATTGGGTGACTCATCAATTTTTATATATGCCAAATTCTCCAAAACCATTGTTAGGCAGAGATTTATTAGAAAAATTAGAAGCAGAAATTAAATTTTCCAAGAAAGAGAGAGTGAAAGTTATAATTCCTGAATCTAAATTTGTCGAAGCAGCTACTATTCTTATCCAGGAATGTTGTGGAGAAATTCCTAAAGAAGCTAAAAATGCGGTTATTCCAATAGTATGGGCCAGTGATTTTCCCGAGAGATCCAAAAGAGCTGAACCTGTGAGTATTGCACTCAAAGCGAGAGCAACACCAGTAAAGCAGAAACAATACCCTCTGAAATTAGAAAGTCGTAAGAAGCTAGCACCTGTAATTGAGAAATTTCTCAAATTCGGGTTGCTAGTAGAATGTGAGTCCAAATACAACACACCCATCCTGCCAGTAAAGAAGGCTGATGGTAAGAGTTACAAGCTAGTGCAAGATTTGAGAGCAATCAACAAAATTACAGAAGACATACATTCAGTTGTACCAAATCCCTACACTTTTCTGACCACACTAACAAATGAATTAGGGTAGTTCTCAGTCTTAGATCTCAAAGATGCCTTCTTCTCTATTCCAATCCACAAAGATAGCCAAAAACTTTTTGCTTTTGAGTAAAAAAATCAGGAAGAAAGACTCAACTCACCTGGACAGTGCTACTCCAAGGGTTCAAGAACACCCCAACAATAGTTAGGCATCAGCTATCAAAGAAATTAGAGGACTAGAAAAAACAAGAATCAAAAAGAGAAATCCTTCAATATGTTGATGACATCCTGATCGCAACAAAAACATGAGATAACTGCATCCAACTCACTGTAAGTCTTCTGAATTTTTCGGGCATGGGCAGATACCGAGTCTCAAAAGAAAAGGCACAGGTTGCCAAAGAAACAGTAGTATACCTAGGGCTAGAAATTTTCCGTGGTCATCGACAACTTAGCAGAAAACAGAAAGAAGTTATCTGTCGGCTTCCAGAGCCCCACACGGTGAGAGAGATGCAAGCTTTCCTCGGCATGGTAGGTTAGTGTCGACTTTGAGTAGCAAGGTATAGAATACTAGTAAAGCCTCTGTATGAAATCCTTAAGACAGCTGAAAAAGAAACCCTCAACTGGACAGAGAAAGCGAAAGCTGCCTTTAAACAATTAAAACATTCCTTGATGTCTGCTCCAGCTTTAGACCTGCCAGATTTAACAAAGCCCTTTGAACTTTTTACATATGAGTGACAGAATGTAGCTCTCGGAGTGCTAGCACAATATCTTGGGGATCAACGAAGAGCTGTGGCCTATTTTTCAAAACAACTAGACAATGTTAGCCAAGGGTGGCCAGGGTGTCTGAAAGCCGTAGCAGCAACTGTCATCCTAATCCAGGAAGCTCAGAAATTCACCCTTGGGCAGCACATTGTCGTGTATGTACCCCACGCCGTGATTTCTGTGTTGGAGCAAAAAGGGGGACACTGGTTATCCCCTAGCAGAATGCTTAAATACCAGGCTGTGTTGTTGAAACAGGACGATGTCACTCTAAAAACAACATCTGTTGTAAACCCCGCAATGTTTTTGTCATCCACGCTGCTTGATAACGTGCCTGAGCATGACTGTTTGCAGACAATAGAAGAAACCTACTCCAGTAGACCAGACCTGAAGGATGTGCCTCTGGAGAATCCAGATTGGGAACTTTTTACTGATGGGAGCAGTTTCATACGGAACGGCAAGCGTATGACAGGCTACGCAGTGACCACCACAGATGAAGTAATTGAGGCAAAGGCCTTGCCTTCAGATGTATCATCACAGAAAGCTGAACTGATTGCACTGACCAGAGCTCTAGAACTGAGCGAGGGAAAGAAGGTAAATATATGGACTGATTCCAAATATGCATTCAGTGTTGTTCATGCCCATAGAGCTATTTGGAAAGAACGTGGCCTGCTAACTGCTCAAAGTAATGGCATTAAACATGCCAAACAAATCCTAGCACTCCTGCAGAGCATCTGGAAACCTACAGAAGTAGCTGTCATGCACTGCAAAAGTCATCAAAAGGAGAAAACAACTCCTGAAGTAGAAAATTGCTTTGCTGATGAAATAGCAAGAGAAATAGCAAAAAAAGGCATTTTTGCAGTAGTGCCACAGAAAGAAGTAAATCTCACAGAGTTTGCTCCAAAATATGATCAGAGTGACCAAAAGTTAATTAAATTTCTTAAAGCTAAAATTAAAGAGAGTAGGTGGGCTGTTACACCCATAGGCCAGGTTGTAGTCCCACCCCCGATCCTTTGAGAAATAGCACAAAGAGAACATGAAAGTACACACTGGGGAACAAAAAACCTTTTAAAACATCTAAAGAAAGTAGTGATCGAAAGAAGAATGACTAATATCGTGCAGTCTGTAACAAGCAAGTGTGAAACCTGCTGCAAAAATAACCCTGACACAACCAAAAGAGTAGTGTTAGGAGTAACTAAGACAAGGCATCTCCCGGGAGATTACTGGCAAATAAATTTTGCTGAAATGCCACGTAAGAAAAGATACAAATATGTGTTGGTATTAGTTGATACATTCAGTAGATGGCCTGGAGCTTATCCCTGTCGCACCAATGCAGCAAAAGAGGTAGTAAAAGCCTTGCTCAATCATATAATTCCAAGGTTTAAAGTTCCCTTGAGAATGTCATCAGATAGGAGACCACATTTTATTGCAACAGTGGTCGAAGAAGTTAACAAAATCCTGGGACTTACTTGGGACCTGCATACACCATACAGGCCCCAAGCAAGTAGCAAAGTTGAACGTATAAATGGAACCCTCAAAATCCAGATTGGTAAGATTTGTCAAGAAACATCTATGACATGAGTTCAGGCTTTGCCTATAGCCTTATTGAGGGTCCGCATACAACCAAGGCAGAAGGACAATATAAGTCCCTATGAAATTCTATATAGCAGACCATATCAAGTTCCACACATTCCAGGTGAAATTCACATGAAGAAAAAAATTGATTTACAAAAATACTTAATAGCTTTGAGTTCCACTTTGCAGAAGCTCCAGAGATTTGTCATGTTGTCCAAGCCTATAGGATTGGACATCCCTGCCCACCCATTTCAGCCTGAAGACTAGATCTACATCAAGTGGTGAGACAGTGACCCCTTGCAACCCAAGTAAAAGAGACCATTCCAAGTCTTGCTGACCACCCTCACTGCTGTCAAAGTTGCTGAGAAAGGACCATAGATCCACTATTCCAGAGTAAAAAAAACTTCTGCTCCTGAGACCACCGAGAAAACAGAGACTGATGCAAACCAAGATGATGGTTAAATTGTTCTTTACATATATGTTGTTTTTTCCAACTGGTAACCATGACTCAGGGCTCAGCCCAGGAGTTGCGCAATACTGTGATGCAAAATGTATCCAAAGCTCTTAATATGAGCAATTGCTAGATCTGTACTCAGTTGCCACCTCTAAATGGGAAGGGAAAATAGTCATTGATTAGTATTGCAATAGAAAAAGAACATACAGAAACATGGCAACAGATTGGGCCCAACACCACCTTGCTGCCTCCTATACCCCTGAGCGGCCTGATGAAACGTGAAAATTATACAGTTCGCTGCGTGCTCATGAATGCTACAGGAAAGGCCGTTCTTCCACCATATTGTCATAAGACCAACTTCAGAGAAATACTTAACCCAAGATCTGTAACAAAACTGAGGTTGCTGAGATAGAGATTAGCTCTGCCTTTTGAAATGGGAGTGTATTAAATATGTGATGATAAGGCCTGGAAAATTCTACCTGTAGATAAAGATCAGGCCTGTGCCCTCGAGGCTGTAATCCCAAATATAACAATATTTGACCAAATTGAAAAACCACGTAAGAAGAAAAAAAGAACTCTTAATCCCCTCATTATACATCCCCCAGTTTTCCATAGTATAGTGAGAGCCCTCCTTCCCTCTTATAGAATAGTTGAACTAGAAAGAGCAATCTTGAATATATCAAGTGTTATTTAAAATATTGAAAAACATACTGCTGATGCAATTATAGCTTTGCAAGAAGAAGTCCATGGCCTGTCAAGGGCAATGACACAGTACAAGATAGCTCTCAAATTCTTGCTCAACGCTCATGAAGGGGTATGTGATATTATTAACGGCAACTGTTGTTCCTTTGTAGACCAGGATGAGAGAATCAAAGAGAATTTGGAAAAAATTTAGAAGAGAACTCAAATTCTACATGAAGTGGGTTCAAAAAATTACACCTTGAAATTTGACCAAATCTTCCATGCCCTCACTTCATGGTTGCCAGACTGGGCCTGGGTGAAAGAAACGTTTATAATGACTGCAATTGTAGTTATTATTTTTGCCATAGCTAGTTGTGTCAACTGATGTTGTAAATAATGTAGTTTAGAGACTAGACAAAGTAAAAGCTTGTTAGTCTCCAAAAAGGGGAGAAATGATGCCTGATGAGTTTTTTGTCTTTTTTCATTATTCTTTTTAAACTCTTTTTATATCTTTTTTACCCTTTCCCATTCCTGTACTTTTTACTCCCTGTATCTAGCCCCACATGTTTATAACCCTTGTACTCTTGCCTTGCTCAGAATTCTTTGGAGAAGACGAAACAATCTCCACAATCTCAAGAGCATGAGGCATCAACCTTGAGAGAGCCCCATCACTGGGACATGTTTTTGTAAACTAAGTTGTAACCTTTTGGGGGGAGGTAATTTGAATAAAGGGGCAATTACTTCATTTGTTAAGCTTCTCATTGGAGAATTTTAGATAGGTATGCTAATCTATGAAGTCCATAACTTGTATACGAGGGATTTCGTCGCTCTCTTGGTTGTCGTGGTGCACCTGAGATCCTATTAAACCAAGGTAATACCCTTTTCCTATACTGCGTGTCTGCATCTCAAATTTTTTACCAGCATTTTAGGCATCAGCACAACCTGGGCAATGTGTGGATGAAATGGTTTCTGTTGCACATCCTTGCTGCTTTGATCCCTGAAAGACTGCCAGCTGCCCCAAAAGCAGCAATGGAAAGGCGGCTGGCAGTGCTGAACATGGCCCGGGAGCGCAGCCACGGTGACGCAATCAGGCGAGTGCAGCTTCCAGGAGAACGGTAGCGCTTTAGGGAGGCGGTAAATATGAAAAAGGCGTAGACTTCTGTGCTTGGGATTCTAGAAGGTTTATTGTAGGAACAGGGGCAGAGGACAAGGTAAAGGATGAGGTCGCCTAGAATCCAAAAACCCAGAAGCCCCGGGCCCAGTTCTGCACGGCGTTAAAAGGGCAGCGAGAACAGGGCGTGCCCAGCCCCAGAGGACCTATCCGGAGGGGTCTTAGGGTGAAGAGCAGGCTTACAAACCTGTAACAGTATTGCAGGGGATTGTAAACGACTTTTAACCAATGGGATGTTTTAGCTGGGGGAAAATTCTGGAACAGAAATTATAAATTTAAGGCTAATTCACTGCAGCAATTCCCCTTTTCCTGTTTACAACAAACGAAAAAATGGCAACGCCCTATAAGGAACACGGGGGAAAAAAGGGATCTCTGTATAGGGAGGGAAAGAGAAAGTTACAAGTTAGGGTTCATCAAACAAAAATTTCAGGGAGATGCAGGACACACTCAGACTGAGGGGAATTTCTGTGGGAAATAAGTCAGCCTGTAGAATTCCTATCCAGGAATCTGGGTTAATATCTGATTTTTGATCTGAATATTTCTTTTTTCTCCTTTTCCACGCCACAGTGGAGAGGGTCTTCCAATCTGGCAGATAGTCTCTTTTGGCAAAATGCACCTGTTTTCCTGGAAGGTCTGGAGTGTGCGGTTTCACCCATTTGCTGGGTATCCACCAGGGGCCTGCAGGAGTGGATACACAGGCATATCCTCTACCCCAGGTTACTAACGGGAAAGGGCCTCTGACTTGTCGGGATTCAGGGTCTTTGATCAGCACTGGTGGCTGCTCCTTTAATTTTGCCCTGGCATCATTGGCAAAATGCCGGAACACAGGGGGAGCAGGCTCAGCAAAGGAGTTATTTAAAAAATTGATGGTGAATAGAGCCATGCAGAGACGTGCAACAGGTGAATTGATCTCTGCTCCTCCTTGCTGCTGAGAAAGGACTCTTTTGATGGTTTGGTGGGCTCGTTCCACAATTGATTGTCCTGTGGGTGAATGAGGGATTCCAATGGAGTGCCCAATTCCCCATTTCTTAAAAAATTCTCTTAATTGTTTTGAGATGTAAGCAGGGCCATTGTCTGTTTTAATTTCTCCTGGCACACCTAGGGTCAAGAAGGCTAAAAGGAAGTGTTTGATGACATCCATAGCCCTCTCCCCCAAGTGTGCTGAGGCATACATGGCTCCTGAAAAAGTATCAATAGAGACATGGACATATTTCTGTCTGCCAAATTCTGGAACATGGGTTACATCTGTCTGCCAAAGTTGGCAGCTATGTAACCCTCTGGGGTTAACTCCTTGGTTACAGGAGGGAACTTGGTATTTACAGCATGAAGGGCAGGTGCTAACAATGGCTTTAGCTTCTTCTCTGGTTAGCCGAAACATTCTTACAAGGGCTGAGGTGTTTTGATGGTAAAGCTGATGGCTCAGCTTAGCTTGTTTGAATGTGTCTGGGACTGATGGTTTTATGACCGTGGCTGCTAAAGCATCTGCCCTTTTGTTGCCCTTGGCAATCGGGCCTGGCAGGTTGGTATGAGACCTTACATGCATCACAAAGTATAGTTGCTCTCGGTAGGATAGAACTTCTATGAGTTCTGAAAGTAATTAGAATAATTTTAAATTGGACACTTCTTTAAGTACAGAATTTTCTGCTCTAGATACAATTCCAGCAACATAGGCTGAATCTGTGATTAAATTTAGCGGTTCTGGGAACTTTTTGAAGGCTCTAACAACTGCCGCTAGTTCTGCGAGTTGCAGAGACCCGGGGAGTTGCTCGACATCAGCATTCCACTGCTGTGTCTTGGGATCTTTCCACGTTACTATGGATTTGTGAGAAGATCCGGAGCCACCTGTGAAAACTGTTAGGGCTCCCTTAATAGGGGTGTTTGCCAATTTTGCTTTTTGGAATAACTTAAAATTGGTATTGACCTGGCTTTCATAATCACTCTGGATACAAACTCTTGTAATGTTGTTAGAGTTTTTGAAACTTGGTGAGGCAGAGAGACCCACTCGATGATCAGTAGTGGATCTTTCAGCTCACTGTCCCACTGATAAATCAGTCTGTGTATGTATTGTTTTTCCCCCAAGATGATGAGCTAGTATGGGAGTCGTGGGTCAACTCTGTGTGCCTGTCTCTGGGTCATGGCATCTTGTATACGTACGATGCATTCTCGGGCCTCTGGCATCAGGGAGCGTGGGGAGTCCAAATCCTCGCTGCCACGCAGTAGGTTGAACAGGGGGGCTAGATCTTCTGATGAGATCCCCAGCAGTGGGCGAACCCAGTTAATGGACCCGCAGAGTTGATGGAGTTCTCGCAAGGTCTTTGGATTGTCTTGGATGGAAAGCTGCTGGGGCATGATGGTTTGTTCTCTGATTACTAGACCGAGGTACTTAGCAGGGCAGGAGCACTGTATTTTCTCTGGATGTATCTGAAATCCTGCTTCTTGGAGAACTCGAAAAGTTAGTGACAGAGTAACATTTAAACGTTCATTATCAGGCACACAAATGAGGATGTCGTCCATATAATGGTACAGCATCACTCCTGGGGATTGCTGGCGGACTGGGGTGAGAACTTTGGCTACATACCATTGACATATGGTGGGGCTGTTTTTCATGCCTTGCGGCAGAACTGTCCAATGGTATCTGTGCATAGGGGCTTCACAGTTTAAAGATGGCACTGAAAAAGCAAATCTAGGGACATCTTCGGGATGAATGGGGATGTGGAAGAAGCAATCTTTGATATCTATTACTGCTAGCTTCCACTCCCGGGGGAGCATGGTCGCTGATGGCATTCTGGGCTGCAGAGGCCCCATGTCCTCTATAACTTCATTAATTTTTCGGAGGTCATGAAGAAGCCTCCATTCATTTTTATTGGGTTTTTGGATGACAAAGACGGGGGAGTTCCAAGGGCTATTAGTTGGTATAATATGGCCCTTGGCTAGCTGGTCTTCTACAAGAGACTCGAGAGCGTGTAATTTATCATTTGAAATAGGCCACTGGTCTATCCACATGGGTGTTTCACTAAACCAATTCAAACGTGGAGTAGTGTGCTCACCAGTGGCCACAGCTAAAAATCCGACTTCAGAGATGGGATATGAATTTGAGTCCCCCATTGAGACAAGGTATCTTGGCCCCAAAGGTTGAACGAAGCATCCATTACCAGCAGCTGGACTTGGGCTGGTATGCCATCAGGACTTACGATGACGATGCTCTCTGCATTTTGTTGTGCAGAGGAATGCCCCCCCACCCCACTGATGGATTGTGTGGTGTTTTGCAAGGGCCAATGTGAGGGCCATACGCTTTTGGAAATGATAGTAACATCTGCCCCAGTATCGATTAGCCCCCTTACTGATGTAGACGTGTCCTGGTTTGATAACATGCAAGTGGCATAAGGCCTCTGTGAATTAACCTGCTCAGTCCACCAGGCCTGTAACGAATTAAAAGTGTCCAGTCCATTGTATTTCAGTGACGTCGTTACCGTGAGCTGGTTTGATGTGGCAGTGACATTACTTGTGTCCACACACAACGTCCCCCCCGTGCTCTTCAATCAGTTTTTTGGCTGGGTTCCTGTGGTGTGAGGTGGAATCCAAGCCGGTTGAGCAGGAGGTGGCGGCGCTGGGAACACACAGGCAGGAGGTGGTGGTTGCTGTGCTGGTCTTGGCTGGTAGGCTTGGTTGGTATATGTTGGATATGAGGGCATCTGCTCTGCAGGTACATAACTCACAGAACTGTCATTAGTAGATAATGGGAACGCAGGGCAAAATCTGGCAATGTGACCAGGTTGCTTACACTGGTAACAGACAATAGGGATGGAGGGAGGTTTAGGTGGCTTTCTCTGGTTCACAGGGAAAGCTTTAGAGGTTCCCTGGGAAGGTTTGGAAGGGGTATTTGAGTTTAGGTCTATAGGAACACGCATGCAGGCGTAGATGAGCCTGCCAACAGTGAGTGGAGGAGTGGGAGGGAGAGCGCTGATAATTTGTTTGCAACGATCATTTGCATTAAGCATAGCGCTTTTTAGTAAAACTTGCTCTTGGGTCTCCTCTCCCACAAATTGTCTTTCAATAGCGATAGTAAGCCGATCAATAAATTTGATGAACGTTTCGTTAGGGCGTTGTGTGATCGAGGTATAAGGTAAATATGATGTGGAGCTAGCGGGGACAAGCTTTAGGGCTTGTTGTGTGGCTTTGGCTAAGTCAGATAACACAGAGGGGCAAAGCAGCAATTTGATCCAGTGGCTTTTCCCACCTTCTTTCCCCACACAGTCAAGTGTCAAATTTTGACACTCAGGAATTTCTTTGTATAAGCTAATTAGAGCCTGAGCTCTCTCCTTCCAGGCTTCTTCCCACATCCTATATTGGGCATTTGTTAATATACTTTTTATAATTGCCTTAATATCGTGGGGACATTTTGCTTCAGAGGTTAATATTCTTTGTAAATAAGACTGAAAATTCGCCGAATCTTTCCCATATTCTTTAGCTGCTTTACACAAATCTTTAATCAGGCTGAAGGGAATTTCTTGCCAGCTCACAGCATTCTGTTGGCTAGGGTGATTATGCTGTGGAGGAGGGTTGATGCCCTCTTGGCTATGATGTGTCGGCGCAGGAAATACACTCCCGCCCCCCCCCCCCGCCCCCCAGCTGCACTTCCGGCCCCGGCTGGTGACGCAGTGTTGGAACCCGAGCCGGGGAACTCAAGGGTGGAGTTTTCCCTTGCTGCAGCTCCGCCCCCTGATGCAATCGGGGCGGGGAATGACGACACCAAGGGGGGAGGGTTTGGGGGTGGTGCTGAGGTGGAAGGGCTCGTGGTGGGAGAGCGAAAGGGATTATGGGGAAAAGGAGCTGCCCCGAGGGGCTGCCACAAACTATTTGGAGTAGATATGCGGTCGGCGCCATGTTGGTTTAGTTCAGTAAAGGGAGAAGGGGAGGAGAAAGAGGGCGAGGTGAACGGGTTCGGGATAGACGAATGGACAGGTTGTGCAGTCCTGCTCAGACAAGGGGAGGGAGAAAACAAGGAAGTGCCCTGCAGCTGGTAGCAAGCAGGCGTCTGGTGACGGGATGTGGTTTCTTGTTCTCCCCTGAAAAGGTTAGAGGGGTGAAGGGTTTGAGGAGAAGGAAGGTCTGAGGGGGAACGTGGGGGGTCTGAGGGAGGGGGAGGAATGGAAGCGGGGGGGTTAATATACACCTCCGATGGGGGTTCAGGCAGTCTGGAATTCCCACAGCCCATGCTGGCTAACTCCCCAAGTTTTACCCCTGCTGCGCTGAAAAATGAAGAAATAAAACCAAAAGAGGCTGTGACACTGTGGGCCCTGTCTCCCCTTAATGGTCTCTTAGGGCCACCCACGAGTCACTATATACTCAGGGAACCGGCGGGAGAGACCCCCTCCTCACTCCGGTGCGGATATGCTCACCACAAATCGACAGCTTTCCTGCGGCTGTCTTCTGCGGGTTGATGGCTGTTTTCCACTCTTTCAACACAGCACAGACGTCACACAGTTCCAGCAGCAAAACAGTTCAGCTAATGGCAGGTATTCCTAAAGGCTAGCAGGGACTTTTCAAGAGTCTCTCCTGGGTTCTCCGGGAACGCCACACACGCTCATAACACGTCCGCTTCGTGGCAGAGATGGTATCATGTTGTTTACAGCGGCGGGGCAGTGCAGGCTATCTCCAGCGCTGTAGACCCGCCCGGTGCTTTCTGCCCAAAGATGGCGGCTGCGCGGGCTCCGGTGGTCACGCCGCACGCAGAGTGGGGCAGGGGCGGCTGCGCTCCTCAGCGGTGGCGCGGTTTCTCTGGAGAGCATGGTCCGCCAGCGGCTCGGCTCTGCGGATGGCGAGGCAGCGGGCGCGGGAGCGGCTGCTGTGTGGAGAAGCCAGCGCTGCAGTTTTTTCACAGCGGCGATGGTTCGTCGTCACCGCGAAGCCGTGCGGGGTGTATCACACTGGCTCCCGGGTGTTCAGCAGATCTTGGTTTCCTGGCCAACGCACCATTTGCTGCTTTGATCCCTGAAAGACTGCCAGCTGCCCCAAAAGCAGCAATGGAAAGGCGGCTGGCAGTGCTGAACATGGCCCGGGAGCGCAGCCACGGTGACGCAATCAGGCGAGTGCAGCTTCCAGGAGAACGGTAGCGCTTTAGGAAGGTGGTAAATATGAAAAAGGCGTAGACTTCTGCGCTTGGGATTCTAGAAGGTTTATTGTAGGAACAAGGGCAGAGAACGAGGTAAAGGATGAGGTCGCCTAGAATCCAAAAACCCAGAAGCCCCAGGCTCGGTTCTGCACGGCGTTAAAAGGGCGGTGAGAACAGGGCGTGCCCAGCCCCAGAGGACCTATCCGGAGGGGTCTTAGGGTGAAGAGCAGGCTTACAAACCTGTAACAGTATTGCAGGGGACGGTACATGACTTTTAACCAATGGGATGTTTTAGCTGGGGGAAAATTCTGGAACAGAAATTATAAATTTAAGGGTAATTCACTGCAGCACATCCTGGCCAGAACAACATCCTTGCCCAAATAAAGTAATGCCTTGATTCTCTAACACTAAAAATGTTGTTGGAGAGTTTTTGCTATTTCTGCAGTTTTGAGAAAGGAGTGGTCAAATAGATAACCCAAATCTATTTGCACTTCAACCATCCTTGTTTCTTTGATCTTTTGCCCCTTCCACCAGCACGGCGCCTGTCCAGGGCTGAAGGCTGATAACACTTCTGGCCTTGTGGATTCCCTTAATGTTATCAAGATAAAAGGGGGCAAAAAATTTGTTTTTGAAGCCAAGCACAAGAAATCGCTGAATAGTATTAATGAGTTTAGAGAAATAATTTGTATAACCACTCCTATCCTGGAGAATGTGATGAATATTCATTAATTTTACCTATAATACTGTGTCTTTGGACGTACCGGTGTGTGTGTTCGGAGGAGAGAATTCCCCCACACCCTGTGCACCAAATAAAGCAACTACCCACTTCTCTGACTTGGTCTCTGAAGTGTCCCCAGGCTCGATTGGGGTGAATCAGTTTCAGTGACAATGGCATCTCTATCTGCCACTCACAGCCATACAGTTTCCATTAAGGCATGTCACATCTACATCTTTACCCATGTCACACTGCTGTCCCTGAAATAACTTGTGATGGCAGTGCTGTGTCACTAGTGGGCCTGTGTGGTGGACGAGAACACCTCGGGAACTGCTGGGGACCCAAGCTGTCCTGGAACAGCAGGAATTCAATGGTGGGAAAATCCTAAGGTTTAAGATACTCCCCTTGGGGAATAAGATGGTCCCTCCCTAGACTATGTAAATCCTCCTATGTTGATTGGCTGTAACCTAACCCCTGACTCCACCCCTCCCTTCTCCCCATTGGTTGTGGTATTCCCCCTGCTTTCTCTCCGCCTCTGTGCCCTCAGATGATTGGTCTGTATCACTATATCTAGAGAAACCCAGAGTTTCTCTTTCTCTTTCACTACTGGACACTTTTGGGAATAAACGCATCTCCGGAACTCCACGTGACTGAGCGCTCTGGATTCTTTGTCTCTGGTAACGCATGAGCTATCCAAAGCTCCCTGGGTGAGTGAGAATCTGTGCCTTCTACCGTCTTGGGTGTGAGAAGGGTCTTTCTGCACAGTACCAAAGAAGTGCTGGCTGGAGTGATCTCATTAAAGCCTCAGAGACACTTTCAGGAAACGCAGAGGCCTAATCCACTCCCCACAACCCACTGTGTTAGGCCTGAGGTTCAGACCATCTCCTGTCAAATGTCACCAGTGCGATTTATGACCAGGATATGAGAGGGATTTGGGTCAGGCAGTGTCTTGGTTTGAAAGACAGGTGTCTGCCAAGGAAGGTGAGAACCTCCCTTGGAATGGAGAATATGAGCCCTCCCCCTTCCTTCCAAATTATTATAACTTTGAAATCAAGGGGCTCTCAGGTAAAGCTATGGGAAAAGAAATAACAGTTCCTTACTAGTATTTATAAAAAGGCAAACAAACAACAACAATGGCAACAACACCAAAACAAACCAGAAAACTAGTAACAGCCTTCTCTGGGCTGTCACATGCCCTCCCCTATTGGTGCAGTTATGGTCACAGCCAGCAGGGGCGCTGTTGGGCTCCCAGTCAGGCAGGGCAGGTGCGATGATTTCCCCGCGGCTGCAGGGGGCGCTGTGGTGCGAGCTCAGCTGTCTCCCCTCATGCATTGATGGCGGGGCGGGCTGTAGCAGTGACCTCAGAGCAGCAAGCTGGAACGGCAGGGCTGGCTCACCTGGGGTAGTAAGCAAGAGGTAGCAGGAACTCCGCAGCTGTAGCAGGAGCCACAGGCGTCCCGGTGAGGCGCGGATTGACTCCACAACTCAGAAATTATGAAGTAGGTATGGTTTATTCCAGCTGGGGTGCATGGGGGTAGCCCCTCCAAAAGGCATGCATACCCTCAGCAGCACTTCACTAGGTTTATCTTAGGTTACAGGTTACATATGCATAAAGTTAGACAAAGCCCCTATACATATTCATTACCTATCCCCGCTTCATATTATAATGAGTTCAAAGTTCATTTAAATACGTCTGCGCAAGCGCAGTGTCACAGATTAATTGTGGGCGAGGGTCCCGAAGATGAAGTTAGTAGTCTTCCTCACGATGAACTTTTCACTCTGTTCCCTTGCGCATGCTCCCTTGGTTCTTGGTCCAAGTCCAAGCCTTAGTGTCACCAAATCTGCGGGAAAAAACACAAAAACCCTCCAACAACATTTTAATGTTAGAGAGTCAAGGCATTACTTTTTTATATGGCCAGGATGTTGTTCTGGCCAGGATGTACCACAGAAATCATCTCATCCACACATAGCCCGGGTGTGCAGAGAGAATCATTCCATGATACATGGCTTTTACTCAATTTTTCAGATATTTTTATACAGTAAAAATACATAGGAAAGCATTGGGTCAGTGTTCATTGGTCCAAAATTGAGCAAACCCCACTATTCAGTCTCTCATTGGATCCGAATTTCTTAATCTCTGATGCTAATTAGGTTCTTCATTCTTCAGTTTTTCTTATCAGTCCTTTCTGGGCCAGGATGTCTTTAGCCCTGCTGGAGGTGGCCTCTGGGGTAGCTGTTTGTGATAGTCACTGATGTCCCGTGGATTTTCTGTTAATAGCCTTTATCTTTCTGGTTATCTTCGGGGTCACTCCCAATCTGTTGATATGCTAAGTCCACCAGACCTCATCTGGTAGAACAATGCCCTGAAAGAAACTTAAAATTCCTTTTCTTGGGGTAAAGACAAACATAACCTTTGACTAAAGTTATACAAAAATTTTAACCTGATATATTTTCCAACAAATCCCCCCTTTGGAAGTGACCTGAATTTTTAAGGTCTCTTCCACATAATTTATTTATTCTACCAATACTAGTTAAAAATTTTGAAGAGAAAGACAGAGAATATATAGAAATATTTTGAAGAAAAAAGAAGAAAAAGAACATGTAGAAAAGAAGTTATATAGAACCTTTAAGAGGAATGTTAATTCTCTTTTACTTTCTTGGGCTTTCCATTTCCCAGCGGGAATTGCTTTCTGGGTTTTTCTCGAGTTGGGGATAAGGAGAATGCAGCACTGCCTCTGCTGTGTCCATGGCTGGCCCCACTGCAGGGCTGGGATGCTCTGGGGGTGAGGTAAGGAGCAGTTCACTGTCTCATCAGGGCAAGGCCTGACCTGCCCCTTTCCTTGCTCACACACCACACACACAGGCATTCTGAAGTGTCTCAGAGACATTAATCTTTTCAGTTTTTGGTAGCTAACTTTATGGCTCATGACAGTGATGAGGACTACTAATAGTTTTTCCCATTTGTGATTTAATTGGGGTACCTTTCCCCTCAGCTTTGGTGGAGTTTTTAGCAATCAGAGCAGAAAGAAAAGAGGAAAGCATAGTGGAATTCATATAAATATAAACTGACTAGAACTCTTGAATTGTTAGTTTTCTCTGCTTGTGATCTAATTAAACTATCTTTTCCCCCCTCCCCTTTTAGCAGACAGCAGAAAGGAAGGAGGAAAGCATGCTGGAATTTATATGAATAGTAACTTCCATTTTAAATTTAAAAGCATCTTTAAGCTGCAGAGCCCTGGCAAATCAGTCCATGATCTTTAGCAATTTCTTAAAGGCAGTATCTTTCTTCCGTGGGGCTTAGCATTCTCAAAGGCTAGACAAACAAATATACATTTAACAATAACAGTTAGAAATATGACAATTAATAGAACTTACTTGGTCTTAGCACTTCGTTAGACTAGACAAGCCAGCCATCCTTTTGAGACTTTTTCATTTTAAAGAAAATTATTTTTGTTTGGTTTACACATGGTTATATTTAAATTTTGCAAATTTAGATTTAAGTCTATAAGCTAATTATTAATGTGGCCATTGTTTTATGTGCATCTGTTTAAAAAAGAGTACCATTTTTTTCTTTCTAGCTTACTTACTCTCTTGCATTTGAGGGCATACCTGTTACAATTATTACAAGGTTCTGCTAGGATAGCTGACTTGATCCAGGAACACTGTGGGTAACACTATTCTGGAAACATAAAAGCAAAATCATTTACTGCGTTTCATTTTGGTGTTGCAGCTTTTAACAGATTTACTGTTTATTATATTGTCCAATATGGTTCTTTCGTGTTCTTCTTTGTCTGGAGTTGATTTTATTCACATAACAGGAGTTTTTGGCCGTAGATTTCACAGTTGTGAGAGAAGTCAGCAGTTCTTTTCGTTTCTGTGGCTTGAGTGGCTCCTTGTCTCACATCTGGATACACTTAGCTGTTTATCTAATGAGAATACAATTGAACATCAAAGTTATTAATGATATTATACCAAACTTGCTTAATGATAACACATGTCAGAGTGGGGAGAAGGATGAATTCCTGCTTCCTTCACCCCCCTTTGTAAATGTTTTCTTTTTCTGCTAGTTAGTTTTATTTTGCAACATAACCAGTTCTGTTTGCCCTTCTCTGCAAGCAGGCAGAGCTTGGTTTTGACATCTCCTCTAAGGCAACTCTTCTGGCTGCCTGAAACAGCTCAGCCAAGCAGACACACCCAAAAGCATCTAAAACAATTCTCAATTGGCACACACTTAAATCAGACCTTTAAAAGGTTGTTTTAACAAGCAAACACACCTAAAAAGCATCTAAAACAATATCTAATTGGCACACACTCAAATTAGACATTTAAAAGTTGTTTTAACACTTATTCAGGATCTTTTTCTATATGATTTTGTGAGCTCTTTCTAGGGGCTCAAATCTGCTACTGAAAAACAGCATTTTAATAGTAACTGGTCTTTGCCTCCCAGCAGTTTCTTGGAGTGGGGCTTGAATTACCTCTCTTCCTGTTATAAATTAGGTCTCAATAATCAATCAGAGACAATGTCCAATTAAGTATAATTTGATTTATTTAGAGCAAGCGGGTATCAGCGAGGCAGCGCTGGGCAGATAACTGCGCTGAAATAGTCCGAACTCTCCTCTTTTATGCAGTCTCTATTTTCTGACCACGTATATCTTCCGGAGTTGGTACAGCCCCTTCATCATGTTGTTTGCTAGATGGTCTTATTCTTGCTCTTCGGTGGTCGTGGGAAACAAGTCCTTGTATGTTCGCAGTGTCGTCCCCCCCCCCCAAGCAATGATTCTATATCAGCCCACTCCTCAACAAATACAGGATACAGGATGTGCAGGGTGGGGGTCTCCCTCCCCTTTCTATTCGGTTCTGTGGGCAAACAGGATGCCTTAACAGGATGTGTTGAGGCCCCTTTTCCTCTCTCTTGCGATTCTTGCGAATTCTTATCACACTCCCACCTTTTCATTCTTTTATTTTACTCTCTGTAAATTTAGATTATTTTTCAATTCACAGAACAATTGTTGCGGTTTGGAGGATGTTACAGCAGGCCCTACCGTAGAGCTTCTCTAGCCAGCTCGGTTCAGCACCTCAGAGCTCCAAACCCTATGTCCCAGGGTTGGAGACTGCGCTCTCGCTTGCCAGGGCTAGCTCTGGTTCGTCTGCTTCCACAACCGGCGGTGATAAAGGAGGTGAGGAGGGTCTATGCGTTATGTCTATAGAAGATGTTTATTTGCATGGTGCAGCAGAGGCCAACGACCTCCCAGAGGCAGACATGCCTCGAGGGTGAAGGCTTCACATGCACAGCCACATGTGGTTCATCGACACACGTGGAGCATAGACAGCAAGATGGTGGAGGGTGAGGAGTTTTATAGGGAAACAGGGAGGGGCAGGGACAGCACACAGGCCCAGTGACCTCTGGGTACAGGGGAGGTACAGGGGCGGAGTTAGGAGTACAGGAACTAATAGGGAAAACCTGAGGGAGTGGCCAGGGCCACGTGGGGTTAGGGTACAGAAACTAATAGGGAAAACTGGAGGGCATGGCCAGGACCACGTCGGGTGGGGAAGGCAGGACAATAGGTGAGAAGTACAGTCATTAAGAAAGGGGTGTGGGAAACTTGCAGCTATTATCACAATAAACAATATGCTCACAAATATCAGATACACACATACAGAGGTTCTAAAGGGATACTTATTAGCATACGCAGTGAGAAAGGAGTGGTCAAATAGAAAACCCAAATCTATTTGCACTTCAACCTTCCATGTTTCTTTGAGCTTTTGCCCCTTCCACCAGCACAGCGCCCATCCAGGGCTGAAGGCTGATAACAGTTCTGGCCTTGTGGGTTCCCTTAATCTTATCAAGATAAAAGGGGGCAAAAGGAATCCTATTGCCATTAAGCGCAAGAAATGGCTAGTAATATTAATGACTTATGAGAAGTAATTTGTATAACCACTCCTATCCTGGGGAATGTAATGAATATTCATGAATTTTACCTATAACACTGTGCCTTTGGAGGTACTGGTGTGTGTGTTTGGTGGAAACAATTCCCCACACATCCGGTGCACTGAATAAAGCAAATACCCACTTCTCTGACTTGGTCTCTGAAGTGTCTCTGAGCTCGATTGGGGCGAATCAAACTGGCACCCCAGATGGGACCCTGACTCTGCTCGGCTGCCGGATCCAGGGGTAAGCAGTCCTCCCAGTTGCGACCCTGAATTTTCAGGGGGAGCTCAGCTGTCCTTTGGCTCACGGCGGGAGTAGACCAAGGACTATCTGCACCAAATTAAGGTATTTGCTACTTTTACACAAACAGAAATGCCTGCAGGTCCGGGGTGCTAGTCCCTGAGGGTGGGTTGAGACTGGGTCTCCCAAAATTAGTCCCGGGCAAGGGGTTGGACCCCTGGGGTTGGACCCCACTGTACTGCACCATCATACTGCTATTTTTGTTCTGTCTGTTGTTATAAACCGTTGGTTTGGAGTATCTGGAGGGGGGGCAGATTGTATTATTGAGGGGAAAGATTTTAGCTACTGAATTGAGAACACTCAGACCCCAACACCTTTCTAATATTGCTCCATTTGACTTTGCTTTTGAAATACTGTGTTTTGTGTGTGGAAACAGTTGTGAAACTTAGACTTAGTGCACTTGTTTTAATTGTGAGAGGAAGTGATATTGTCTATTTGCTCAAGTGCTTTTGAAATTATTTTGAATGTGTGTGCGTGTATTATGTGTGCAAAATTTTACCTGTGTTAATTGGTATTTTTGCCGGCATATAAATTTATGTGGGGATGCCCGTGAGATAAAAATAACTAGTTGAATCTAATAAGTACCTCTTTGGAACTCCTGTGTGTAGCTGCTGAAATATGGTTGTATATAGAATGTTGTAGTAGAAAGAGCATGCAAGTAAATAGAGTAAAAGAAAGAAGGAAAAAGAAGGAAGAGATGAGAAGTTTTTCAGCACCCTCCCCCATCTTGCCTAAAATTTTGGCAGCTGACCCAGGGTCAGCTGCAGTCCCCTGTATCCTCCGCTATTGGAGCGGCGGGAGCGAGCGCAGAGGTGCATGGCTGGGAGCACAGCCTGGGGGTCTGTGGGGAGGTGCAGAGCTGAGCTGGAGCTGTGGGACAGCTGCGGGCTTAGCACCGAGCAGTCCCTGACCCTGCCACCCCCTGGGGCAGGGTGGCTGTGGCCTGCCAGCCTCTGTGAGGCTGCGGGACACCCTGGTCACTTGTGGTGCTGCTGGCCATGTCTGTGTCTTGGAGTGATGTTATGATAATCCTGTATTTCCCATCGTTAGCTTGTATGCTCAGAAATGTGGTCCTGTGGCTTTAACTGCACTCAGCAGCGGAGAGAAGCGCGGGTTGTTTTGAAAACTTTTTCCCCAAGCCTCGCTGCGGGGGAGCGAGGAGGAGAAGAAGGAGGACTCTCCGGAGACTGCGGCTGCAACGGCTGTCGAAGTTGCTAGCTCTGTTCCTGTGGTTCTTTTTTTTTTTCCACCATTTTTTCATTTGGACCCCTTTTTTCCTCCGATTTGCTTTGTCGCCTGGAAAACCCAAGGAGCCCCGGAGGATGACAGACGAGAATCCTCCAGGGAGCTACTGGAGCAACTCCACCCAGCCCCCGGGGGGGCCCCCAGGGAGGAGAAACTACGTCTGAGGAAAATGACACTAAAGTTTACCAGCTGTTTAATCAGGTTTAATATCTCCTTTTCCCCTGTTTTCCCCTTCCCCTGTGCCTTGCAGGGCACTCTGCGTGGTTTTGTTAAATAAATAGGTTTTTTGTTCACTTTCATCTAAGAAATTCTGTTGTGGGTGGGGGAGGGGGTGTCAGAGCCCTTGGTTCTCGGAGGAGGCGTTTGTTCGGAGCGCTCCCCACCTGGAGAATTTTATCATTAATCCAGGACAGTCTGCTAAGAGTGCAGGAGGGAGCAGGGCTGAGTTTGGATACAGCAGAAGGAATGTCTAGAAAATGTGGATTGTCTGTTAAGAGTTTTGTCTGGCTCACCAGAATGACTTTGTAAGACAATGAGCACCCCCAGGCAGTAGCGGGGTGGAAGCTAGAGGAAGGGCAAAATAAGCCCCTGAATGAACTGGTTAGAAAGATACAGCAGATGTATGTAAGAAAGGATAAAGAAAATGCAAAGGCAAAGATGATGCCAAAGGTATTACAGTCCCAGAAGAATAAACTGCGGGGCCCCTGGGGCAGAGGAGAGTCAGCCACCAGGACGTGGCAAATGCATTCCTGTGGCTAGCACAGTTTTTCCCATGAGAAGTTTTCTTGTGTTTTGTAAATAAAGTTTGGATGTTTTTGGAACAGTGTCCCAGAACTTGGGCAGTGCAGGCCTGGCCAATCAGGCCTGGGGGAAGGCTTCTGACTGACCAATCTGGGTGACTTTTGAGAACTCTATAAATGTGATGAAATCAAAACAATAAAGGTCATTCCTTCTTGCCACTGAGAACCGATGCATTCATTACTCTGCTAGCTGCTCAACAGCGACACATTCCCTCCTCAGCAAGAGAAAGCCGATCAGAGCAGCGGCTGATAAGAGATCAGAGTGCTATCTGCAGGGCAGAGAGACACTGAAAGCAGGAATGTCTGTAGAAACAACTAAATCCTCAGGGGGAAGAAGTCCAGCAATTAATAGAAATGAATTGTTAAGAATGTCAAGAGCTCCCATTATACCAGGGATGCCCCACACAGGAGCCCTTGTTAACTTTTAAGGTGAGCCTAGATCGAGAAGAGATGTGAAAGCTCTTGATTCACTTTGAATTTTATCCCCAAGAGAGAAAATCATCAACAAAATCTTCAAATATTCAAGGGGTGAGTGACCATCCCAGACACAGAGCAAAAGAAAAAAAATTAACAAAGATGGGATGGGATAAAAAGACATCCCCAAGGCAGTCTGGGAGGGCATGACCCTGGAGCTGAGCATTGCAGCACAGAAGAATGTGATGTGCTTTAGGAGCCACTGGCCAGGCAGAGGAGACACATATCTGTTGAAGGAGAGATGTAAAGGGGAATATTGGAGACAGGTGGAATATTTGACTTTACGGATAAAAGAAAGCCTGCAAATCCCTGTTGCTGAGACATACTATGCTGAGGATGACTCTTCCTCCAGCAGTTCAACCCAGAGATCCCAATGTCTTTGGGATCTGTGTGCACTTTGTGGAGCTCCTTAGTATCTTGCAGAGCAGGAGGCTCAATATTAATATAAAATATACAACCTTAATACACCACCTTATGTGTAACTCTTAATTTGTATTGTACCTGTACTTCTGTGTTTCAGATGTCCAAAATAATAATTATATATGTTTTCAGACTTGTTTTGGTGAATAAGGTCTCAAAAAGATTTTTTTTTCCATAAGGAAACGAAGCAAAGTGGCATTGCTGAAAGATTTTAAAGGTAAGCACATGTAGACAATATAGCTGGTATCTTGTTACACAATGGCTTCAAGATCACGGACATGAATTATTAGAAGGTTTGTGTGAGCAAGATCATTGTTAGGCTAAGTAGCAGTCAGGCCATATACAGGCCACAGTAGCTTGCTTCCCTGAGAACGCTTCGTGAGAAAATATCAAGAAGATGCAGCTGTGTAAAGAATGTACGGGAGGGAACTTATGATTAACAAAGAATGAGGGGGAAAACCCTGTAGATGTGAGAATGGAATGTAAAAGAAATGTAAGTTGTAACTGCTGCAATTAGCGAGTAGATTAGTGATTAATAAATATAAGCACTGTAACAGTATATAAAGAGCACACGCGTTAAAATAAATGGAGCTTGCTTACATCTCACATTGAGACTGCCGCTTGCTTCCTTTCGCCGTTCGTCAAATGGTGACCCCGATGACCACAGATGCTGGCAGCAGAGTTTAGCACCCTGTTCCAGAAAGCGGTGAGAACGGAGAGGCACCGGAGCAGCGCCGGTGGGCTAAGATCATCGCCCCTGCTAGGGGGTGATCCGAGGGCTTGGGCCGATCAAGACCTGCCTACTGTGGGGCTACATTTCGGAGAGCTGCATTGACCTTGGCGACCGCGGAATATACAGAGACGCCCCGGCGGTGCGCTCTGACGGCGGCGACCACGATACGTTAAACCCAGCTGGACCAAAATGGAGACAGAGGTAGCCCAAGATTTATTATTACGCTTTTTAGAAAAGCGCGGAGTAAGCAAAGATGCTTTAAAACAATTAGCCGCTTTAGTTACTGCAGGGAAAGCTAAAGGGTTTTTTGCTGACCCTGATTCAGTATTTGAAGAGGTCGAATGGCGGAAGGTTGGAGATATTTTGTTTGATGGATTGCTAGAGGGTGATAAGAAGTGCAATAAATTAGGGAGGTCGTGGAAAGAAGTGATTAATTGCTTACAGCGGTTTAAAGCCGAAAAGAAAATAGCTGCCGTAGCCACTGAGAAACTGGGAGCAGATGTCGGGGGGGAGCACTCCGGCTCGGGAAAAGGGGTTGGAGAGAATGAGCGTCCCACTCCGGGCACGCTTGGCATGGGCACAGATCCACCCAGCTTGCCCCCGGCGGGAAAGTGTAAAGTGCTAGGAGTTCAGGGGTCGTTAGCAAAACACGGTATTACGTCTGATTTAAACCCTGTCCGTACATCGGGCTCTGAAGAATGGCCCACTGCACCTCCCCCGCCTGATGAGGATTATGTTCCCCTCAGGCAAGCTCCTCAGAATGATAGCCGATTAAGTGGCAAGCGGAGATTTATTTCGAAAAACATTGCAGAAAAAGCTGTACAAGAAGGTGATATAGAAATTGCAGAAACAGTTACACCACTAGGTCGAGCTGAGCAAGCATTTCCTGTATTTTTTGAGCCACTGGCGGGGGTGGGCAGCAAGCAACCCATGTTGCTACCGATTGGAAGCTGCTCACGCAGCTGCGTAGCACAACTACCGAATCGGGTCTGCATGGTGAGCCCACAAGAATGATGTTGAATTATATTTGGGGAAACTATATACTGTGTCCAGAAGACATCAAAACTATTATTAAAATGATTATGACCCAATCGCAACAGTTGTTGTGGCAAGCTCACTGGCGAGAGCTGTGCCAAGAGTCAGCAAATCAGCCACGGGGGGAAAATGACCCCCTGCGAGGGGTCATTCCAGAACAATTAATGGGCCAGGGGCGGTGGTCTACAATTGTCAAGCAATCGCAAACAGGTCGAGACATTTTGTTAGAATCTATGCGGACCGCACAAGATGCTATATTCAGAGTGCATACCGCCCCCCCACGCCGTCCTATATGTCTGTTAAACAAGGAAAAGATGAGTCTTTTGCTAGCTTTGTTGACAAAGTTTCAGCTGCAATGATAGCTGCTGGGGTAGCACCGTGGATGTCAGGAGCATTATTGCGTCAGTGTGTGGCAGAAAATTGTAACCAGCAAACAAAAAGCATTCTTGTCACACTGCCTATGGATGCTACCCTAGAGATAATGTTAGAACGCATGAGTCACATGCCAGTAGGTACCCAGGCGTTTGTAGCAGAATTGGTGACAGCTATGGGAGATAAGCTAGGAGATAAGCTAGGAGAGAAGCTAGCCCAAGCACAATCTCAAGTCTTTGCTGCTTTAGGGCCACTGCGACCCCTTAGCTTGTCTGCAGGTGGGACAAAATCAGGGAAAAGTATGAAGTGCTATCGTTGTGGACTTGAGGGACACACAAGAAAGCAGTGTAAGGGTCCAGTCTGGTGTGACAACTGCAACAGCCACACCCACGCCACGCTAGCTTGCCGACGGTCGGGAAACGGGAAGAAGAGCACGTCCAGCCGCCGTGCCCTGACACAAATAGCAGCTCCAGCCCTCTCTCCCGCAACTATCCCACTAGCTCAGCCTTCATACACGACTGCGTTTCCGCAGATGAGCTCGCCCGCCGTCAACCCCTTCGATCAGCAAACACCCTTCAGCCGGCCACAAAAGGAAGCCTCGGCCTGGACCTGGCAACAGCAGTAGGCGTAACAGTCACCGATTTGCGCCCTGTGAAAATTCCCACTAGAATTCAAGGCCCACTGTGCATTGACAACAAACCTGTGGGCGCGCTTCTAGTGGGCCGTTCGTCTGCTAGCATAAAAGGACTGCTCATATTACCAGGAGTAATTGATGCTGATTTTACAGGTGAAATTCACATCATGGTGCAAACTATGTTTCCCCTTATCTACATTCCTAAAAACACCAGACTAGCTCAGCTTGTTCCGCTCCCACAAATGGTTGCGCAGATGCAACAACACGAAGCACTCGTGAACCGAGGAGCCGGTGGATTTGGCTCTACGAGAGGACTTGCAATGTTAACAGTTCCATTGACAGAATGACCAGTTGTGGAAACTACCTGGACTCGGAGAGATATCTCTCAAACCTTGCCAGCGCTACTTGATACAGGTGCAGATATTATGATCATGGCCACAGCCTGCTGGCCAACAGAATGGCCCCATCACCATACCTTGAGTGGCATTGAAGGTGTTGGAGGTTCAGTTTCCGTGCAGCGGAGCTCCGACCCAATTCAGGTAGCCATTGAAGGCAAAGTGGCTACGATCCATGTAACCATCATGCCCTTACCTAAAGGAGTGAATGCCTTAATTGGCCGAGATGTGCTAGATCAACTAGGACTTGTGTTAACCAATCAGCATTTTCCCCAGCGGTCGCGGTCGGATGGACTTTCCCGATCCGACTTACATGGACTACCGATAAGCCAGTGTGGATAGGGCAGTGGCCGCTAAAAGGGGAAAGTTTAGAACAAGCACAGCTTTTAGTGCAAGAACAACTGCAACAAGGACATTTGCGACCTTCCACGAGCCCCTGGAATACGCCCATCTTTGTCATCAAGAAAAAATCCGGCAAGTATAGACTGTTACACGACCTGCGAGCAGTTAATGCACAAACGCAGGCAATGGGGGCCCTTCAGCCTGGATTGCCAAACCCTGCCATGCTTCCTGAGGGATGGCACCTGCTGATCATTGACCTGAAAGACTGCTTTTTTACAATTTGACTGCATCCAGTGGACACTGCACGATTTGCTTTTACCCTACCGACGATTAACAGAGAAGCCCCTTTCCTAAGATTTGAATGGACTGTTCTGCCACAGGGAATGAAAAATAGCCCCACCCTGTGCCAGCTGTTTGTGGCCAATGCACTACAGCCCATTCGTACGGTATGGCCTGAAACATTGATCTATCACTACATGGATGACATTTTATTTGCCCAGGCCTCAGCCTTTACTAGCGGCCAAGAAAACATGCTACAACAGCAGTTAAGCAGACACGGACTAATTGTTGCTCCTGAAAAAATCCAACATAACCCTGTTTGGAAATACTTAGGATGGCAAATAACAAAAGGGCATGTGAGACCACAAAAATTACAGCTTAACACTCAGGTGAAGACGTTACATGATGCACAGCGCCTCCTGGGAGACATTCAATGGTTACGTCCAGTTGTTGGCATCTCAAATGATGACATTGATGCTTTGCGACCATTGCTACAAGGCACCGATCCAGCATGGACAGTGCATCCCACCCCAATGCAACAGCAGATTATTCAGAAGATCGGCACACAGATCGCACAGCGCTGGGTCGACCGTTGTGACCCAGACATTCCCGTGGACCTTACAATTTTAAGTGGCGAAAAACAACTCCTTGGTGCACTGACGCAGTGCAAAAATAAAAAGGGGGAGAATAAGGTGAAAATATTAGAATGGCTGTTTACCAGCATTCAGCCCAAAACTACAATTCAACAAAAAGTTGAAAACATAGCAGAATTGATCCAGAAGGGCCACACCAGGATTTTACAGTTAACAAGCCAAGAGCCAGAAACTATTTACCTACCAATGAAACGACAAGATCTCGAGTAGTACCTTCAGCATTCACAAGCGCTGCAAATTAGCCTGCTGTCCCAGGCAGTGGAAATTAATGTGGAGCCACTGCAGTCTACCACCCTGCGTTGGGTGAGTAACCAAGATTGGATTACAATACCAAAAAGGAGTGAGCGCCCATTGCAAAATGCAGTAACAGTTTTTACAGATGCAGGAAGGAAATCTCGACGTGCAGCGGCAACTTGGATGCAAGACGGTAAATGGCATCATCACATATTAGCCGCGAAAGAAGAAGACTCACTGCAAACCCTGGAACTGGCAGCAGTCGTCTGGGCCTTTGTGAACTGGCACTCTACGGAGTTAAATGTAGTTTCTGACTCCATGTATGTCACCGGCATAGTGCAACGTATCGAAGATGCCCGACTCAAAGACTGCCAAAATAAACGACTGTTTGAACTGTTGAGACAGCTGCAGGCTGCAATTTATCAGCGAGAATGTGCCTATGCTGTCATTCATATACGAAGCCACAAATGGTCGAAAGGCCTTGGAGAAGGCAATGAGAGAGCGGATCGTTTCGTTTCCGTAGCAGTACCACTGAGCGAATTTGTTAAAGCCAGAGAAGCTCACAACACTTTTCATCAAAATGCCAAGGGACTCTTCCACCAGTTTAAAATAACTATGGAAGAAGCAAGAGGCATTGTCAGAGCTTGTCCTAGTTGTAGCCATCATGGGCCAGGCCTAGGAATTGGGGTGAATCCACGAGGTTTAGGCCCTTGTGAACTTTGGCAAATGGATATCACCCATGTCCAGCAGTTTGGCCGACTAAAGTATGTGCATGTTACAATCGACATATACAGCAGATTTCTGTGGGCCACGGCTCAGTCAGGGGAGAAGGCCTCCCACGTCATACGGCATTTGACAAGCTGTTTTGCAGTTATGGGAGTGCCTCAACAGATCAAGACCGACAATGGGCCCGCCTATGTCAGTGAAAGAATGCAACGATTCTGTCAACAGTGGGGGGTCAAGCATGTAACAGGCATTCCCCATTCACCAACAGGGCAAGCCATTGTCGAGCGAGCAAATCAAACCTTGAAATGATACTTGGACAAGTTCAATGATATTTGTGATGTTTGTGAAAAGCTGTCTAAAACATTGTTTGTGTTAAACTATTTGTGTATTTTTTCAGACCAGGATTCTCCTCCTGCACAGGTGCATGGCCGAACTCCAGCTTCAGAGCATAAAGCACCCATGATAGTTATGTATCGCGACCCATGCACAGGCCTGTGGCAAGGCCCGGCAGAAGTGAAATATATAGGGCGCGGTTACATGTGTGTGCTTACATCCACAGGTACACAGTGGGTCCCTGCAAAATGGACCAAGGCTGTTCCTCGTGCTGCTAGTGATCGAGGTTCTGATATCGAGCTCAACCACGACCCTCATAATGAAGGTTGAAGAAAGACAGAACCTGTGGGTGACTTGGGCCAATGCAACACATAACCCAGAATTTTGCCTCAGCTTGCAATCAGCTACTGCACCATTTAAAACATGTTTAGTCGGTGTACCTTTGTTCAGTTTTGAGGCGTTTAGCAATTATAGCACATATTCTAAGTGTTCTACGGCAAAAAGCACCTCTTGGTGTACTGCAAACTTAATCAACCAGTTAAATAGTACCTTGCCATGGGACCCACAGGAGTTGCACCTCCTGGGCTCTATGAAAATTGGTAACACCTCCAGCAATTGGACCCAAACATGCATTTGGTTTGGAAGTGGACAACGAAACCCAAACCCAGATCTAAGTCACTCTAACGAAGGCTGGACAAATGTCAGCCCGATAAATACAGCAGAGTACTCATACACTGTTAAAGGCGGCTATTGTGGAAGTAACAACACTGCTAATCAAAGCTTGGGTGTTTTGGGAGCTGAAGTGAGAGAACCACCAATTACAATTTGGAACAACAGAACACCCAAAGCGTTACCTCCATCTGTGTTCTTAATATGTGGAGACAGAACGTGGCAAGGAGTCACTCATATCATCTTCGGAGGGCCATGCTATTTAGGAGAACTAACTCTTTTGGCACCCAACCAATGCATGTGGCTTAGCGTAGTTGCTAAACCAAGGCGCCAGCAGCGTTCTCTGTGATTCGCCCCAATCGAGCTCAGAGAAACTTCAGAGACTAAGTCAGAGAAGTGGGTATTTGCTTTATTCGGTGCACCGGATGTGTGGGAATTGTTTCCACCAAACACACACACCTCAGTACCCCAAAGACACAGAGTTATAGGTAAAATCATGAATATTAATTACATTCTTCAGGATAGGAGTGGTTATACAAATTATTTCTCGGAAGTCATTAATATCATTAGCATGTGCGTATGTCCTGGTGGTCTTTGGAGATCCCCAAAGCCCCTCCAAGGTGACAGTCCTTCATGGGATGATTCAGCGGTTTCTGTGCTGGTTTCAAATGCATGCTTAGCTGATAAGCTATCAGGCCAGAGCTGTTACCTACAATTTGAATTTGAATTAAGAGTTCAGCCTTCAGCCCTGGCGGCCACAGACAGGCGCCTGTGCTGGTGGAAGGGGGCAAAAAGCTCAGAGTCTCAATTCCCCCCTTTTCTTTTGTAATTTGTAATTCTTTACAAATCTTGTATGTCATGAAAGTAAATACCTTTCTCTATTTTATATCTAAGTTTATACTTTTGCTATTGGATATAAACATCACAGTTTTAAGTACATAATATTATATAACAATAACTATTATTGCAGACAGTAAATAACAATGCAATAACACAAAAAAACTATTATATACATTTGTTTAAGTTAGGATTAACATAATTGCAACAGCTTGTATTTATAACTGTACATACTCTTTCTCTTTTGGCATACAGCAAATCTATAGTTAATTGTAAGATGCTCTTTATCTTGATTTGCTGTGCTTTTATGGCATCTGCAGTGGCACTCATTATGGCCTCTACAATGGTAGAAAGGTTCTTCTTTAGTTTACTTACTTTAGGCCAGGGTATAAACTACCTGGCAAAACTGAAAATTGGTGGGTTTTTATATTCGGAGTAAGCTTTGTTAGTTGAGGAACAACACTAATGTGGAGAGATATTGGTTGAGCAGTTATTTTGAAGAAAAAGAAGAAAGACAGAATCTATAGAAATTCTAAGAGGAATGTTAATTCTTTTGGCTTTCTTGGGCCTTCCATCCCCTAGCAGGTTTCTTTGGAGTTAGGGATGGGGAGATTGGAGCACTGTCCTCTGCTGTATCTATGACTGGCCCCACTATAGGGCTGGGCTTGGAGCTCTGTGCAGCACTGCCTCTGCTGTGGCCATGACTGGACCTCACTGCAGGGCTGGGATGCTCTGGGGGTGAGGTAAGGAGCAGTTCACTGTCTCACCGGGCAAGGCCTGACCTGTCCCTTTCCCACACACCATACACACAGGCATTTTGAAGTGTTGCAGAGACATTAAATTTTTCAGTTTTGGCAGCTCACATCATGGCTCCAGACAGTGATCAGGACTACTGATAGCTTTTCTTGCTTGTAAAATGGGGTACTTTTCTTTCTCACCTTGGCAGAATTTCTAGTAAACAGAGCAGAAAGGAAAGAGGAAAGCATAAAAGATAACTGACTAAGATTCTCATGCTGTTAGTTTTTGCTTGTGATCTATTGGGCTATCTTTTCTCACCTTTTCAGTCTTTTGTTTTACTCTCTGTAAATCTAGATTATCTTTCAATTTACAGAAAAAATATGTTCACAAATATTAGCCACTCACAAAATCAACAGATGTTCAGGATCTTTTATACGATTTTGCGAGCTTTTTCTAGGACTTCAAATGTGCTACTGGAGAATGGCACTTTTTACTGCTATTTTAAATTAACTTTTAAATTGCAGAGCCCAAAGCCTGGCAGATTAGTCTATGACTTTTAGCGATTTTTCAAAGGCAGTATTTTCTTTTGTGGGGCTTAGCATTCTTAAACACCGGACAAACAAATATGCATTAAACAGCAACAGTTATAAATACTTAGTAAAATAGCCAGCTATCTTTTGAAACCTTTTTATTTTAAAAATGAAATTATTTTGTTATTGTTATATATCAATTTCACAAATTTAGATTCAAGCTCACGTAGCTTTCCCTTTTTTTTTTTTTTCTGGCTTACTTACCCCTTTGCATCTGAAGCCATACTTGCCATTACAATTATTACAAGGTTTTGCTAGGATAGCTGACTGTGGATAACACTGTTCTGGTAATACAAAAAACAAAACTATTTAATGTGTTTAATTTTGGTTTCACACTGGAGAGGAGTCTCTGGCTGTAGATCTCACAGCCGTGAGGGAAGTTAGCAGTTCTTTTGCTTTTGTGGCTTGAGTGGTTCTTCGTTTTACACAGCTTTTTGTCTGATGAGGACACACTGAAGGATGTTAAAACAAACTTGCACAGTGATAACACATGTTAGAGTGGGAGAATGATGAATTCTTGCCTCGTTTAACTCCCCATTGGAAATTCTTTTAATAAGTGAGAAATTAAAATTTAATAAACTTCCCTTTTTTTCTTATAATTTCTTAAATGCATGTATTACTCTATATGCATATTTAGAATTAGTAAAAATATTCACTATTTTGTCTTTATATACTTTGCAGGATTTTATAAGCACTTACAGCTCTGCTGCTTGAGCTGACTATGTAAGAGGCAATGTTTCACTTAACTTCCTTTTGTTAACGATAGTGTATTTTTCAAATTGTTACTCTTCTAGTACTTTTGAAGACTCACTACTAAATACTTTTTTTTTTTCCAACTTCCTCAAGGAGGCTGAGTTAAACCCCTTGTTTTTGGGTTTTTTCTTTTTTCTTAAATACTCTTGTTTTACTAGACAAGATTCACAGTACAATAACTGCGCTGGTCATCTACTCAGATGTTCTTTGAGTTAATAAATCTTTAGCTTGGTGTGAAACTTATGAGGTATATTCCTATTGTCAGCCTTCGGGCTTCATTTACCATCAGAGCTTTGGCTGCACAACTTTTGCAGACAGTGTGGCCAGCCTCTGGCTACATTCTGAGACAATCAATAGCTGCCAGCCACTGGATTTGGTAACTTATAAAAGTAGCATCACGCCACCGTGTTCTCCAAAAGTGGCTGTCAAATTCTCAAAGCATGGGGAAGAACACCTTTTTGCAAAAGTTACTTGCTATGACAACTAACCATACAGAAAGGACTGGACTCTCTTGGGGACATGAATTAAGCACACATTGTCACGTTCTTGGCTGCTTGAACAGCCCTGGACAGTGGCTCAGAGACACACCTTGTCTCCACCTTCTCCTCAGCAGTTCTAAAATTTTTTCCTCTGCAGCAGTTAATTTGTATTTTTTCTAAGGCAATTTGGCTGGCTGCTTGAAGGGTAAAGAATTTGAATTACAAGCATTCAAGCAAACTTTTGTTCAAAAAAAACCAAAGCAGCAACTCAGAGTAACCCAGGCAGGAGATTTTAACTTTGAAATAGTTAATTACAAAATTTGGTATATCTTTTCTACAGACATTTTTGCTTTCAGTGTCTCTTTGGCATTACTTTTGCTCCTGCCTTCTTTTATCTTTTCTTACATACATTTGCAGTATCTTTCTAACAAGTTTCTTCAGGGCTTATTCAGCCCTTCTCCAGCCTCCACTCGCACTATTGCCTGGGGTGCTCATTGTCCCACAAAGTCATTCTGGTGACCTAGACAGAACTCTTAACAGACAATCTACATTTCTAAACATTCCCTCTGCAGTATCCAAACGCAGCCCTGCCCCCTCCGAGGCTGTCAGCAGGCAAGGCCAGCAGCACCACAGGTGATCGGTGTGTCCCACAGCCGCCCTGCCGCAGGGGCTGGCAGGGTCAGGGACTGTCTGGTGCTGAGCCCGCAGCTGTCTCACAGCTCCAGCTCGGCTCCGCACCCCCCCACAGGCCCCCAGCCTGTGCATTTAGCTCCGCACCTCCGAGCTCGCCACCGCCACGCCGAAAGGGGAGGACACAGGGAACTGCAGCTCGCCGTGGGTTAGCTGCCAAAATTTTAGGCAAGATGGGGGAGGGTCCCGAAACACCTCTCTTCCTTCTTTTTCTTTTCCCCTTACTCTTATTTAATTGCAAGCTCTATCTACTACAACATTTTATACAACTATATTTCAGCAGCTACACACAGGAGCTCTAAAGAGGTACTTATTAGATTCAATTAGTTATTTTTATCTTGCGGGCGTCCCCGCATAAATTTATATGCCGGCAAAAATACCAATTAACACAGGTAAAATTTTGTACACACAGTACATGCACACACATTAAAAAATTTCAGAAGCACCCGAGCAAATAGACAACATCACTTCCTCTCACAATTAATACACGCGCACTGAGTTTAAGTTTCACAACGGTTTCCACACACAAAACACAGAATTTTAATCTCAAAATCAAATAGAGCAATACTAGAAAGGTGTTGGGGTCCGAGCGTTCTCAACTCAGCAGCCAAAATCCCTCCATTCAACAATATAATCTGCCCCCTTCCAGACACTCCAAACCAACGGTTTATATGTGACCCACACTCGTTCACTCTTTGCCAGTCTCTTCGCTTTTCTCTGGCCGTTTCTGTCGCCAGAGAACGGAAACGTAGATAAAGCTCCATTTTCGCTCAATGTCGGAGACACGTCTCATTCGTTCACACTCACACATTAACAAAATAATGACACAGTAATACAGTAACAGAATAACAACAGACAGAACAAAAATCACAATATGTTGTAATACAGTGGAGTCCAACCCCTTAAAGGCACCTTTAACTATAGCAGGGTCCAACCCCGGGGTCTAACTTTTTAAAAGTACCTTTTCTTGACAGCGGGGTCCAACCCCGGGGGTCCAACCCCTTGCCCGGGACTAATTTCGGGAGACCCAGTCTCCACTCACCCTCGGGGACTAGCACCCCGGACCTGCAGGCATTTATTTTAAAAGTAGCAAATACCTTAATTTGGTGCAGATGGTCCTTAGTCTACTCCCGCCGTGAGCCAAAGGACAGCTGAGCTCCCCCTGAAAATTCAGGGTCGCGACTGGGAGGTCTGCTTACCCCTGGATTCGGCAGCCGAGCAGAGTCAGGGTCCCATCTGGGGTGCCAGTTTGATTCGCCCCAATCGAGCTCAGAGAAACTTCAGAGACTAAGTCAGAGAAGTGGGTATTTGCTTTATTCGGTGCACCGGATGTGTGGGAATTGTTTCCACCAAACACACACCTCAGTACCCCAAAGACACAGAGTTATAGGTAAAATCATGAATATTAATTACATTCTTCAGGATAGGAGTGGTTATACAAATCATTTCTCGGAAGTCATTAATATCATTAGCATGTGCACCACGCATGCTCCGTATATCCTGGTGGTCTTTGGAGACCCCCAAAGCCTCCTCTAAGGTGACAGTCCTTCATGGGATGATTCAGCGGTTTCTGTGCTGGTTTCAAATGCATGCTTAGCTGATAAGCCATCAGGCCAGAGCTGTTACCTACAATTTGAATTTGAATTAAGAGTTCAGCCTTCAGCCCTGGAGGCTACAGACAGGCGCCTGTGCTGGTGGAAGGGGGCAAAAAGCTCAGAGTCTCATCTGTCTCACCAACTAGACTCACGGTGCAAAGATGATGTTGAATTATGGTCAGTAACAGCTAAGGTGTTCACCTCCCTGTTCACCCCCGGAATAGCCGCTGCAAGAGCCCTTAGGCAAATTGAGAAACTAGCATGTTGGACAGTTAAACAAACAAATGTTACTACTAATATTATTTCCCAATTGCTGCTTGACCAAAAGAGTTTGCGACATGCTGTGCTTCAAAATCGAGCTGCTATTGATTTTTTATTGTTAGCTCAAGGCCATGGTTGTAAAGACTTTGAAGAGATGTGCTGCTTTAATTTGTCAGATCATAGCAATTCCATCCATAAGCAACTAGAGTGGTTGAAAAAACACACCTCCACAATTACAGTTGATGTCAATCCTTTAGACAAATGGTTGTCATCCCTGTTTGGAGGTCTGTCACCATGGCTGATATCCTTGTTTAAAGAAGGTCTACGTTGGCTAGGAATTCTTATATTGATAGTTATTGTAATGAAAATTACTTATAAGTGTGTTGTTAAGCAAATTAATCAAACTAACGGGATCTTGCTCACCCAAAAGAGAAAAGGGGGAATTGTTACACAATGGCTTCAAGATCACGGACATGAATTATTAGAAGGTTTGTGCGAGCAAGATCATTGTTAGGCTAAGTAGCAGTCAGGCCATATACAGGCCACAGTAGCTTGCTTCCCTGAGAACGCTTCGTGAGAAAATATCAAGAAGATGCAGCTGTGTAAAGAATGTACGGGAGGGAACTTATGATTAACAAAGAATGAGGGGGAAAACCCTGTAGATGTGAGAATGGAATGTAAAAGAAATGTAAGTTGTAACTGCTGCAATTAGCGAGTAGATTAGTGATTAATAAATATAAGCACTGTAACAGTATATAAAGAGCACACGCGTTAAAATAAATGGAGCTTGCTTACATCTCACATTGAGACTGCCACTTGCTTCCTTTCGCCGTTCGTCAGTATCCCTCTTTCAGCATTTTAGTTTCAGTGGTGTAAATCAAAATCCTCTTTATTTCAAGTAAGTATACTTGCCAGATGCATTAACTACAATGTTTTAATTGTAGTTACCTATAGTTACCTATGGCAAGCCCTGGACCAGATAACAGGGTATATGGAAAAAGCTGGGGCTGATATGGGAAACAGGGGTGGCTGTTACCCTTATAATTCCTTCTTCTGAAACCTCTGGAGTCCACAGTGGACATGGAGACAGCTACTTTCTGTTTTCAACCAGTGGTCCTGATTTGCCTTTAGACCTTCCCAAGGCAGGGGGGTTGGAGCTAGGTAATCTTTAAGGTCCCTTCCAACCCAAACAATTCTGTGATTCTATGACCTTAGAATACATTCCACATGTGGATCCTCCTGGACACTGAATATATTGTATACACACACCTATGCCCAGAGGGACTGTGGAAGGGTGGGGTGTCCATCACTTAAAAGTAGCATTTTAGTCCTAATGTTATCATGCTAATCCCTGACTTCTGGCTTGGTATTGAGCTTTTGGGGGATTTATCAGATCCTGAAAGATGGGCTGCTCAGATGTCAGCCACAAGGCAGGGATGAGCCCTTCTTTTTACCCAGAAGAGGGTACAAAGGTGCTACTGCTCTGCAGATCAGTTTACCAGCAGGAGGAACCCACAATTCCTTCATTAAAAATCAAACTAAAACATCCCAAACCCTTTTGGGCAGAAAGAAATGATTGCAACAGGGAGGAGAGACAACAGGCAAAGCAAGAGGGAAAACACCAGCTTCTGTATTTCCTATTGCTGGCAGGTAGGTATGTAATTTTGAAGTTCCTTCCCTTTTAATGGGACAGGTAGTTATCTTACCATCATTAATATATCTTTCTGTATTTATTGCAGTGGCCTGGTCAGATGCATTGTGGAGCAGATTTCTCTCCCACAGACATTACTCTCATCCTCACAGGTGGCAAGATACCAGCCAATGCTTTTCACAGACTTTTCCGGGGAACATTCACACTGACACTAAGGGAAATTTTGTCCAGTCGGAGACAGGAATAAGCCTGTTGAAAAAGAAAATTCTCATGTATATGGCGAGTTTATAAAGCACTGATATTTTAAGAGTGGAGTATTAAAGTTACACTGTGCAACAGTCTGCTTCAAAGAATACATTTTAGATTTCCTGTCCTCAAATCCAATACATATTCTTGCTTAAAATAACAAATTATTTGATGCTTCTATATATTCCATTTCAATGGGAACATTATAGCTCTACATGACAACATTTTGGGCTCTGTATGATACATCCCTATGATGTACGTAAGAGGGACCAGAGAAGATGCATGCTAATAATTAAAAGATGCTCCAAAGTCAGGACAACTGCAGACAAGTAATGTCTTTTATCTATAAGTCTACAGTGACTCAGTCACAAAATATCTGCATGGGGGAAAAAAGGTTTGATAATGGCTTCTCAAGTCTCTCAAAGATACAGGATGAGTTGAAAACTAGATGATCTGTTAAAATACAAGTGAGAAATGAAGCAGCAGTTTTCAACTGTAATGACCCCGTAGACTAATAAACCACTGTTTGTGGTGGATGCTCTGTCAATAATAATTTTTAAGTGAGGTTTTGGTGGTATTCAGAAGATGAACTCCAGCTGGTTTAAACCTGTAAAAGTGCAGGGAGTCTTTCTGCACAGAGTTACTCAGGTGGGTAGTGTAGACAATAGGAATAACCCTTCATGCCACTAAAACAGAGAATTCAAAAGTCCTCATTTGTCTAAATGTAGGGTTGGGATTCTGTAATATCTTTTCACAAATATTAAACCCAACCGAAATGCTTTAAAATGCTTAGTTTAAAAGACAGGTGTCTGCCAAGGAAGGCAGGAGCCTCCCTTGGAATGGAAAATGTGACCCCCTTCCCTCCAAACTATTATAACTTTTTGAAATGATGGGGCTTTCAGCCAAAGATGTGGGAAAAGGAATACCAGTTCTTTACTAGTATGTATATATATGTATAACAAGGCAAAGAAACAACAACAGCAGTAACAACAAACAAAACCAGAAACCAAATAACAGCCCTTTCTCGGCTGTCAAGCACTTTCCCCTTTGGTGTAGTTGTGGTCTCAGCCGGCAGGGGCGCTGTTGGCTCCCGGTCGAGCAGGGCAGGTGCGATGATTCCCTCGCGGCTGCAGGGGGCGCTATGGCACGAGCTCAGTCCCCTCTCTCCACACGGTAATGACGAGTGAGCCGGCAGGAGAGATAGAAAAGGGGCTTCCTTTACAAACCCGCAGGGGCAGCCGATCCCGGTGCCCCTCCGGATGGCAAAATGGGCCGTAGCAGGAACCTTGGGGCAGCAAGCTGGAATGGCAGGGGCAGGCACACCCGGGGTGACAAACAAAATATAGCAGGAACTCCACAGCCATAGCAGGAGCCGTGGGGAGGTCGGGCTGACATGGGGTGTTGGGTTAGAGTGTAGTGAAAAATCCCCAGGCAGTGGCAGAAAACAGCAGGGCTAGGCAGCGGCAGCGGGCTTCTGCAAGCAGCTGTAGCAGGACTTCCCCTCTGCCACAGAAGAGCTTATCTGTTCTGCCTATCAGCTAGTGCATAGCTCAGGGCATTTTCCCCCCTCACATGTATTGGTGAGATAACCCAGGCCAGACATCTGTCCCGTAGTGAGTTATCTCTGGCGCCAGGGAGGTGGAATCCCCAGCTGACAATAAACATCTTGCCTTGAGAGCAGATTGAAGGGAGATAAGCCTTGAACTTCTGACTGACAGACACTTCACTTTACAAGCTATAAAAGCTACACAAAACTTTCACAAAGCAGAAGTGTTCTGAATACTCCTTGGAAATATGTAGGGCTTCTCCCTGCAGTTTGGACGCATCTTCATGGTTACTGTGAAAAACGAGGTTCACTCTCCTGTTAGTATCAAAAAGGTTTAATAAAAGACAATAGGGGACAGATAAAAGCAAAAGGTCAGTGCTGGGTGCTTTGGCATTCAGCCAAAAAAAAGGCATACCTGGTATGAACAGAGACATCCTTTACATACCCTTCAGCCTAATGCATATTCATAAACAGTTATACATATTAATATTTTTCTCCAAACAATTTTGCATGTTCTGGGAACTGATCCGCCTCCTCGGAGAATGCGCAGTCGTCTTTCATTGATTCTGTTATCACTCCCAGATTGTGGTTCCTGCAGGCGACAGGTGCTGATAGTTGGAGTGTCAGAGGCAGGGTCCATTCGTGGGATGTTATCCAGTTCAAGCAGACAGTTCAAACATTCTAATAAAACTATAACAGCTATTTTACTACTATTAAACTCAGCTAGTACTAGAAAGAAAGACCTTAGTCATCATTACACAGCAATTTTTCACAACCAGGCTACCTCTATAAGAAAAGAATTAAGACAATACACATAGTATCCATTGTGATATTTGCAAAAAGCCAACATTATGACATGTATTTATCACAATTCCTCCTCTTTCTCTTTTTACAAATCATTTGGCTTGAGCAGTAATTCTTGTTTTTTTATCTCCACCATTTGCTCATTGCTTTCACAAATCAACCTTGCTTCCTCAAAGGGGTCCTTTTTATTATTTTGTTTCTTTAATACCATGATCTTTTGTGCCGTTCCGGATGTAGCCAATTTTGGGTCCACAGACATAGTAACTGCTTGCATACCTTGGACTACACTGGTGATTAGCTGAATAACACAGGGGATCAGGCAAGGAAGAAATATCAAACCAGCTGTTGCGCAAAAAAGGAAGAAGCCTAGCTTTTTCCACCATTCTACTCCCAATGCATTATCCCACCAGTTATTCTTTGGCATTGATTCCCATTTTTGGACCGGTACGTGGGCTATTTTTCTGATATCCTTGGTATATCTAGGACAGCATCTCCATGATCATCTATTTTTAAACAACAATCTGATGTATTAAATTTTCTACAGACACCCTGAAGCACAGAATTGACTCCACAACTCAGAGAGTTATGAAGTAGGTATGTGTTTATTCCAGCTGGGGTGCATGGGGGGTAGCCCCTCCAAAGGCATGCACACCCTCAGCGGCACTTCACTAGGTTTATATTAGGTTACAGGTTACATATGCATAAAGTTAGACAAAGCCCCTATACATATTCATTATCTATCCCCACTTCGTATTATAATGAGTTCAAAGTTCATTTAAATATGCCCGCGCAAGTGCAGTGTCTTCAGATTAATTGTGGGCAAGGGTCCCGATGATTAATTATGACATGATCCATCCTCTTCATCACGATGAACTGTTCACCCTGTTCCCTTGCGCATGCTCCCTTGGTCCTTGGTCCTAGTCCAAGCCTGAGAACCAACTCGTACCGGTCCTGGGGTCCAAGGGCGGGATGGTTGGTTACACTTGGTGGTTTCTCTCAATTATTTGGCTCTCTTCTCTCCATCCTCCCTGATACCAGGTAGGCACAAATTCATTAAGTGAATAACAAATGGATCGCAGCTGGCATATCTTAGTAAATCATTATCCAATCTCTGGCTCTCTAAATCAGTTCAAAAATATTATTATTACTATTATCCAGCTTCTAGTTCTTTTACATTAGTAATTTCTATTTTACCCTAAATCAACCCCCTTCTTCAGCTAATAAATAGTCTAAAGTCAACTTATTCTGATAAACTGCAGCTCTTGTTTGCCTTTGTTGATTTGATATCAACTCCAATGCCCGAGCAGTTTTGTTCGTTATTATTTCTACAACTGCTTGGAGTTTTATGATACAATTCAGCATGTAGATTGGGGTGTGATATCCCCAACTCCCATCTTGTGCCCAGGTGGCTGGCCCATATGTTTCCAGTATGCATTCAGGGGGCCATTCCTCCTCTCCCCATTTTTGAAATCCACCAATCACTGTTCTTTTATTTCTCTTTAAATCCTCATAAACTGGTAGTCCTAGTTGATCTCCATCTGGTCCTGGTAAGAGGAAAAATCCTGGCTGTATGATTCCCAGAGTACAACTCCCTTCCCACCGAGGGGGGAGTTTTGGGTATGCTCTTTTCCCACATATCCAAAATAAGCCATCTGGTGCTTTCCAATAATCATTTTGTTAGAAAATATATCATGTTAAAAAATGTTGTATAACTTTAGTTGAAAGTTTTGTTTGTCTTTACCCTGGGAAAAGGAATTTTAGGTTTCTTCCAGGGCATTGCTCCACCAGATGAGGTCTGGTGAACTCAGCATACCCACAGATTGGGAGTGACCCCGAAGATAACCAGAACGATAAAGACTATTAACAGAACATCCACCAGGACCTTGTAGTTATCAACAAGACATGATGGATATCACAAACGGCTACCCCAGACCACCTCCAGCAGGGCTAAAGACATCCTGGCCTGGAAAAAGGACTGATAAGAAAAACTGAAGAATGAAGAATCTAATTAGCATCAGAAGCAAAGAGATTCGGATCCAATAGAAAAATGAATACTAAGAGTTTGCTCAACTTTAGACCAATGAACACTGACCTAATGCTTTCCTATGTATTTTTACTGTATAAAATATCTGAAAAATTGAGTAAAAGCGGTGTATCATGGAATGATTCTCTCTGCACAGCCGGGCTATGTGTAGATGAGATGATTTCTGTGGTACATCCTGGCCAGAACAACATCCTGGCCAGATAATAAAGTAATGCCTTGAGTCTTTAACATTAAAATGTTGTTGGAGAGTTTTTGTATTTTTTTTCCCGCAGATTCGGTGACAATTTCTCTGTTGATTTATATTCTCCCAGAATTTGGATATTTCTGGGATCTCAAAATAAGGATTCTTGCCTGTATCATTACATTGAAACAGTCTGATTTCATTATTTACACTTTTTCCCTTTTGTTTTTTCTGGGCCCGATACAGAGTTGGTTCCTCTGGGATCCACCATGTAAAAGTTCCATTACTAAGTTTATACCTCTTACAGGGAGTATTTCCTACTTTGTGAAGAAAATTTTTCCCTGAGCACCAGAGACATTCTTCTCCTATCACTGTTGAACTCAAAATCCACCCTTCTGGTCGGTTTTCCCCTTTGATATTTGTCCGATTCCACTTAAGGAGTTCGATGGGGCCTAAACTGCTGCCTTTCCATGGCCATTCCTCTGTCATTAAGGCCCCTCCACAAACCCAACAGTTGGTTATGTTTAGTTCCTTACTTATCCTCTCCCCCAATTCCACAAACAGATTTTTCCCAATTCTTGAGCTATCTATCTCTTTTTCTAGTTGCTGCCTGAGTTTCGTATGCAGATCCTGACGTGGAGCTGATAGAGTTGGACTGTTGTGCTGGCTTCACCTTCTTGCTTACTATTTGTTCTTTTACCAAGTCCTGAACTCTACCCTTAAGGGCGAATGTAAAACAAACCCACCTTTCTCCCTTTGGACATTCACTTCCCAGCCTATTACCACTCATTCCTAAATTCTCTGCAATCCAATATTTTTTCCCATTTTGCATACAGGTACCTAGTTTGGATGGGTTATAACAGTGGCTGTTGATGTGGGTGTGAGTAATAAGAAAGGAACCTCGGGTTCTTTCCACGTAAAGCATTTGGTAGCACTTATGACATGATTGTGCTGGCATCCCAGAAGGGAAGAGACAAAAAATGAGTGACAATAGAAGGAAAAATAGACGTCCGGTATGGCTTATACCCCCACCTCCCATGCCTATGGGGTTGCTACCCATAGCAGGTGTATGTGATCTTCTCAGTGGCGAGTACAGTGGCCAATCCTGGTCTTGCCCTCTATCTCCTTGTCACATCCTTTTTGGTTTTTTTCCAGGCAAATTGCTTTTGACACCTTTTAATTGTAGTTTCCCACTGTTCCTTAGGCACCTCCCACTCAACAGGTACTAGTAATTCCCATCCACAGAGAAAAGTTATTATTTCAATCCTTTCTAGTTCTGCTTGGGCTGGAAATAAATCTGATACCCGGCACTTTCTACAACAAGGTTGACGTTTTTGTGAACTACAATACCAATTTTTCCCACATCTTATGCATTTACATTTAACCCAGCTAGCATGTCCAGTATGGGGATGTTTCAAACAGAGTATATGGTACGGTACTGATGGAGGTTGTAATATCTCTTCTTTATACAACTCACAGGCTAAAGCAAAAATATGTGGACCCTCTGCCCGAAACAGCCCTGAACCTCTGGTTTGGGGTGGAAGTATTCCTCCCCAAGGGGGTATCGGAGGCTCCTCAAAACTTGTCCAGGTGGCACTTGGAACCACTGATATAAACTTGGTCTCACTTCCCAGTTAGGTGTGATCCTCAGTACATTTTCTGGATCATTTGGGTCTTCCCAGTTCATTACCACCCAGTCTTTTGCTTAAGAGTCAACTTGGTATCACCCAGCTTAGAGGTTATAGTCCACTCCTTAGGTTCCTCCACAGGTCCCTTGATCCTGCTGGCGTGGATCCACCCTCTTTCTCTGGTCTGGACCACTGCCTCGGTTGTCAGTAGTACCTGAAAAGGACCTTCCCATTGCGGAGTTAAAGATTGCTCTTTCCACGTTTTCACCAGCACCCATCCCCCTGGATGGATATTATGGATTTTAAATTCTAAGGGTGTGGTTTGAGGGATTATCCCTTTCAACCTCAAATTCTCAAGTGTTTTTGCAATTGTGATGACATATTTTCTAACACTCATTTCTCCCATTTCGTAAGTAGCAGTTTCATGTTGGGTGGTCAGAAAGGGTAGCCCAAACATCATCTCATAAGGTGACACTCCCAGGTCTGACCTGGGTTGTGTTCGGATTCTCAACAGAGCCAATGGTAAAACTTTTACCCAGGACATTTGAGTTTCAATAATCAGTTTTGTTAAAGTGTTTTTCAAAGTCTGGTTCATTCTCTCTACCCTACCCAAACTTTGTGGGTGCCACGGGGTATGTAATTCCCATTTTATTCCCAAGGTTTGAGTTATCTGCTGAAATACACTTGATTTAAATGTGTCCCCCTATCTGAGTCTATTCTATTAACCATTCCATACCTGGGAATAATTTGTTCCATAAGGGTTTTACATACTACATTAGCTGTAGCTCTGACAGTAGGGACTGCTTCTACCCAATGAGTCAAATGGTCTATTATTACCAATAGAAACTTCCACCACTGTACTTGGGGAAGTTCAGTAAAGTCCACTTGGATACTCTGGAATGGTCTCAGAGCTAATTCATGACCCCCTGAGGTCATTTTTCTCATTACTTTTTTATTTTCTTTCTGGCAAGTTATGCATTTTTCAGTTACTTGTTTTGCCACTCCAAAGACCCCAATACATCCATAATTCCTTAAAAAATGATCACATAATGCCCAAGTACCCCAATGAGTCTTTTGATGCATATTTTCTAATATTTTCTAGTTAGTGGCTTATTAAGCAACTGCCTCCCATCAGAAAGCCTCCATTTCCCAGACTGATCTTGTTTCCCCCCTATTTTACTTAACTCTTTCTCTTCTGCTTCATTAAACTTTGGGTTTTCCAATTCTTCCTTGTCTGGGGTCAAAATTAACATAACCCTTTCCGTCCCATGTTCTGCTGCATCTTTACCTTCTTGATCTGCTAAATTATTCCCTCTTATGTCTGGGGTCATTCCTCTTTGGTGTCCCTTGACATGCACTATAGCTATTTCTTCAGGTAATTTTAATGCCTCTAAAACCTCTAAAATGAATCCTTCATGTATGTCCTAGGTTGCAATATAGATGTAGTTAAGTATTCTATTACCACCAGCTGTGGGCCGTTAGCTGCTATCACCTACTAATGACCCACCCTGCATGACAGGCAATGGGCCATCAGGGACCCACCGTGTGACTCATGGACTTGTCTCATCCCATTGTGGGATGCTCTGCCCAGGAGGGAGGAACCAGGTGTTCCCACCTGGATATAACCTGGCCTTGGAACTGCCTGAGCTAGCCCTGTCTACTGGGTTTCCAGAGGACGAGAGCTACTACTGGATCTTCAGCTGGAGACTAGACCTTCACAGGATCACCGCTTCAACTGGACTACTTCAGTTGGACTGCTACTACCACCCTAACAGGGTGTTAGGTTGTATCTGACTTTGTCAGTGCTTTTCCTTGTATTATTTCACTTATTTTTAATTTCAATCTTGACGTGTGATCTCCCACTGGTTTGTTTTCAAACCAATACATATTTTGACGCCCAACGTGGGGCACGACCTGGGGAAACTCAGAAATCCTATCACCATGATGCTCAGCTTATCTATATGGGTTCTGTATCTCGCTCTCTATATTTTTCCTCAAATGGGAAACTATCTGCCTGTCGTATTGGTCCTGTTGCGACCAGGGAATGGCATGAAAATTGCTCTATTGGTTTATTATGCCTATTGCGTGGTAACTTGTGAGGCGATGAATACCATTCGGAACATATACTCAGTTTTGTCTGCCTGGCCTAATCTGAGCTGCTACGTCTGGGACCTCCTCAGCAATCACACCCAGCCTCTGGCGTTAGGAGGAGAGAGCGGTTTCTTCCAGCATTTCAGGTCAGGCACGGCCGTTTTTGACAATATTGAGTTCCCTCTAGATGCTAAGGATGGCATAATCTTTTTGTCAGTTCTGTTTTCTTTGATCAGCATCGTGTACATCTTGCTGAAGATCAGAACAATATTTTGTCTCCTTGAGAAGGAGAAACAAAGCAAATCAGCAGGCAAGAGGAAAAGAGCCAAAAGAGCAGTCGACGTCTCAACACAGACCATTGCCGAATCAGAACAGCCAAAGCCAGTAGCAGTTGCTCCCGTCCAGAAAAAGAAATCCAAGAGCAAATCAGTCCGCACAGCGACTGATGAGGATGCGGCAGGACCATCCCACCAAGCAGAAGAGACAGAACCGGAGATCATCACTCGCTCTCTATCCCTGGGGGAGCTGCGTGACCTACGGAGAGAATTCACCCAGCATGCGAATGAATCCATCTTGCCCTGGCTGCTCCGTATCTGGGACGCTGCAGCTAACGACACCATTCTAGATGGAAGTGAGGCCAGGCAACTGGGATCCCTGTCCCAGGATGTGGTTATTGACCAGGGGATTGGGAAAACCCAGGAAACCCTCAGCCTCTGGCGGCGATTGCTGGCGAGTGTACGGGACAGATACCTCTGCAAAGAAGACCTCCAGATGCACCAAAGAAAATGGAACACAATAGAACAAGGTATCCGATGCCTGAGGGAATTGGCCGTGCTAGAGATAATTTTCTCGGACAACGAGAGATTCCCCAAGAGCCCAGATAATGTCCGGTGCACTTCACAAATGTGGCTAAGATTCGCGCGGCTCGGACCAGAGATATACTCTCGTTACCTGGCAACACTGCAGTGGAGGGAAGGCGAAGACCAGGTGGGCGTGTTAACAAACAAACTGAGAATTTACGAGGACACTGTCACCGCTCCACTACGCACTCAGGTCTCATCAGTGGAAACAAACCTGGCCGAGCAAGTCCGGAGCTTGATTGAAGAAAGCCTCCAGAAACTAAGGAAAGAGTTCAAAGAAGGATTTTTCCATGTCACACCGAAACCAACCAGAGTCTCTGCCATCAGGAGCAGACGTCCCCCAGCCAGGGAAAGAAGACAAACTCCACGACGTGACCTCTGGTTTTTCCTGCAGGAGCATGGGGAAGACATGAGGAAGTGGGATAGGAAACCCACCTCCACCTTAGCAGCCCGGGTACGTGAACTGAAAAAAGAAACATCCACTTCAGGAGGCTCATCTAGGTACAACACTGCCCCAGTCTCTTGTGGACAGAACCCCAGACAGAATGGAAAGGATAATATGACTGATCCTCTTGAAGGAGCCTCAGGAACACATTTACGGGAGAAGAGCACCACGCACCAAAAACAGGATTAGAGGAACCCTGCCTCTAGCCAGGTAGAGGAAAGGGATAACCGGATCTATTGGACTGTGTGGATCCGATGGCCTGGCATGTCTGACCCACAAAGATACACGGCTTTGGTTGATACCGGCGCTCAGTGCACCCTGATGCCATCCAGGTATGTGGGGACCGAATCCATTTCTATTTCTGGGGTGACAGGAGGATCCCAGCAGCTGACTGTAATGGAAGCTGAAGTGAGTTTAACTGGGAATGAGTGGCAGAAACACCCCATTGTGACTGGTCCAGACGCCCCATGCATCCTCGGCATAGATTATCTCAGGAGTGGATATTTCAAAGACCCAAAGGGACATCGCTGGGCTTTTGGGATAGCAGCCGTAGAGACAGAAGACATAAGACAACTGAATACCCTGCCTGGTCTCTCAGACAACCCATCTGCTGTAGGACTACTGAGAATTGAAGAACAGCAGGTACCAATCGCTACAGCAACAGTGCACCGCCGGCAATACCGCACTGACAGAGACTCTGTGGCCCCCATATATAAGATGATTCGGGAACTGGAGAGCCAAGGGGTGGTCAGCAAGGCTCACTCACCCTTTAACAGCCCTATATGGCCGGTGCGTAAGTCCAGTGAAGAATGGAGACTGACGGTGGATTACCGTGGCCTGAATGAAGTCACACCACCACTGAGTGCTGCTGTACCGGACATGTTGGAACTTCAGTATGAGCTGGAATCCAAAGCAGCAAAGTGGTATGCGACCATTGATATTGCCAATGCCATTTTCTCCATTCCTCTGGCAGCAGAGTGCAGGCCCCAGTTTGCTTTCACCTGGAGAGGTGTGCAGTACACGTGGAACCGACTGCCCCAGGGGTGGAAGCACAGTCCCACCATCTGCCATGGACTGATCCAGGCTGCACTGGAAAAGGGTGAGGCTCCAGAGCATTTGCAGTATATTGATGACATCATTGTGTGGGGGGACACAGCAACGGAAGTATTTGGGAAAGGAGAGAAAATCATCAGAAGTCTCCTGGAAGCCGGTTTCGCCATCAAGAAGAGTAAAGTCAAGGGACCTGCCCGAGAGATCCAGTTCCTGGGAGTAAAGTGGCAAGACGGGCGGCGTCAGATTCCTTCTGAGGTCATCAACAAGATCACCGCGATGTCTCCACCAACCAACAAGAAGGAGACGCAAGCTTTCCTAGGCGCCATAGGTTTTTGGAGAATGCACATCCCTGAGTACAGCCAGATTGTGAGTCCTCTCTACCTCATAACCCGCAAGAAGAATGATTTCCACTGGGGCCCTGAACAGCAGCAAGCCTTCACCCAGATCAAACAGGAGATCGCTCATGCGGTAGCCCTTGGCCCAGTCAGGACAGGACCAGAGGTAAAGAATGTGCTTTACTCTGCAGCCGGGAGCCATGGTCTGTCCTGGAGCCTTTGGCAGAAGGTGCCTGGCGAGACCCGAGGCCAACCACTGGGATTCTGGAGCCAAAGTTACAGAGGGTCCGAAGCCAACTACACTCCCACCGAGAGGGAAATCTTGGCAGCTTATGAAGGAGTCCAAGCCACCTCAGAGGTAATCGGCACAGAAGCACAACTTCTCCTGGCACCCCGACTGCCAGTGCTGGGGTGGATGTTCAAGGGAAGGGTTCCCTCTACCCACCATGCCACTGATGCCACGTGGAGCAAATGGATTGCCCTCATCACACAGCGCGCCCGTATTGGAAACCCAAATCGCCCTGGGATTCTGGAAATTATAACAAACTAGCCTGAAGGTGAGACTTTTAAATTATCTTCAGAAGAAGCAGAGGAGCAAGTAGCACGTGCCGAGGAAGCACCCCCGTATAATGAACTGCCAGAGAGTGAAAGACGCTATGCCCTCTTCACCGATGGTTCCTGCCGAATTGTAGGCACAGATCGGAAATGGAAAGCTGCAGTATGGAGCCCCACACGACAAGCTGTACAGGCTACTGAGGGACAAGGTGGATCGAGTCAGGTTGCAGAGCTTAAAGCCATCCAGCTGGCTTTGGATATTGCTGAACGAAAGAAATGGCCAAGGCTCTATCTCTACACCGACTCCTGGATGGTAGCCAATGCACTGTGGGGATGGTTAGATCGCTGGAGAAAGGCTAACTGGCAGCGCAGAGGAAAACCCATCTGGGCCGCTGAGATTTGGCAGGACATCGCCGCCCGGGCAGAAAAGCTGACCGTGAAAGTTTGACACGTGGATGCACATATACCTAAGAGTCGGGCTAATGAAGAGCATTGTAACAACGAGCAGGTGGACCGAGCTGCCAAGGTGGAAATGTCACAGGAGGATCTGGACTGGCAGCACAAAGGAGAATTATTTCTAGCTCGTTGGGCCCATGATGCCTCTGGTCATCAAGGGAGAGATGCGACATACAGGTGGGCTCGTGACCGAGGGGTGGACTTGACCATGGACAACATCTCACAGGTCATCCATAGCTGTGAGACTTGCGCTGCAATCAAACAGGCCAAGCGGGTGAAGCCTCTGTGGTATGGTGGACGATGGTCAAAGTACAGGTATGGGGAAGTATGGCAAGTTGACTACATCACACTTCCCCAAACCCGCCAAGGAAAGCGCTACGTGCTGACCATGGTGGAAGCAACCACGGGATTGTTAGAGACCTACCCTGTGCCTCATGCTACTGCCCGGAACACCATCTTGGGTCTGGAAAAGCAAGTCCTGTGGAGACATGGTACCCCTGAGAGAATCGAGTCTGACAATGGAAACCATTTCAAGAATGGCCTCATAAGCACCTGGGCTAGAGAACACGGAATTGAATGGATATACCACATCCCCTATCATGCACCAGCTGCCGGGAAAGTTGAACGGTGCAACGGAATACTTAAGACAACTTTGAAGGCACTTGGCGGGGGAACCTTCAAAAATTGGGAACTGAACTTAGCAAAGGCCACCTGGATGGTTAACACAAGGGGTTCTATCAATCGAGCCAGTCCTGCCGAGTCCGAACCTTTGCACACAGTGGATGGAGATAAAGTCCCTGTGGTACACGTAAGAGGTTTCTTAGGAAAGACTGTTTGGATTAGTCCCACCTCAGGGAAAGGCAAACCCATCCGTGGAGTGGTTTTTGCCCAAGGACCTGGGTATACTTGGTGGGTGATGAAGGCAGATGGGGAAACCTGTTGTGTACCACAAGGAGACCTTATCTTAAGTGAGAACTGTGTAGATGGTAATAGAATAAGGGGTGGATAATGTCCTAGGTTGCAATATTGATGTAGTTAAGTATTCTATTACCACCAGCTGTGGGCCATTAGCTGCTATCACCCACTCCGGATGACAGGCAATGGGCCATCCGTTAGCTGTTACCAGCTGCTAATGACCCACCCCGCATGACAGGCAATGGGCTATCAGGGACCCACCGTGTGACTCATGGACTTATCTCCTCCCATTGTGGGATGCTCTGCCCAGGAGGGAGGAACCAGGTGTTCCCACCTGGATATAACCTGGCCTTGGAACTGCCTGAGGGAGCCCTGTCTACTGGGTTCCCAGAGGACGAGAGCTACACTGGATCTTCAGCTGGAGACTAGACCTTCACAGGATCACCGCTTCAACTGGACTACTTCAGTTGGACTGCTACTACCACCCTAACAGGGTGTCAGGTTGTATCTGACTTTGTCAGTGCTTTTCCTTGTATTATTTCACTTATTTTTAATTTCAATCTTGACGTGTGATCTCCCACTGGTTTGTTTTCAAACCAATACATATTTTGACGCCCAACGTGGGGCACGACCTGGGGAAACTCAGAAATCCTATCACCATGATGCTCAGCTTATCTATATGGGTTCTGTATCTCGCTCTCTATATTTTTCCTCAAATGGGAAACTATCTGCCTGTCGTATTGGTCCTGTTGCGACCAGGGAATGGCATGAAAATTGCTCTATTGGTTTATTATGCCTATTGCGTGGTAACCTGTGAGGCGATGAATACCATTCGGAACGTATACTCAATTTTATCTGCCTGGCCTAATCTGAGCTGCTACGTCTGGGACCTCCTCAGCAATCACACCCAGCCTCTGGCGTTAGGAGGAGAGAGCGGTTTCTTCCAGCATTTCAGGTCAGGCACAGCCGTTTTTGACAATATTGAGTTCCCTCTAGATGCTGAGGATGGCATAATCTTTTTGTCAGTTCTGTTTTCTTTGATCAGCATTGTGTACATCTTGCTGAAGATCAGAACAATATTTTGTCTCCTTGAGGAGGAGAAACAAAGCAAATCAGCAGGCAAGAGGAAAAGAGCCAAAAGAGCAGTCGATGTCTCAACACAGACCACCACCAAATCAGAACAGCCGAAGCCCGTAGCAGTTGCCCCCGTCCAGAAAAAGAAATCCAAGAGCAAATCAGTCCGCATAGCGACTGATGATGATGCGGCAGGACCATCTCACCCAGCAGAAGAGACAGAGCCGGAGATCATCACTCGCTCTCTATCCCTGGGGGAGCTGCGGGACCTATGGAGGGAATTCACCCGGCAGGCAAACGAGTCCATCTTAACATGGCTGCTCCGCATCTGGGATGCCGCTGCTAATGACACCATTCTGGACGGAAGTGAGGCCAGGCAACTGGGATCCCTGTCCCAGGATGTGGTTATTGACCAGGGGATTGGGAAAACCCAGGAAACTCTCAGCCTCTGGCGGAGATTGCTGGCGAGTGTACGGGACAGATACCTCTGCAAAGAGGACCTCCAGATGCACCAAAGAAAATGGAACACAATAGAACAAGGTATCCGATGCCTGAGGGAATTGGCCGTGCTAGAGATCATTTTCTCGGACAACGAGAGATTCCCCAAGAGCCCAGATAATGTCCGGTGCACTTCCCAAATGTGGCTAAGATTCGCGCGGCTCGGACCAGAGATATACTCTCGTTACCTGGCAACACTGCAGTGGAGGGAAGGCGAAGACCAGGTGGGCGTGTTAACAAACAAACTGAGAATTTACGAGGACACTGTCACCGCTCCACTACGCACTCAGGTCTCATCAGTGGAAACAAACCTGGCCGAGCAAGTCCGGAGCTTGATTGAAGAGAGCCTCCAGAAACTAAGGAAAGAGTTCAAAGAAGGATTTTTCCATGTCACACCGAAACCAACCAGAGTCTCTGCCATCAGGAGCAGACGTCCCCCAGCCAGGGAAAGAAGACAAACTCCACGACGTGACCTCTGGTTTTTCCTTCAGGAGCATGGGGAAGACATGAGAAAGTGGGATAGGAAACCCACCTCCTCCTTAGCAGCCCGGGTACGTGAACTGAAAACAGAAACATCCACTTCAGGAGGCTCATCTAGGTACAACACTGCCCCAGTCTCTTGTGGACAGAACCCCCGACAGAATGGAAAGGATAATATGACTGATCCTCTTGAAGGAACCTCAGGAACACATTTACGGGAGAAGAACATCGTGCACCAAAAACAGGATTAGAGGAACCCTGCCTCTAGCCAGGTAGAGGAAAGGGATAACCGGATCTATTGGACTGTGTGGATCCGATGGCCTGGCACGTCTGACCCACAAAGATACACGGCTTTGGTTGATACCGGCGCTCCGTGCACCCTGATGCCATCCAGGTATGTGGGGACCGAATCCATTTCTATTTCTGGGGTGACAGGAGGATCCCAGCAGCTGACTGTACTGGAAGCTGAAGTGAGTTTAACTGGGAACGAGTGGCAGAAACACCCCATTGTGACTGGTCCAGATGCCCCATGCATCCTCAGCATAGATTATCTCAGGAGTGGATATTTCAAAGACCCAAAGGGACATCGCTGGGCTTTTGGGATAGCAGCCGTAGAGACGGAAGACATAAGACAACTGAATACCCTGCCTGGTCTCTCAGACAACCCATCTGCTGTAGGACTACTGAGAATTGAAGAACAGCGGGTACCAATTGCTACAGCAACAGTGCACCGCCGGCAATACCGCACTGACAGAGACTCTGTGGCCCCCATCCATAAGATGATTCGAGATCTAGAGAGCCAAGGGGTGGTCAGCAAGGCTCACTCACCCTTTAACAGCCCTATATGGCCGGTGCGTAAGTCCAGTGAAGAATGGAGACTGACGGTGGATTACCGTGGCCTGAATGAAGTCACACCACCACTGAGTGCTGCTGTACCGGACATTTTGGAACTTCAGTATGAGCTGGAATCCAAGGCAGCAAAGTGGTATGCGACCATCGACATTGCCAATGCCTTTTTCTCCATTCCTCTGGCAGCAGAGTGCAGGCCTCAGTTTGCTTTCACCTGGAGAGGTGTGCAGTACACGTGGAACCGACTGCCCCAGGGGTGGAAACACAGTCCCACCATCTGCCATGGACTGATCCAGGCTGCACTGGAAAAGGGTGAGGCTCCAGAACATCTGCAGTATATTGATGACATCATTGTGTGGGGGGACACAGCAACGGAAGTATTTGGGAAAGGTGAGAAAATCATCAAAATTCTCCTGGAAGCCGGTTTCGCCATCAAGAAGAGCAAAGTCAAGGGACCTGCCCGAGAGATCCAGTTCCTGGGAGTAAAGTGGCAAGATGGACGGCGTCAGATTCCTTCTGAGGTCATCAACAAGATCACCGCGATGTCTCCACCAACCAACAAGAAGGAGACACAAGCCTTCCTAGGCGCCATAGGCTTTTGGAGAATGCACATCCCTGAGTACAGCCAGATCGTGAGTCCTCTCTACCTCATAACCCGCAAGAAGAACGATTTCCACTGGGGCCCTGAACAGCAGCAAGCCTTCACCCAGATCAAACAGGAGATCGCTCATGCGGTAGCCCTTGGACCAGTCAGGACAGGACCAGAGGTAAAGAATGTGCTTTACTCTGCAGCTGGGAGCCATGGTCTGTCCTGGAGCCTTTGGCAGAAGGTGCCTGGTGAGACCCGAGGCCGACCACTGGGATTCTGGAGTCGAAGTTACAGAGGGTCTGAAGTCAACTACACTCCCACCGAGAAAGAAATCTTGGCAGCCTACGAAGGAGTCCAAGCCGCCTCAGAGGTGATCGGCACAGAAACACAACTTCTCCTTGCACCCCGACTGCCAGTGCTGGGGTGGATGTTCAAGGGAAGGGTTCCCTCTACCCACCATGCCACTGATGCCACGTGGAGCAAATGGATTGCCCTCATCACACCGCGCGCCCGTATTGGAAACCCAAATCGCCCTGGGATTCTGGAAATCATAACAAACTGGCCTGAAGGTGAGACTTTTAAATTATCTTCAGAGGAAGTAGAGGAGCAAGTAGCACGTGCCGAGGAAGCACCCCCGTATAACGAGCTGCCGGAGAGTGAAAGACGCTATACCTCTTCACCGATGGGTCCTGCCGAATTGTAGGCACAGATCGGAAATGGAAAGCTGCAGTATGGAGCCCCACACGACAAGCTGTACAGGCTACCGAGGGACAAGGTGGATCGAGTCAGGTCGCAGAGCTTAAAGCCATCCAACTGGCTTTGGATATTGCCAAACGAGAGAAATGGCCAAGGCTCTATCTCTACACTGACTCCTGGATGGTAGCCAACGCGCTATGGGGATGGTTAGATCGCTGGAGAAAGGCTAACTGGCAGCGCAGAGGAAAACCCATCTGGGCCGCTGAGATTTGGCAGGACATCGCCGCCCGGGCAGAAAAGCTGACTGTGAAAGTTCGACACGTGGATGCACATATACCTAAGAGTCGGGCTAATGAAGAGCATCGTAACAACGAGCAGGTAGACCGAGCTGCCAAGGTGGAAGTGTCACAGGTGGATCTGGACTGGCAGCACAAAAGAGAATTATTTCTAGCTCGTTCGGCCCATGATGCCTCTGGTCATCAAGGGAGAGATGCGACATACAGGTGGGCTCGTGACCGAGGGGTGGACTTGACCATAGACAACATCTCACAGGTCATCCACAGCTGTGAGACTTGCGCTGCAATCAAACAGGCCAAGCGGGTGAAGCCTCTGTGGTATGGGGGACGATGGTCAAAGTACAGGTATGGGGAAGTATGGCAAGTTGACTACATCACACTTCCCCAAACCTGCCAAGGAAAGCGCTACGTGCTGACCATGGTGGAAGCAACCACGGGATGGTTAGAGACCTACCCTGTGCCTCATGCTACTGCCCGGAACACCATCTTGGGTCTGGAAAAGCAAGTCCTTTGGAGACATGGTACCCCTGAGAGAATCGAGTCTGACAATGGAACCCATTTCAAGAATGGCCTCATAAGCACCTGGGCTAGAGAACACGGAATTGAATGGATATACCATATCCCCTATCATGCACCAGCTGCTGGGAAAGTTGAACGGTGCAACGGAATACTTAAGACAACTTTGAAGGCACTTGGCGGGGGAACCTTCAAAAAATTGGGAACTGAACTTAGCAAAGGCCACCTGGATGGTTAACACAAGGGGTTCTATCAATCGAGCCGGTCCTGCCGAGTCCGAACCTTTGCACACAGTGGATGGAGATAAAGTCCCTGTGGTACACGTAAGAGGTTTTTTAGGAAAGACTGTTTGGATTAGTCCCACGTCAGGGAAAGGCAAACCCATCCGTGGAGTGGTTTTTGCCCAAGGACCTGGTTATACTTGGTGGGTGATGCAGGCAGATGGGGAAACCCGTTGTGTACCACAAGGAGACCTTATCTTAAGTGAGAACTGTGTAGTTGGTAATAGAATAAGGGGTGGATAATGTCCTAGGTTGCAATATAGATGTAGTTAAGTATTCTATTACCACCAGCTGTGGGCCGTTAGCTGCTATCACCTGCTAATGACCCACTCCGGATGACAGGCAATGGGCCATCCGTTAGCTATTATCAGCTGCTAATGACCCACCCCGCATGACAGGCAATGGGCCATCAGGGACCCACCGTGTGACTCATGGACTTGTCTCATCCCATTGTGGGATGCTCTGCCCAGGAGGGAGGAGCCAGGTGTTCCCACGTGGATATAACCTGGCCTTGGAACTGCCTGAGCTAGCCCTGTCTACTGGGTTCCCAGAGGACCAGAGCTACCACTGGATCTTCAGCTGGAGACTAGACCTTCACAGGATCACCACTTCAACTGGACTACTTCAGTTGGACTGCTACTACCACCCTAACAGGGTGTTAGGTTGTATCTGACTTTGTCAGTGCTTTTCCTTGTATTATTTCACTTATTTTTAATTTCAATCTTGACGTGTGATCTCCCACTGGTTTGTTTTCAAACCAATACAATGTATCAGTCCTTTTCCTTTTGAATTCAATAATTCCCTTTCTTCCCAATTTTTTTCCGAAAGTGTGTACTACTCCAAAGGCATACTTTGAATCAGTATATATGGTCCCTTTCTTTTTTGCCAAATATTCTAATGCCCTTTTCAGAGCATATAACTCACAAGACTGGGCTGACCAATTTGAAGGTAATTTCCCTTTTTCGATAGTTTGCATATTCCTCCCATCAACTAGGGCATATCCTGACACTCTTTTTCCTTGAATGCATCTAGATGATGCATCCACAAATATCTTTTCTCCTTCCAGGAGGGCCTGTTCTACTAAGTCTTCCGGAATCTTAGTTTGATATTGTATAATTTCTAAACAATTATGTGTTAAATTATCTTTTGGTTCTCCATATAAAAATTGAGCTGGATTCAAACTTTTGTTTATTTCTAGTGTCAGGTCATTACCATTTATTAGAATTGCTTCATATTTTAATATTCTGGAATCTGTTAACCACTTTTCAGCTTTTTGATTTAATATATTTTGAACTGCATGAGGGGTACCCACAATGAGCTTACTTCCAAAAGTCAGTTTACGGCTCTATTCTACTAAAATAGCAGTTGGTGCTATAGCTTGAATACACACTGGCCAGCCATGACTTACTGGGTCTAGTAATTTAGATAAAAAGGCCACTGGCCTTTTTACTCCTCTCCATTCTTGGACTAAAACTCCATGGGCCACTCCACCTTCCACATTTACATACAGGTAAAAGGGTTTTTCTAGTGAAGGTAAACTCAAGGCTGGTACTGAAGCCAGCTTAGATTTCAATCCTTCTAATTTATTGTCATCTTCCTTAGTCCACTCTATATGGTCTCCTCCTGCCAATTTCTCATATAAAAATTTTACTGCTTGAGTATATCCTTCAATCCATAATCTACAGTATCCCAATAATCCAAGTAGTCTTCTTACTTCCTTCTTTGAAGAAGGAGGGGGGAGAGAGAAAATCCCTGCAATCCTCTCAGGATTTAGCTTTCAGCTGCCTTTACTTATCAGGTATCCAAGATATTTGACTTCTGATTCTACAAACTGCAATTTCCCTTTTGACACTCTTAATCCCCTTTCCCCAAGAAAATTCAAAAGCTCTATGGTAGCTTCCCTAACTTCAGCTTCCACTTCCCCTGATAATAAAAGTTCATCCACATATTGGATAATCTGTATTCCAGGGGGAGTGGGGAAAGCCTGTAGTATTTCTTCTAAAGCCTGTCCAAACAAACTCGGGGATTCAGTAAATCCTTGTGGTAATGTTGTCCATCTTAACTGCTGCTTTGTCCCAGTTGTCGGATCTTCCCACTCAAAGGCAAAAATATTCCGACTATCCTCTGCCAAAGGGCAGGCCCAGAAAGCGTCTTTAAGATCCACTACACTAAACCACTGGTGTTGAGCTGGGACTTTAAAGAGTATAGGGGTTTGGTACTACTGGATAACGTGTCCGAGCCCTCTTGTTAACCTCCCTCAAATCTTGTACCAATCTTTAAATCCCGTCAGACTTCTTTACTGGGAGAATAGGGGTGTTATGAGGGGACATACAAGGCTCCAGTGTCCCATCCTTTATCAAACCTTCTATTACTGGTTTTAACCCTTCTCTCCCCTCCAGGGATATAGGGTACTGGCGGACACGTATGGGACATTCTTCTCTCTCGATCGTGACCCTTATAGGGTCAATATTCAACCCTCCCCTATTTCCTTCTCTAGCCCACACATCTTTGTTAATTTTTCCTTCATCCTCCTGACCAAGTTTCAGCACTTTAGCTGTCATCTTCCCTTCCTCTGGTATAACCCCTATTCTTAACTGTATTTGTAAGTCCCTTCCCAGTAAATTACAACCTGCCCCAGGAACTAAGACATCTCCCATCCCTATCCTGGTTTCTCCTTCAATTACTACATTTTTAATTACTGGTACTTTAAATCCTTCTCCTCTTGCTCCTGTTACTTTTATGGTGTCATTACTTATACTACATCCTCTAGGGACATTCACTACACAGGTTCTTTCTGCCCCAGTATCTACTATAAATTCTAATAGTTCCTCTTGGGGGCCTACTTTTAAAGTTATCAAGGGCTCTAGATGGTATTTATCCCCCAGAAAATAGAGCCCCTGACTTCCCTATTCTTCCTCTGGGTTTATCTCTTGAAATATTTTCAGGTTCTTCCTTAAATGAGGACATTCTTTTTTATAATGTCCCTCTTCCCCACAATAAAAGCAGGTTTTTCTGGTTTGCTCCTGAGATTTTGGTTGTACTGAGGTCTATTTTTCCCTTTCTCTTTGTCTCTGAAACCTGATTGTTTAGGAATGGTACCTGCGGGCATCAGATTCCTTTGAGAGTTAGCTTCCCGCATAGCAGCAATCATAATTTTTGCTTCTGCTTTGGCTTTCTCTTCATCTCTCCTTACATAGATCTGCTGGGCTTCTCTTAACAGATCATTTAATGCTTTCTCCTGCCAATCCTCAATTTTTTCTAACTTTCTCCTAATATCTGGCCAGGCATGGGTGACAAAGTGATTCGCCCCAATCGAGCTCAGAGACACTTCAGAGACCAAGTCAGAGAAGTGGGTATTTGCTTTATTCGGTGCACCGGATGCGTGGGGAATTGTTTCCACCAAACACACACACCTCAGTGCCTCCAAAGGCACAGTGTTATAGGTAAAATTCATGAATATTCATTACATTCCTCAGGATAGGAGTGGTTATACAAATTACTTCTCATAAGTCATTAATATTACTAGCCATTTCTTGTGCTCAATGGCAAAAGGATTCCTTTTGCCCCCTTTTATCTTGATAAGATTAAGGGAATCTACAAGGCCAGAACTGACGGGCTGGTGGAAGGGGCAAAAGCTCAAAGAAACAAGGATGGTTTGAAGTGGTACGGGGGCGCGTGAGAGGTCCGGCGCGCCTAGCCCCGCATGGGCTGGCTGGGCTTCGGCTAGCTCAGGGGCTGCGCCGGGGCCCGGGCTTTCTGCCCTCCCCGCTATCCTTCTCTGCTCCGGCTGCAGCGGCAGTCGGCTTCAGGGACCCAGGGTCGCCCGATGGGCGGCAGGAACCCCGCGGCAGAGGCAGGTCCCTGCTGGACAGGGATGCGGTGGAGTCGCGGATCGCCCCCCGAGATAAAGAGAGTCCAAGCGGTGAGAGGTTCCAGGGCGCGGTTTATTTAGGAGAAGCAGCGGGGAGGCGCGCTGGAATGCTCCCGGGTGGGGTGGACCGCCGAGATGCCAGGTACAGAGCACTGCGGGTCTCGTAGCCCGGCCACGCACCCCCCGAGAACAAAGGGGCGAAAGGTTTTAAGGGGCACAACGGGGTTTCTCAGGGCAGGACGGCAGGGGCGGAGCCAACGGGGCTCCGGTACAATATGATGGGCAAGCGGGGGAGCAAATAAACAGCAACTGGGGAGTGGACTACAACGAACCAATGGGGGAAGCCCGGCAACAGAAAATTCTAGTGAGGGCAAGCAACAGGGGCGGTGACAGGGGCGGGGAAGCAAAACTTTAACCCAATGAACTTAGGATAAACTTTCCAGGGGAGGGAGAGAGCGGTCTACAGCCCGGCCTCCTCCGAGTCCCAGGTGATGGCATCCTCGGTGGCGTCCTCGTGGACTACGCTGACCGCCGGCCCTGGGGACTCGGGATCCGCAGCATTGGGCCGCCACACCTCCACACCTCCCCTTTCTTTACTAAATAAGGACCAAATGTAGCGAACTAAATATTTCTTAATCAAAGCAAACGAAGCAGCAACTAAAACGACCGCAACTAAAACAATAAAACAGTCTTTCAATAGGGTGGCTCCCCATTTGGGCAGTCCCAGTCCTCGCAACAGCTGATGGGCCCATCCTCCAACAGTAGACAGTGTAGGGTTCACCGCTCTGTGGACGCCGTCGATGGTATTTTCAAACCAGAGGCTACTCTCAAAGGTGATGTTGTTGATGAGAGCGTCCATGTCCTGGAGCCTCTGGTGGATGCTGCGGCTTCTGGAGGATAAGTTGAAGCATCAAAGCCCCTCGAACTGGTGACAGCCATGTCCATGCGCAAGGAGCAAAAAATCGATGGCCGCTCTATTTTGCAAGGTCGCATGCCTGGTCACTTGCTCATCCCGTAGGAGGTCTGCAATGGCCTCTGACGTTAACCTGGCTTGCTTCGAAACCCAACATTCTAGATTGCCGACTTCCCCAAGGGCCTTGGCTGCAGCTACCCAAGGCAGGAAGGCGGACACAGCTATTCTTTTTCCTTTACTCCAATGATAAATTTCAGTGCTGCAATCGTCATCATGAGGTTTTTTTGGGATCGAATTGTTCGACCACACCGGAAGGTGGGTCATGTTGGGAGAAGCAAGAGTCAGATGACCAAAAGTGCACGGACCACCCACAAGGTGAGAGGGGACCCCAGCCCAGGCGCGTTCTCCGCAAATTAGAAACATTCCCTCAGGGAGCCGAATCGGGTGAGCATAATGCTGATTTGAAGACGAGGGAGCTTTTACGTGGGTAATATGGGTGCACCAATTTTTCGCAACATAATTAGGATTGCCCTGTCTCAGCCCCTGGTACAGTTTTTGATCCGACTTGTACGGAGTTTGGTAGTCAAATTGAACACAGGCGGGAGCTTTTAGAGAGCCAATCAACTGAAACTCATGGGGCTCTTTCTCCATCTTTGGCTCACTCCAACCCACTTCTGCCACAGCAAAAGAGGGTTTTGAATGGGAAGAGGGAGAGAAAATTCTTGGCGGTCCTTGTAGAACTTATAGACATTTTGTTTCAATTCGAAAGTTGACCTCCACAAGGAGACGAGGGATGGCGGAAACGCATCTACCTGTACTGGGGCTCCCACCAAGGCAGACGAGAGCGGATCTCGGACCGCATCAGTGGACAAGCACATTTGCTCCTTGTTCATGGCTCGGGCCAATGTCACCCAGACGTTGGAGCTAGGCTGCCTCACGACCCACAGCTGGACTGGGACGATGACTATTGCGAGGAGAAGATGCGACACACGGATGGTAAACAGCATCTTTGCCACTGAATGGGGGGGGAAACACAACAGCGTTAACTGAAGCCACGAAGATTGGGGTAGGTGGAGGAGGGAGGACGGGAAGGCCATAGGGAAGATGGGGAAGGGGAGTGGGAGACTGGAACAGGGAGTGACCAGACAGAGTTCTTGCAGCTTAGATGGTTCTTTGGCGAATGCGTGGGCGGAGGCGGCGAGGCGACGGAGGCGGTGTCTCGGCCTTCTTTTTCCGGCGCCAATGTGCGGAGGTAACATCTTTTTTCTCAGGTCGCGGTGAGTAGGGGCCTGCCTTAAGAAACGGTTTAACAAACTTGCCCGGGACCCATCGTGGCCCTTCCGGAGTGGAGACGCAGCAGTAGCCACGTCCCCAGATGATAAGAGGGAAGGGGCCAACGATGTTGAGGGAGTCCGGTTCCTTGACCAGGACAAGGGGGCGCTCTTTCAGCTTGGCTCGTGAGTTGTTGGCAAAGTGGCGAACCACCGGGGGGTCTGGCTCTTTGTCAGAGCAGTTGAGGAAATTTAGCGTAAAAAGAGCTCTCGCCAGCCGATTCGCGGGAGTCTCTGTTTCTGGTCCCCCCTTTTGCTGAAGGAGCACCCTCTTGAGGGACCGATGAGCCCTCTCCACCAGGGCCTGACCCGTGGCTGAGTGGGGAATCCTGGTGTTATGGGAAATGCCCCACTGGAGGAAAAACTTCCTCACTGGTCCCGAGCTGTAGCAGGGACCATTGTCCGTCTTGACCTCCTTAGGGATACCCAGGACACCGAAGGCCTGCAGGAAGTGCGAAATCGCATCCTTCGCTTTCTCCCCCGAGTGCGCAGTGGCAAAAATCACACCTGAAAAGGTGTCAACGCTCACGTGAACATATTTTAGACGGCCGAATTCAGGCACGTGCGTAACATCAGATTGCCAAAGCTCCCCGCTGTTAAGCCCTCTGGGGTTGATTCCGGACCCCATGGATGTAATTTGGAGGGGTTGACAATGGGGACAGGCTGCCACGATGGCCTTGGTTTGGTATGCTGTTATTTCAAACATCTGCCTCAAGGCCGGGACATTTTGGTGAAAAAGTGCATGGCTCAGCGATGCCTGCTGGAATCGGTCAGGCACGTTGGCAACATGTACGGGCGCAGCGAGGGCGTCTGCCACCCTATTCCCTTCCGTGATTGGACCCGGAAGGTCAGTGTGTGAGCGTACGTGCATTACGTAGAATGGTTGGTCACGGTGGGAAATGGCTGTTTTGAGCCTCTTGACCAAGCTATTAATTTTTGGGTTGGAGGAGCCGGACAGCCAACTGTCCTCTGCTCTCGAAATGATCCCTGCAACATAGGCCGAATCAGTAATCAAATTGAAGGGTCCCGGAAAGCGCTCAAATGCCCTGACGGCGGCTGCGAGCTCGGCCACCTGGGGGGACCCAGAAACAATTTCGACATCGCAATCCCACAGCTCTGTCGAAGGGTTCCACCAGGCAATCACCGATTTTCCTGATTTGCCCAAGCCGTCAGTGAAGTGTCAGGGCATTGAGGGGTTTCCTACTCTGGACCCGATCCAGAACAATCTTTAATTCAGAAATTGCAAATATTTTGTGTTTTGGAAACCAGGTGACTACCTGGCCGGGAAATGATTCAAGAGCGATTTGCATCTCCTCACTTTTTTGGAGAACAAATTTGAATGATTTTACATCGAATGGCACGTGTATGAACGCAAACTCACGCCCTGCTAGGGTGGACAGGCGGGACCTCGCTCGTCTAATGAGCTGCGCCGTCTTGTCCTGTGGCGTAACCAAAACTTTGGGGGAAGAGATGGGCAGGAAAACCCACTCAATAATCAAGAGTCGATTCTCTGCATCATCCCAATCCCACTGAAATATGAGGCCGTGCAAATGGGGCATTTTTCCAAGGATGGCTAAATTGTAGGGCAATTTGGGGTCACATCTGTGAACGTGACATGTTTTCAGGGCGACTTGTACCTTTCTGATAGATTCTCGCGCCTCCGGGGTCAGTGTCCGTGGGGATGTCAGGTTGCGACCTCCGCACAGGAGTGAAAACAGCGGGACCAAGTCGTCCGAGGAGATTCCGATCAGGGGCCGAATCCAATTGATGGTACCACAGAGCTGGTGCATTTCCTGCAGGTTAGACGGATTGTCAACAATTTTGATCGGTAAAGGTGTTATTGTGCGCTCCTCAATTTTCGATCCAAGGTATCGCCACGGCGCGGTCACCTGTACTTTTGAGGGTTGGATTTCAAACCCTTCGCTTTCCAGGGCCCCCACGACTCTGGAAAGTGTTGTCCGCAAGATGGGTTCAGTTGGGGAGCAGACCAATACATTGTCCATATAATGAACGATGATGGACTCACCCGCAACCTCTCTCACCGGTGACAGAATGCTGTCCACGTACCAGTGGCAAATGGTGGGGGAGTCTTTCATCCCTTGCGGGAGCACTCACCAGTGATATCGGTGCATTGGACGTTCCCGGTTGGTGGAGGGGACAGAAAAGTCAAACCTGGGCGAATAGTCTGGGTGTAGGGGGATCTGGAAGAAGCAGTCTTTGATGTCCACCACTGCAATCTTCCAGTCCCGCGGGAGCATCGAAGGCGATGGCAACCCGGGTTGAAGAGACCCCATGTCCTCAATGACTTCGTTAATTTTTCTGAGGTCATGGAGGAGCCTCCATTTGGTCCCTCCCGCCTTTTTGATAACAAAGACGGGCGAGTTCCATGGACTGGTCGAGGGCACTATGTGCCCCTTCGCCAGTTGCTCCTCCACGAGCTCTTCGAGCGCTCTCAATTTATGTATGGGCAAAGGCCACTGGTCGACCCAGACAGGTGTATCTGTGAGCCAATTCAATGGCTAGGTCGGGCGCTCACCAGCGACCCCAATCAAAAATCCCGAGCCGGGGCCAATTCTACTTGGGCTCCCCATTGGGACATGGCATCTCTCCCCACAGGGTAAATCCCGAATTAATGATGAAGGGCCGCACGGTGGCGATGCAGCCTTCGGGGCCTTCAATTAAGATGGAGTCTTTGCTCCGTTCCGCGGGAGCATATCCTCCCACACCTCGAAGTGACTGAGCCACAGGCTCCTTCGTCCATGTCGACGGCCAACTAGCAGATGAGATGACCGTGACATCTGCACCGGTGTCTAACATTCCAGTAAGGGAGACACAGTCCCCTTTCTGGGAGAGACCACACGTGAGCATTGGTCTATTCCTACCAACTGCCTCGGACCAGGCGACCAGCGGACGATCCGTGAGGATAGCGTGGAACGGGAGGACTTTGATCAGCGCCACAACCTGATCCCTAGAGAGGACGAGAGGGGGGTCGGCGACTTGAATCTGGATTGGAAAGAACCCCCCTGGATCCACTCTGGCTAAGGAAGGGATGATGGAAATTCCCTCGGGTCCTGCGTCAGCGTCTGCAAGGGCAAGAACAAGCATGTCATTAAAGGCACACTTAAGTCTCACCACGGAAAGGTCATGTCCGGTAATTTGAGTGTCCTCTTCGACCCACGCATGTTGGAACTCGGCGGGGTCGAGGCCGGCCGGTTGCTGTTGGCAGCGCGAGGCCGGCATCTCGCGCTGCAGCTTCAGTTTCCCTGTCCAGTGAGGAAGGGGGGTGGAAGGGAGGAAGGATCGGTAAGGGACACAGGGGAAGGGCGCTGGGCGCGGGCTGGGGCAGGAGAACGGGAGAACTTGGCGATTTCCTCGATCGGCGTGGGGCAATCTGCTGCAAAGTGCCCTCGCTTGCCGCAGCGATTACACGTGGCGTAGGTGTTGCGGAGGGCCAGTGCCTGGCTTGTGTTAACATTGAGAGCCTTGACGACGGCCAGCCGTCGACAGGCACTGACCATTTGGGCGATGGTCGGCCTAGGGTCGTGCGGGAGGGATAGGATGATTTCTTTGCAGATGGCGTTGGAGCGGGTGATCGCCCCATCCACGAGCAGTTGCTCTCGAATGGTGTGGTCAGGGGCCTGCCTGTCGATAGCATGTTTGAGCTTGTTGACAAAGCTTGGAAAGGCTTCATCAGGTCCCTGGAAAATCTCCAAGTAGGGAATGGTGGGGGCATCCACCGGAGGGATACCAAGCAGGACCTGTTCGGCGGCACCAGCAAGTGATACTAGGAGATCCATAGGGATCTCCCGGGCTTGTGTCTGGGGCTTACAATAATCCCCTTCACCCAACAGTAAATCAAAGGTGGGGCCATTGGGCGTGCCGTATGAAGGAAGCAGTCGCTCTAGCCCCTTGATCTGCCTTTTCCACTCGTCCTCCCACTCTTGGTATTCTATGGGGGAGAGAAGACAAGACATGACCAGTTTTATATCAGAAGGGACTAGAGGGACGCCAGTTAACGTGGCGTGAAGGACTGCTTTAAAATAATTAGAATCCCGGCCAAACTCTTTTTGAGTTTTGGCCAGGTCCTTCAATGCGGCTCGGTCAAAGGGTTCCCACCGAGGGTGATTGCCCGACCACGAAGCATGAACTGGTGCAGTGAAGGGGGCCTGGAGGCTCTCCGGTTCAGGATCCGGTGTTTGACCTTTCCCGCCTAAGCCGGAGGACGCATCTAAGATGGCCTCCTTCCGGTCGGAGACTGTTGGAGGACCAACAAAGATGGCGTCCTTCCGGTCGGAGACCGTTGGAGGACCAACAAAGATGGCGTCCTTCCGGTCGGAGGCCATTGGAGGACTGTCCTAGGTTGCAATATAGATGTAGTTAAGTATTCTATTACCACCAGCTGTGGGCCGTTAGCTGCTATCAGCTGCTAATGACCCACTCCGGATAACAGGCAATGGGCCATCCGTTAGCTATTATCAGCTGCTAATGACCCACCCCGCATGACAGGCAATGGGCCATCAGGGACCCACCGTGTGACTCATGGACTTATCTCATCCCATTGTGGGATGCTCTGCCCAGGAGGGAGGAACCAGGTGTTCCCACCTGGATATAACCTGGCCTTGGAACTGCCTGAGCTAGCCCTGTCTACTGGGTTCCCAGAGGACCAGCGCTACCACTGGATCTTCAGCTGGAGACTAGACCTTCACAGGATCACCACTTCAACTGGACTACTTCAGTTGGACTGCTACTACCACCCTAACAGGGTGTTAGGTTGTATCTGACTTTGTCAGTGCTTTTTCCTTGTATTATTTCACTTATTTTTAATTTCAATCTTGACTTGTGATCTCCCACTGGTTTGTTTTCAAACCAACACATATTTTGGCGCCCAATGTGGGGCTCGACCTGGGGAAACTCAGAAAATCCTATCACCATGATGCTCAGCTTATCTATATGGGTACTGTATCTCACTCTCTATATTTTTCCTCAAATGGGATACTATCTGCCCGTCATATTGCTCCTGTTGCGACCAGGGAATGGCATGAGAATTGCTCTATTGGTTTATTATGCCTATGGCATGGTTACCTGTGAGGCAATGAACACCATTCGTTATATATACTCGACTTTGTCTGCCTGGCCTAACCTGAGCTGCTTCGTCTGGGACCTCCTCAGCAATCGCACCCAGCCTCTGGGGCTAGGAAGAGAGAGCGGTTTCTTCCAACATTTCAGGTCAGGCACAGCTGTTTTTGAGGATATTGAGTTCTCTCTGGATGCTAGGGATGGCATAATCTTTTTGTTAGTTCTGTTTTCTTTGACCAGCACTGTGTACCTCATGCTGAAGATCAGAACAATATCTTGTCTTCTTGAGGAGGAGAAACAAAGCAAATCAGCAGGAAAGAGGAAGAGAACCAAAAGGGCAGTGGACGTCTCAACACAGACCATTACCAAATCAGAACAGCCGAAGCCTGTAGCAGTTGCCCCCGTCCAGAAAAAGAAATCCAAGAGCAAGTCAGTCCGCACAGCGACTGATGAGGATGCGGCAGGACCATCTCACCAAGCAGAAGAGACAGAGCCAGAGATCATCACTCGCTCTCTATCCCTGGGGGAGCTGCGTGACCTACGGAGGGAATTCACCCGGCAGGCGAATGAGTCCATCTTGCCCTGGCTGCTCCGTATCTGGGACGCCGCAGCTAATGACACTATTCTGGATGGAAGTGAGGCCAGACAACTGGGATCCCTGTCTCAGGATGTGGTCATTGACCAGGGGATTGGGAAAACCCAGGAAACTCTCAGCCTCTGGCGGCGATTGCTGCTGAGTGTATGGGACAGATACCTCTGCAAAGAAGACCTCCAGATGCACCAAAGGAAATGGAACACAATAGAACAAGGTATCCGATGCCTGAGGGAATTGGCCGTGCTAGAGATCATTTTCTCAGACAACGAGAGATTCCCCAAGAGCCCAGATAATGTCCGGTGCACTTCACAAATGTGGCTAAGATTCGCGCGGCTCGGACCAGAGATATACTCTCGTTACCTGGCAACATTGCAGTGGAGGGAAGGCGAAGACCAGGTGGGCGTGTTAGCAAACAAACTGAGAATTTATGAGGACACTGTCACCGCCCCACTACGCACCCAGGTCTCATTGGTAGAAACAAACCTGGCCGAGCAAGTCCAGAGATTGATTGAAGAGAGCCATCAGAAACTAAGGAAAGAGCTCACAGAAGGATTTTTCCATGTCACACCGAAACCAACCAGAGTCTCTGCCATGAGGAGCAGACATCCCCCAGCCAGGGAAAGAAGACAAACTCCACGACGTGACCTCTGGTTTTTCCTGCAGGAGCATGGGGAAGACATGAGGAAGTGGGATAGGAAACCCACCTCCTCCTTAGCAGCCCGGGTACGTGAACTGAAAAAAGAAACATCCACTTCAGGAGGCTCATCTAGGTACAACACTGCCCCAGTCTCTTGTGGACAGAACCCCCGACAGAATGGAAGTGATAATATGACTGATCCTCTTGAAGGAACCTCAGGAACACATTTACAGGAGAAGAACATCGTGCACCAAAAACAGGATTAGAGGAGCCCTGCCTCTAGCCAGGTAGAGGAAAGGGATAATCGGATCTATTGGACTGTGTGGATCCGATGGCCTGGCACGTCTGACCCACAAAGATACCCGGCTTTGGTTGATACCGGCGCTCAGTGCACCCTGATGCCATCCAGGTATGTGGGGACCGAATCCATTTCTATTTCTGGGGTGACAGGAGGATCCCAGCAGCTGACTGTACTGGAAGCTGAAGTGAGTTTAACTGGGAACGAGTGGCAGAAACACCCCATTGTGACTGGTCCAGACGCCCCATGCATCCTCGGCATAGATTATCTCAGGAGTGGATATTTCAAGGACCCGAAGGGACATCGCTGGGCTTTTGGGATAGCAGCCGTAGAGACAGAAGACATAAGACAACTGAATACCCTGCCTGGTCTCTCAGATAACCCGTCTGCTGTAGGACTACTGAGAATTGAAGAACAGCGGGTACCAATTGCTACAGCAACAGTGCACCACCTGCAATACCGCACTGACAGAGACTCTGTGGCCCCCATCCATAAGATGATTCGGGAACTGGAGAGCCAAGGGGTGGTCAGCAAGGCTCACTCACCCTTTAACAGCCCCATATGGCCGGTGCGTAAGTCCAGTGAAGAATGGAGACTGACGGTGGATTACCGTGGCCTGAATGAAGTCACACCACCACTGAGTGCTGCTGTACCGGACATGTTGGAACTTCAGTACGAGCTGGAATCCAAGGCAGCAAAGTGGTATGCGACCATCGACATTGCCAACGCCTTTTTCTCCATTCCTCTGGCAGCAGAGTGCAGACCTCAGTTTGCTTTCACCTGGAGAGGTGTGCAGTACACGTGGAACCGACTGCCCCAGGGGTGGAAGCACAGTCCCACCATCTGCCATGGACTGATCCAGGCTGCACTGGAGAAGGGTGAGGCTCCAGAACATCTGCAGTATATTGATGACATCATTGTGTGGGGGGACACAGCAACAGAAGTATTTGGGAAAGGAGAGAAAATCATCAGAATTCTCCTGGAAGCCGGTTTCGCCATCAAGAAGAGCAAAGTCAAGGGACCTGCCCGAGAGATCCAGTTCCTGGGAGTAAAGTGGCAAGACGGACGGCATCAGATTCCTTCTGAGGTCATCAATAAGATCATCGCGATGTCTCCACCAACCAACAAGAAGGAGACGCAAGCTTTCCTAGGCGCCATAGGTTTTTGGAGAATGCACATCCCTGAGTACAGCCAGATCGTGAGTCCTCTCTACCTCATAACCCGCAAGAAGAACGATTTCCACTGGGGCCCTGAACAGCAGCAAGCCTTCACCCAGATCAAACAGGAGATCGCTCATGCGGTAGCCCTGTGACCAGTCAGGACAGGACCAGAGGTAAAGAATGTGCTTTACTCTGCAGCCGGGAGCCATGGTCTGTCCTGGAGCCTTTGGCAGAAGGTGCCTGGTGAGACCCGAGGTCGACCACTAGGATTCTGGAGTCGAAGTTACAGAGGGTCTGAAGTCAACTACACTCCCACCGAGAAAGAAATCTTGGCAGCCTACGAAGGAGTCCAAGCCGCCTCAGAGGTGATCGGCACAGAAACACAACTTCTCCTTGCACCCCGACTGCCAGTGCTGGGGTGGATGTTCAAGGGAAGGGTTCCCTCTACCCACCATGCCACTGATGCCACGTGGAGCAAATGGATTGCCCTCATCACACCGCGCGCCCGTATTGGAAACCCAAATCGCCCTGGGATTCTGGAAATCATAACAAACTGGCCTGAAGGTGAGACTTTTAAATTATCTTCAGAAGAAGTAGAGGAGCAAGTAGCACGTGCCGAGGACGCACCCCCGTATAACGAGCTGCCGGAGAGTGAAAGACGCTATGCCCTCTTCACCGATGGGTCCTGCCGAATTGTAGGCGCAGATCGGAAATGGAAAGCTGCAGTATGGAGCCCCACCCGACAAGCTGTACAGGCTACCGAGGGACAAGGTGGATCGAGTCAGGTCGCAGAGCTTAAAGCCATCCAACTGGCTTTGGATATTGCCAAACGAGAGAAATGGCCAAGGCTCTATCTCTACACTGACTCCTGGATGGTAGCCAACGCGCTATGGGGATGGTTAGATCGCTGGAGAAAGGCTAACTGGCAGCGCAGAGGAAAACCCATCGGGGCCGCTGAGATTTGGCAGGACATCGCCGCCCGGGCAGAAAAGCTGACCGTGAAAGTTCGACACGTGGATGCACATATACCTAAGAGTCGGGCTAATGAAGAGCATCGTAACAACGAGCAGGTGGACCGAGCTGCCCAGGTGGAAGTGTCACAGGTGGATCTGGACTGGCAGCACAAAGGAGAATTATTTCTAGCTCGTTGGGCCCATGATGCCTCTGGTCATCAAGGGAGAGATGCGACATACAGGTGGGCTCGTGACCGAGGGGTGGACTTGACCATGGACAACATCTCACAGGTCATCCACAGCTGTGAGACTTGCACTGCAATCAAACAGGCCAAGCGGGTGAAGCCTCTGTGGTATGGTGGACGATGGTCAAAGTACAAGTATGGGGAAGTATGGCAAGTTGACTACATCACACTTCCCCAAACCCGCCAAGGAAAGCGCTACGTGTTGACCATGGTGGAAGCAACCACAGGATGGTTACAGACCTACCCTGTGCCTCATGCTACTGCCCGGAACACCATCTTGGGTCTGGAAAAGCAAGTCCTGTGGAGACATGGTACCCCAGAGAGAATCGAGTCTGACAATGGAACCCATTTCAAGAATGGCCTCATAAGCACCTGGGCTAGAGAGCACGGAATTGAATGGATATACCACATCCCCTATCATGCACCAGCTGCTGGGAAAGTTGAACGGTGCAACGGAATACTTAAGACAACTTTGAAGGCACTTGGCGGGGGAACCTTCAAAAATTGGGAACTGAACTTAGCAAAGGCCACCTGGATGGTTAACACAAGGGGTTCTATCAATCGAGCCGGTCCTGCCGAGTCCGAACCTTTGCACACAGTGGATGGAGATAAAGTCCCTGTGGTACACGTAAGAGGTTTTTTAGGAAAGACTGTTTGGATTAGTCCCACCTCAGGCAAAGGCAAACCCATCCATGGTGTGGTTTTTGCCCAAGGACCTGGTTATACTTGGTGGGTGATGAAGGCAGATGGGGAAACCCGTTGTGTACCACAAGGAGACCTTATCTTGAGTGAGAACTCTGTAGATGGTAATAGAATAAGGGGTGGATAATGTCCTAGGTTGCAATATAGATGTAGTTAAGTATTCTATTACCACCAGCTGTGGGCCGTTAGCTGCTATCACCTGCTAATGACCCACTCCGGATAACAGGCAATGGGCCATCCGTTAGCTATTATCAGCTGCTAATGACCCACCCCGCATGACAGGCAATGGGCTATCAGGGACCCACCGTGTGACTCATGGACTTATCTCATCCCATTGTGGGATGCTCTGCCCAGGAGGGAGGAACCAGGTGTTCCCACCTGGATATAACCTGGCCTTGGAACTGCCTGAGCTAGCCCTGTCTACTGGGTTCCCAGAGGACGAGAGCTACACTGGATCTTCAGCTGGAGACTAGACCTTCACAGGATCACTGCTTCAACTGGACTACTTCAGTTGGACTGCTACTACCACCCTAACACGGTGTTAGGTTGTATCTGACTTTGTCAGTGCTTTTCCTTGTATTATTTCACTTATTTTTAATTTCAATCTTGACTTGTGATCTCCCACTGGTTTGTTTTCAAACCAACACAAGGACCAACAAAGATGGCGTCCTTCCGGTCGGAGACCGTTGGAGGACCAACAAAGATGGCGTCCTTCCGGTCGGAGGCCGTTGGAGGACCAACAAAGATGGCGTCCTTCCGGTCGGAGGCCGTTGGAGGGCCAACAAAGATGGCGTCCTTCCGGTCGGAGGCCGTTGGAGGACCAACAAAGATGGCGTCCTTCCGGTCGGAGACCGTTGGAGGACCAACAAAGATGGCTTCCTTCCGGCGGGTGCCGGAAGGGTAGCCGTGGGAACCGGAGAAGCCCTCCTCCGGGGAGGGGACTAGAGGGGGCGGAACGTAGGGAGGGGTTACCGATGAGGGTTCTGGGGAGGAGTCAAGGAAAAGGTGTGGCTTTGGTGGGAAAGGGGAAGTGGGAGGTGCTGGGATAAAGGGGTTGGACGCAGGGGCGGAGGGTCCGAAGGAGGGGGTGTGCCCGCATGGAGATTGACAAACCGCCCAGGGGGAGGGATTAGGAGGGGAATTCGGCGGGAAAGCCGACGAAAAGGCGGGAAGCAAAGGACTGTGGGGAGAAGGAACGGGGGTTGAAGAAGCCACGCGGTCAGCGCCATTCTGGCACCAGCCGCCGCCCTTTTGTGGCTCTTCGGGGAGAGAAAAGGAGACATGGTGGGGTTTGCGGGGGACTAGCAGGGAAGAATCAACTGGGGAAGAGGGATCAGGGAAGACAGAACCAGGGTTACCCGAGAGGATCGCGCGCTCCTCCCAGGCAGGGGAAGAAGCGACCGCGGGGGCGCCGGAGACTAGGCGAGAACTCCGAGCCCGCGGGCTTTCTGGGCCGCCACGGTCACCTCGTGAAGGAAGGGGGCTAGGGTTAGTGAGGGAAGGGGTAGACGGGGAAGGGCTGGCGGGGGCTCCCGAGCTCCTAAGGGGGGGACGGAATGCATGAAAAATTTGGCTAAGAATGCCAAAGAACTGGTCTACGCACTTGTCTTTTTGAGACAGGAGATGGTTCATCCGAGCCCGGACCCGACGCCAAAATTCGATGGAACCGGCATCATCAGGGGAAACATCGGGGAATTCGGAAAAAATAAATTTAACAAAGCGCTTCAGGAGCTGGGAGGGAAAAGAAAATTTCGCTACCTTTAGGGTGGTTTTAACAGAAACGTAAAATTCCCGCTGGGATTTTGTTAAATTGACTCCCATTTTCAACCCCAAAAATGGAAGTAAAAATAACAAACTCTCACCCAACTACACTAAAGGAGAAATGAAACGAAAAGAGGGCAAGCTAGGGGACCCCTTCCCCTACCAACTCACCCGAAAAAATAGTAGTGTGGTCGGTTCTCGGGGCTCTCGAGGGCTGGCGGCGACAGTGAGGAGCACCTCTCCGAGGAGAGTGCTGCAACTCACTGGATCCGGATCCAACGAAGTCCACTCCTCTCCACCAAAGGGCGAAGGCAGGTCCGGAGGGGGACGCTGGGCACCACTTTTCTCTATCTCATATCTAAATTTGTACTTTTGCCATTGAATATAAGAGATGCAAAATAGGGCTTGTGCCAAGGCAAGCATGGCCTGTGTTAGCTAACAGGCCGCAGTACAGCCCTGGGAAAGTGCCATGAGAAAGATACCTAAAGAGGCACAGATGTGCCTCTGGGCTGTGAGAGAATGTCATGAGAAAGATGAGGAGGAACTGAGGAGGAACCCTTAAAGTATGAGAATGGAATGCAATAAAATGTAAACTGTAACTTGTGTGATTAACGAGTAGATTAGTCATCAATAATATAAGCACTGTAACAGCATATAAACCGCACACGCAGTAAAATAAAAGGAGCTTGCTTATATCTCACATTGAGACTGCCACTCGCTCTCTCTCACCGTGAATTCCAACGTCATATAAGCATCGCAATTTCAAGTACATAATATCATACAACTATAACTACTATTGCAGACAGTAAATAACAATGCAATAACACAAATAACTATTACATACATTTGTTTAAGTTAGGATTAACATAATTGCAACAGCTTGTATTTATAACTGTATATACTTTTTCTCTTCTGGCATACAGCAAATCTATAGTTAATTGTGAGATGCTCTTAATCTTGATTTGCTGTGCTTTTATGGCATCTGCAGTGGCATTCATTATGGTCTCTACAGTGGCAGAAAGACTCTTCTTTAGTTCACTTACTTCGGGCCAGGGTATAAACCACCTGGCAAAACTGTGAAAATTGGTGGGTGTTGGGGAAGATGAAATAGGAAAGCCTTATAGATATGATTACCTTGCAAAAGATGCTGAGGATATGGAAAATATGAGTGAGATTGAAATGAAGACAAGGTTCGAGTTGTAGAGTAACTAAAGAACAATGGTATAGCCACGGAAGGTAATCCCCCTTCTTGACAGAACAATGCCCTCTGCCCAGGCAAGTCCAAAGGTCAGAAGCAGACCCTCCCTGCCTGGTAGACATCCCAAAAAGCAGTTTTTTTAAGGTTTGAAACATGACCCCATATGGTAATGTGATGATTCTTATAGGTTGTATGTAAATGCTGTAGAGTTTGTAGCTTGTCTTAGATTGGTTAAAGGGAATTAGAATATTCAACAGAGAAGATGATTTATTGCATTGTAAACAGCAAATCGCTCTCTTTTACGCTCTTTTACTCTCTTCTTTCTGCTCTCTCTCCCTCTCTCTCTCTTTTCTCTGGCCTGCTTTGGGCTGCGTCTTGCAGCCTAGCAGGCCTCTCACGCTCACGCTCTTTTGCAATAAACCCTCACATTCTAAAACTCATCTTTAGAGATCTCTTGTCCCTATTTTTATCCTCATAACTAAACCCCACGGAGTCCTTCCTTACAGGTGGGTTTATATAAAAGTTTGGAGTAAGCTTTGTTAGTTGAGGAACAACACTAATGTGGAGAGATACTGGTCTTATTGCACAGCGACCTTGCCATCCCAAAGGTAAAACTTTATGGGCACTGTGTTCATATATCCAATATCAACTCTGCCCTGGGGGCACTGGCTGACTCTTGGGCTTTGGTCTTACCTTAGTTTGATTTTTATTTTACATATTAGCCTCCCTATAGGTCTAGAATTTTGAGCACTTATTTTGAAGAAGAAGAAGAAAGACAGAATCTATAGAAATTCTAAGAGGAATGTTAATTCTTTTGGCTTTCTTGGGCTTTCCATCCCCCAGCAGGTTTTTCTGGAGTCAGGGATGGGGAGAATGGAGCACTGCCTCTGCTGTGTGCATGGCTGGCTTCACTTAAGGGCTGGGCTTGGAGCTCTGTGCAGCACTGCCTCTGCTGTGGCCATGACTGGACCTCACTGCAGGGCTGGGATGCTCTGGGGCTGAGGTAAGGAGCAGTTCGCTGTCTCACCAGGGCAAGGCCTGACCTGTCCCTTCCCCACACACACACCACACACACAGGCATCTTGAAGTGTCTCAGAGACATTAATTTTTCAGTTTTTGGCAGCTCACATCATGGCTCCAGACAGTGATCAGGACTACTGATAGCTTTTCTCACTTGTAAAATGGGGTACTTTTCTTCTCCACCTTGGTGGAATTTCTAGCAAACAGAGCAGAACTGAAAGAGGAAAGCATAAAGGATAACTGACTAAGACTCTCGTACTGTTAGTTTTCTTTGCTTGTGATCTAATTAGGCTATCTTTCCCCCTTTTTTCTATTCTTTTATTTTACTCTCCGTAAATCTAGATTATTTTTCAATTCACAGAACAAAAATGCTCACAAATATTAGCTACACACAAAAATTAACAGACGTTTAGGATCTTTTCTATATGATTTTGTGAGCTCTTTCCAGGACCTCAAATGTGCTACTGAAAAATGGCACTTTTAACAATCTGCCTCACCAGCTTGCCGAAGTGGGGTTTGAATTACCCATCCCCCCTTCCCTTTTTGGTGGGAATTCTAGCAGACAGAGGAGAAAGGAAAGAGGAAAGCATCATATGAACGGAAACTGCTATTTTAAATTTAAAATCATCTTTTAAATTGCAGAGCCCAAAGCCTGGCAGATTGGTCCATGATCTTTAGTGATTTTTCAAAGGCAGTATCTTCCTTTTGTGGGGCTTAGCATTCTCAAATGCTGGACAAACAAATATGCACGTAACAGCAACAGTTAGAAATGTGACAATTACTAATACTTAGTAGAATCGCCAGCCATCCTTTTTAAACCTTTTCATTTTAAAATAAAATTATTTTGTTATTGTTATACTTCAATTTTGCAACTTTGGATTTAAGTCCATAAGCTAATGTGGTCGTTGTTTCATACGCATGCATTAAAAGGGTATAGCTTTCTCTTTTTTTTCTGGCTTACTTATCCTTTTGCATCTGAAGCTATACTTGCCATTACAATTATTACACGGTTCTGCTAGGATAGCTGACTGTGGATAACACTGTTCTGGAAATACAAAAGCAAAACCATTTAATGTGTTTCATTTTGGCATTGCAGCTTTTAACTGATTTAGTGTATATTATATTGTCTAATATTGTTCTTTTGTGTCTTCTTTGTCTGGAGTTTCACATTAGAGAGGAGTTTCTGGCCGTAGATCTCACAGTCATGAAGGAAGTCAGCAGTTCTTTTTGCTTCTGTGGCTTGACTGGCTCCTTGTCTCACATCTGGACACACTTAGAAAACAAACTTGCACAGTGATAACATGTTAGAGTGGGGAGAAGGACGAATTCTTGCCTCTTTCAACTCCCCATTGGAAATTCTTATACAAATCAAGTTTCTAATAAGTGAGAAATTAAGATTTAATGAACTAATGTTTTACTCTTGCAGGTTAATAAACTTCTTTGTTCTTAAAATTTCTTAAATGCATGTATTACTCTATATGCATATGTAGAATTAGTAATCACTATCCTGCCCCAATATAGTTCGCTGGATTTCACAAGCACCTACAGCTCTGCTGCTCGAGCTGACCATGTGAGAGGCAATGTCTCACTTATTTTAACTCTCTTTTATAAATGATAGTGTATCTTTCAAATTGTTGTCTTCTATTACTCTTGAAGATTCACCACCAAACACATTCCCTCCCCAAGGCTAGGGGGTGCTCGTGAATCTTCCCTAGCTCGGGTCTGGAGATTTATCACCTGAATGCTGTGCAGTAATGGGGTTTTTTTTTAACTTCTTCAAGGAGGCTGAGTCAAACCCCCTCGTTTTTCAATTCTAAATACTCTTGTTTTACTAAACAAGATTCACAGTACAATAACCGCGCTGGTCATCTACCCAGATGCTCCATGAGTCAATAAATCTTCAACTTGGTGTGAAACTTATGAGGTACATTCCTATTGTCAGTTCTCAGGCCTCATTTACCATCAGAGCCTTGGCAGCACAACTTTGCAGATAATGCGGCCAGCCTCTGGCTACATTCTGAGACAATGAATAGCTGCCAGCCACTGGATCTGGCAACTTACAAAAATTAGCATCAGGCCACTGTGTTCTCCAAAAGTGGCTGCCAAATTCCCAAAGCATGGGAGAGAAACACTTTCTGCAAAAGTTACTTCAAACTAACAGTCATGACAACAAACCATGCAGAGAGGACTGAACCCCCTTGGGGACTTGAATTAAGCACACATTGTCACGCTCTTGGCTGCCTGAACAGCCTGCACAGTGGCTGAGAGACACGCCTTGTCCACACCTTCCCCTCAGCAGTTCTAAATTTCTTCTCCCCAGCAGTTAATTTGCATTTCCTCCAAGGCAATTTGTCTGGCTGCTTAAAGGCTAAAGAACTTAAAAGCACTTGAGCAAAACTTTGTTCATAAAAAAACCCAACCACTCAGAGTAACCCAGGCAGGAGACTTTAACTCTGAAATAGTTAATTACAAAATTTGGTATGTCCTTTATACAAATTCAGTTTCTGAGGGTTCTTACACATGGAACTTTAGGGGGTTTTGTTTTGTTTTTTCTTTTTTTTAAACTAAACTCCAAATCTTCTTGTACGCCAAAAGAATTTTGAATTCACCGTGCACTTGTATTTTAAGCACAATAACATTTTGGTAGTTACTTCAAATAGAGAATAGCCAATTATACTATTACTCTTGATTTATTTTCATTATCTATTATACCATTTTCCTTGAGGCTGCTCACACTTTTGGGTTTATTTTAGCACGACCTCTCAGGCAAAGATACCACAGTGTTAGCTTTTGTAGTTCTTCACAATATTAATGAGCATTCTCACTTTAGCTATGAAATGTCTTACTAGTAAATTACAATGACAATTAAGAACAAACAGAAATTCATGCATTTCAAACTTATTCTTCACATCTACCTATAGTGGCTGAATAAGGAGCACACCTCATCTTTTCCACTCGCTCCTTGAATAATTAAAGGTTTTGTTGACAAAACTCCCTCCCTGAGGGATAAAATTCAAAGTGAATTTAGAGCCTTCACATCCCCTCTCGATCTAGGCCCACTTTAAAAGTTATCAAGGGCTCTTGTGTGGGGCATCCCTGGTATAATGGGAGCTCTTGACATTCTTAACAATTCATTTCTATTAATTGCTGGACTTCTTCCCCCTGAGGATTCAGTTGTTTCTACAGACATTCCTGCTTTCAGTGTCTCTCTGCCCTGCAGATAGCACTGATCTCTTATCAGCCGCTGCTCTGATCGGCTTTCTCTTGCCGAGGAGGGAATGCATTTGCCAGGTCCTGGTGGCTGGCCCTGTCTCCTCTGCCCCAGGGGCCCTGCAGTTTATTCTTTTGGGGCTGTAATACTTTTGGCATCATCTTTGCCTTTGCATTTTCCTTATCTTTTCTTACATACATCTGCTGTATCTTTCAAACCAGTTCATTCAGGGGTGTATTTTGCCCTTCCTCCAGCTTCCACCCCACTACTGCCTGGGGGTGCTCATTCTCCCAGAAAGTCATTCTGGTGAGCCAGACAAAACTCTTAACAGACAATCTACATTTTCTAGACATTCCTTCCGCAGTATCCAAACGCAGCCCTGCCCCCTCTTACTCTCTCAGCAGGCACGGCCAGCAGCACCACAGGTGACCAGGGTGTCCTGCAGCCTCACGGAGGCCGGGAGGCCACAGCCGCCCTGCCCCAGGGGGTGGCAGGGTCAGGAACTGCCTGGTGCTGAGCCCGCAGCTGTCCCACAGCCCCAGCTCGGCTCCACACCTCCCCACAGAACTCTAGCCCGTGCTCCCAGCCCTGCATCTCTGCGCTCGCTCCCGCCGCTCCAATAGCGGAGGATACAGGGTGCTGCAGCTCGCCCTGGGTCAGCTGCCAAAATTTTAGGCAAGATGGGGGAGGGTGCTGAAAAACTTCTCATCTCTTCCTTCTTTTTCCTTCTTTCTTTTACTCTATTTACTTGCATGCTCTTTCTACTACAACATTCTATATACAACCATATTTCAGCAGCTACACACAGGAGTTCCAAAGAGGTACTTAATAGATTCAACTAGTTATTTTTATCTCACGGGCATCCCCACATAAATTTATATGCCGGCAAAAATACAAATTAACACAGGTAAAATTTTGCACACATAATACACGCACACACATTCAAAATAATTTCAAAAGCACTTGAGCAAATAGACAATATCACTTCCTCCCACAATTAATACACATGCACTAAGTTTCACAACTGTTTCCACACACAAAACACAGGATTTCAAAAGCAAAATCAAATGGAGCAATATTAGAAAGGTGTTGGGGTCTGGGTGTTCTCAATTCAGTAGCTAAAATCTTTCCCCTCAATAATACAATCTGCCCCTCCTCCAGATACTCCAAACCAACGGTTAATAACAACAGACAGAACAAAAATAGCAGTATGATGGTGCAGTACAGTGGAGTCCAACCCCTTGCCCAGGACTAATTTTGGGAGACCCAGTCTCAACCCACCCTCGGGAACTAGCACCCCAGACCTGCAGGCATTTCTGTTTTTGTAAAAGTAGCAAATACCTTAATTTGGTGCAGATAGTCCTTGGTCTACTCCCGCCATGAGCCACAGCTGAGCTCCCCCTGAAAATTCAGGGTCGCAACTGGGAGGTCTGCTTACCCCTGGATCTGGCAGCTGAGCAGAGTCAGGGTCCCATCTGGGGTGCCAATTTGAGTCGCCCCAATCAAGCCTGGAGACACTTCAGAGACCAAATCAGAGAAGTGGGTATTTGCTTTATTCAGTGCACCGGATGTGTGGGGAATTGTTTCCGCCAAACACACACACCAGTACCTCCAAAGGCACAGTGTTATAGGTAAAATTCATGAATATTCATTACATTCTCCAGGATAGGAGTGGTTATACAAATTGCTTCTCATAAGTCATTAATATTATTAGCAATTTCTTGTGCTCAATGGCAGAAGGATTCCTTTTGCCCCCTTTTATCTTGATAAGATTAAGGGAATCCACACAGCCAGAACTGTTATCAGCCTTCAGCCCTGGATGGGTGCCGTGCTGGTGGAAGGGCTAAAAGCTCAAAGAAACAAGGATGGTTGAAGTGCAAATAGATTTGGGTTTTCTATTTGACCACTCCTTTCTCACCAGGACAAAGACAAGGTGGTGGCTGTTCCTGCATGCTGTGCCACATAGTTTCCCCAGACAAAGACAAGATGGTGGGTGCTTCCTGCAGTGCTCTGTCTTGACAACAGAAAACAATGACAGGCAAACCCCCAAAAGCTAGATTGTCCACATCATGCCACGCCTCCACTTTGGACTCTAGACTCGATTCTGTGCAGCTGCTTCCAGGACTGCTGGGGCTCAGTTCCGCGACTTCCTACACCAGTGCCAGCTTTCAGCACCACATCTTGCAGCCTTGATTGCTGCTTTTTCAGAACCGCATCTCTGAGCCATGTCTCAGAGGAAGGGAAAGGGGACGAGTGGTGGCAGCAGAGGATGGGTTTCACTGGGCTGATCCTAGCAACCTCCCCAATGGAGAAAGTGAGACAGAATGGCACACTTCCACAGGTATGGGGTTTTTTTTCTCCCCCCCAACCATGTACCCCAGTGATGACAGGGTGGTATAGAATAGCAACCTAGCCATGCCCACACAGCTTTAAACTCTGCCCCTTCTCTACAACCAGGACACATCTTGTGTTTTTTTTGGGGGGGTTACTGGCATAAATTAATGACACAAAGTTGAACCACCCAACCCCACATATGGAACAGAGAAGAAAACTGATTTGAAGAAAAGAGGGGAAAGTGCACTCTAATGGATCCTATGCTAACTGTGCCTTCAAGATTATAGAAAAATCTTTGAGATTAAAGTGTATCAACTACAATGAGTAAAATTAAAGAGTGGTTTGTTGTTTGATAGCCCTAGTGATGGTACTTAACTGTGACACTCCCCCCCAATGCCTTCCAACACTCATGTCCCCAAATCATAGAGACAGGCAAGAGCGTTTTACAAAGAATTAAAGGACAAATTTATAGACACTGTTTAAAAACATAAATTACACTGTGTTTAAGGAAAAAGTGAGACAATTACCACCTCCTAAAGCCCTTAAAAAATCCGAGCTGCAGGCCTCCTGCCAGACTGCATGATATGACCAGCACCATTGTGGGAGGTTGGGGAATTTTCTCCATTCTGTTGCTAAGAAACTGACGACTAGATACTTAAGAGACAAAAGATGTAGCAGAAGTGTGGTGAGGGGAGGGGAACACCTGGCCACTGGTAACTTTACTTGCTCGCTGGGCACCGGAGGGGGAATAGTGAAGCTGCTGCCTTCCTTTTGCTGAGACTGCAGAAAGCCCGGGTCTGCACTGCCTTCTTTTCCTTGCTGGGTGAGCTTTCATTTGAGAAAACGCACAGGATTCCGACCCTCTTCCCCTCCTGGAGCACGCGTGTCCCCGGCTGCGTTCGCAGCTGCTGTGGAGGGGCCCGGCTGTCGCTGCCCCTGCCCCCGCCCCCGCCCCCGCCTGTTGGAACGCACTACGGCTTCTGCCACAACTGCGGAGTTTTCGCTTGCTAGCCTGTGTGAGTCAGCCCTGCGGTTCCAGTTTGCTGCTTTTGAGCTCCCTGCACCCCATCTTGCTGTCCAGCCCATCCGCCATTATCCACGTGAGACAGGGAGCCGACCTCGCCCCACAGCGCCCCCTGCAGCTGCGCGGGAGTCATCGCACCTGCCCTACCCGGCTGGGAGCCCAACGGCGCCCCTGCTGACTGTGACTGTAACTGCAGCAAAGGGGAAAGCGCCTGGCAGCCCAGAGAAAGCTGCCACCGAGTTTTCTGGTTTTTGTTCGTTGTTGCTACTGTTGTTATTGTTTGTTTGCCTCGTTATAGATACTAGTGAAGAACTGTTATTCCTTTACCCATATCTTTGCCTGAAAGCCCTTGATTTCAAAGTTATAATAATTTGGAGGGAAGGGGGGCTCATATTCTCTATGCTAAGGGAGGTTCCCACCTTCCTTAACAGACACCTGTCTTTCAAACCAAGACAACCATAAACAGTGCTTTTCAAGAACTATCCCATTAACAGCCCCAACAGCTATTGTCCTTACATTATCCTTACAATTATTATTATTATTATTATTATTACTATTACTATTACTTTCTTTGTTTATGGTGATGTGCTAGGAAGTTTGCAAATCAGGTTTCTCAAGATCATAATGACTCTGTCCTGAGTGACCCCAAATGTTATTGTATTCCGTATCTATCTGTGCCCAAAATTGTTACTGTCTCTTTAAGGCCCAGCAGCACAGCCAGAAACAATCCTGGGAAAGGTGGGGGGTGCTGGTCCCTTTTTTAAAGCAGGGTTGCCCAAGCAGAGCTCTCTCTGGCCTTGTGGCTTTTGCTCAAGGCAGAGGGTCCGCTTCATCAGAGGTTGTTTAGGGCAGGTTTTCTGGACTCGCAACAGTAACAACCCAAAAAGCTGCCTTTCGCAATTAAAAACTGTTTCAGAGTGAATTTTGCAACACCTGTTGGCAGTGCAAGGCTAGAGCCAGTCAGGACCGGGGAGTGCCATTTTCAGTTTTTGGGGAGACTGTTTCACCCCCCCCCCCCAATGCATCATTGGCTCAGAAACAGTAGCACCAACACCAGTGGAATTCAGCAAATGTCAGAAGGAAGGCAGCAAGACAATAGCACTGACACCTGACAAACCAGAGGCTGATACTGTGGGGCCAGAGTTCCCCAGGCAATGCCAGCAATTCTCATCTGCCACTAGAACTGCTTTGTAAGCTCCTACCTTTCCTGGAGGCTATGTCTGCCATTTTCCTTTTGTCTTCCTACACATGGTTGCCTGCAGCAGGTGACATCTTGGGAGGGGTCACTCTGCCATTTTAAGTTTCTCTTTGTTTCCTGGGTGATCTGCGAGATTTAGGAATTTTGTTCGTAGTGATTATTTACTGTTATTTTTTGCCTGTTGATGTTTTGTTTGTGAGTAAACTGTTATTTTTTCACTTATAGCTACTCGTATTCATTTCTCCTTATTGGTGGATAGGGATTGATTAAACTAAAGGGAAGGTAACTCATTTTAGAGTCCTGGCCCCGTAAAATTGCCTTAAACTAAGATAGACTCCTACAAGGAAGTAGCCTCAATGCCAAAGGGTGTCAATGAGATTTCAGAGCTCTCAGCACTTCCCCACCAACACCTGGTCCCTTGGAAGGTTATAAAAATAATGGAATGGGTTGGGTTGGAAGGAACCTTCAAGACCATCTAGTTCCACCCCCCCTTGCCATGGGCAGGGATATCTTCCACCAGACCAGATTGCTCAGAGCCCCATCCAACCCAGGCCTTGAACACTTACTTGTGTAGAAAGGACAGCAAGACCTCAGCTTCTTGGGTCAAATCTAGAAACATCATGACACATTGTCTTGATACCTCTGATGAGTCTTAAGGTGAGTAACTGCATCATCTTCCTCCATCTCATGCTGGTGAGCACATCAGTTTGCAGAACAGCAAGTAAGGTAAATTTGGCATTGCTTTGAAGGTTTGTTTAGTTTTGACTAAACTGTTTTACAACATATTCAGTACAGAAAATTGTGGTCAATTAGGTTAAGTACAGCCAGAAAGCCCTCTTAATTGCTTTGACTTACCATGAACACAAGACTGCCCAGAGTGTCAAAAGAAAGGATATATTTTCTATACATCTGAACTATTTTAAGTGATACCTCCCTGCCTACAAAGTTTTGCTGACAACACTCCCCCCACCCCCACCAAGGTTTTCCCGCAGCACCAGTTGGGATGCACCCCTGGGATAAAGTATATAGGCTGTGCCATGGCATCAGCGCATCTTTCAGTGTTCCAAAATAGAAAAATTTGGTAAAAATAAAATTAGTTATTACATATGGAATCATAGAATCATTTAGGTTAGAAAAGGGCTCTAAAATCATCAAGTCCAACCATTAACCCAAGCACTGCCAAGCCCACCACTAAACTATGCCCCCAAGTGCCACATCTAGACATCTTTTAAATCCCTCTAAGGATGACAACTCCACCACTTCCATGGGCAGCTTGTTCCAGTGCTCAATAACCTTTTCTGTGAAGAAATTTTCTCTAATATCCAATCTAAACCTTCCCTGGCATGACTTGAGGCCGTTTCCTCTTGTCCTGTTGCTTCTTACCTGGGAGAAGAAACTGACTCCCACCTGGCTACAACTTCCTTCAGCTAGTTTTAGAGAGCAATAAGGTTCCCTCTGAGCCTCCTTTTCTCCAGGCCAAACAGCTCCCTCAGCCACTCCTCATAGGACTTGTGCTCCAGACCCTTCACCAGCTCCTTTGCCCTTCTCTGGACCCGCTCCAGCACCTCAATGTCTTTTTTGTAGTAAGGGGCCCAAAACTGAACACAGGATTTGAGATGCAGCCTTTCCAGTGTCGAGCACAGGGGACATTACTGAATAATTGTGGCCCATGGTGCTGCCCCAGCCGGTCTTGGCTTCATGCCCATGGGACCCTCTCTTGGGTGGGAGCCCCAGAAACTGGGGAGGCCCCACTGCCTCTTCCTGCCGCTCTTCATGTTCAGCCAGTCCCACCCACCCGCCACAACTCCATGTTGCCAAATCATGCAGCTGCCATGACTCAGGCAGCAACTGTTCTCACCTCGGCCCGGCTGAGAGGAAGTGCTGCTGGGGGAGGCTCCAGGGGGCTTGTAGTGCCTCTGTGTGTGTTGTGGATGCTGCAGCACTGTGGGGTGGAACAGGGAATATTAATAAAATCCCAGGATGATTTTGGTTGGAAGGGACATTCAGAATCATCTAGTTTCAACACCCTTGTCATGGGCAAGGAGACCTTACACTAGACCAGGTTGCTCAAAGCCCCATACAACATGGCCTTGAACACTTCCAGGGATGGGGCATCTATCAACTCTCTGGACAATGTGCCAGTGCCTCACCACCCTCACAGTCAAGAATTTCTTCTGAATATCCAATCTAAACCTCCCTCTTTCAGCTTGAAGATATTTCCCTTGCCCTATCACTCCATGCCCTTCTCCAAAAGTCCCACTTCAGCTTTCTTGTACCCCCTTTAGGTGCTGGAAGGTGCTCTAAGTTCTCCCTGGAGCCTTCTCTTCTCCAGGCTGAACAACCCCAGTGTTGCGGTTCTGGGTTGCTTTAATGCAATGGTATTGCAAGCTGCAGGCCTTACCAGAGAGCATCTCTACCCAGCCTGGGTCAGCGCCTCAGTGTCCCAAAACCTTCCCTCTGAAGGCTGGTCACTGTGCTTACATTGGCTAGGGAGCCAATGGCTAGATCTGGGTTTCATCTGCTCTTCATAACACGGCGGCAGTAAAGGAGGTGAGAAGGGTCTCTGCATGATGACCACAGAATCTGTTTATTCACATGATCACCAGAGGCCAAAGACCTTCCACAGGCAAAGACACCTCATGGGCAGAGACCTCATGTGCAAAGACGCATAATGGCGAAGGATCAGGGGTTTTCTATTGAGACGGGGGGGGGGAAAACAGCACGCCCCACGTTGGGTGCCAAATATTGTCCTGGATTAATGATAAAACTCTGTCTCCTCTGAGAGCGAAGGGCTCTGACACCCCCTCCCCCACCCACAACAGAACCTCTTAGATGGTTTTTGGTGACAAACAGACCAAGTGTCCGCAGCTGCTCTTTCTATGGCTTCCCCTCTAGGCCCTTCACCATCTTCATAGCCCTCCTTTGGACACCCTCTAATAGCTTTATATCTTTCTTATATTTTGGTGCCCAAAACTGCACACAGGACTCAAGGTGAGGCTGCACCAGAGCAGAGCAGAGTGGGACAATCACCTCTGTTGACCAGCTGGCGATGTTTTGCCTGATGTACCCCAGGACACAGTTGGCCCTCCTGGCTGCCAGGGCACACTGCTGACTCATATTCAACTTTCCATCAACCAGGACCCCCAGCTCCCTCTCTGACACTGCTTTCCAGCTTCCTGTTCCCCAGTCCTGCATCCAAGTAATTTATGAAGATATTGAAGAGACCTGGGCCTAAGATGCAGTCCTGCAGAACCCCACTAGTGACCTTTCACCAGCCTGATGAAACCCCATTTATTATAACTCTTTGCACCTGACCCATGAGGCAGTTGCTCACCCATCTCAGGATGTGTTTATCCAGCTGTATGCTGGACATTTTGTCCAGAAGGATACCATGAGAGACAGTATTAAAAGCTTTAATAAAATCCAAAATAATTACATCAACTGGCTTCCCTTGATCAACTACATGGGTTACCTTGTCATTAAAGGAAATTTAGTTTGACAAGCAGGACCTTGTCCTCATGAAGCTGTGCTGACTGCCCGATGACTGTGTTGTCCTTAAGGTGCTTTTCAATACCTCTGTCAGAAACTGGAAAAAGTAATCTGTTTCGAGACATCTTGGGATGGTTGGAATGTGTGGTAGGTGGTGGGTCAGGCCTTGCTCTGGTGTGGTAGTGCCCTTCCCCCAAACCCCCCTGGCCCCGCAGTGTCTGTCAATCATAGCACACTTGAAGCAGCCCCCCAGTGTTTCCTAACCCAGACCCTGAGTGGCCAAGTGACTGGAAGTCCCACCTGGGAGGAAGGTCCAGGATAGGCCAAGGGTTTAATAAGGCTGACCATGAGGCAAACACATTGTTCTTTAACCCTATCTTCATCTTGGAGTTTTCTACATTGCTGGAACACGGGAGTTGGTAGCTATATGTCTGTTTTCTATATCTTTCCTGTTTTTCTGTTTTTTTCCCTTTCTTCTTCTTCTAACTCTTTTCATGGAACATAACATCTAATGGGTTTAAAGGTTTCTATGTTGAATGGGCTAAGTCTATGCTGTGATAAATGTTTCATGTTGTGCTAAATAATTGGCCAAAGTTCCTTGATAGTTTGCCAGTAAACTTTGTGTGATTTTTACCTCTTGAGAATATCTGGTTGGTATTTCTCCTTTCCATTTATCCAGAGCAAAAGAATCTTGGTTTAACCCTGGATTTAAGTGACCAGGGTGTGACAAACTCCCAGAATAATCCTCTCCATAATTTTACCAGTCACTGAAGTGAGATTGTGTCATGGCTTAACCCCAGTCAGCAGCCAAGCACCACGCAGATGCTCAGTCACTCGCTCACCAGTAGGATTGGGGAGAGAATTGGAAGGGTAAAAGCTAGAAAACTCATGGGTTGAGATAAAGATAGTTTAATAGTGAAAGCAAAAGCCACGCACACATGCAAAGAAAAACAAGGAATTAATTCACTGCTTCCCATGGGCAATCAGGTGTTCAGCCATCTCCATGAGAGCAGGGCCCCATCACAAATAACAGTGGCTTGGGAAAGCAAACGCTATTACTCTAAACGTCCCCCCTTCTTCCTCCCACTTTATATACTGAGCATGATGTCATGTGGTCTGGAATATCCCTTTGGTCAGTTGGGGTCACCTGTCCCAGCTGTATCTCCTCCCAACCTCCCACGCACCCCCATCCCCCTTGACAGTGGGCAGTACAAAATGCAGAACAGGCTTTGGCTCTGTGTAAGCCCTGCTCAGCAATAACAAAAACATCTCTATATTATCAATTCTGTGTTCAGCAAAAATACAAAACATAGCCCCATATTAGCTACCGCAAAGAAAATTAACTCTACCCCAGCAAAGACTGACAGGCCTGTAGTTTCCAGGGTCCTCCTTCTTGCCCTTCTTGAAAGTTGGGACAACCTTCACCAGCTTCCAATCAACTGGGACCTCTCCAGATTCCCAAGACTGTTCAAAAATCATTGAGAGAGGTCTTGTGATGTCATAAGCCAGCTCTTTGACACTGGCCAAACACCAGGCACCCACAATAGCTGCTCACTCGCTCTCCCCTGCCACGGTTGGGCAGAGAAGAGAAAAAAAATTCAATGAAGGGGTCATGAGTTGAGATAAGGACCGGGAGGAAACACTCCAAGGGCAAAACAGGATCAACTTAGAGTTGCAAAGTGAATTTATTACCAACAGGGTCAGAGGAGGATAATGGGAAGTAAAATAAGCCCTTAAAGACACCTTTCTTCCCCCCAACAACCCCTCCCTCCTTCCCACTGACAGCTCAGGGAACAGGGCATGGGAGGTTTGGTCAGTTCATCACCGAAATCTTCTTCCGCTGCTCAGGGAGAGAAGTCCTTTCCCTGCTGTGCTGTGGGGTCCCTCCCACAGGAGACAGTTCTTCATTAAATTCTCCAGTGTGGGTCCCAATCTCGCCAGCAGCAGTCCTCCCAAAACTGCTGCGATGTGATTTCCTCCCACGGGCACACAGTCCTCCCAAAGCTGCTGCGGCGCAGGTCACTCATCTACAGGGGGCAGTCCTCCAAAGACAGGCTGCTCCAGCCTGGAAGCAGGGGCCCCTCTCTCCACCGGGTCTCCCACTGGACCACAGCCTCCTCCAGGCATCCACCCACTCCAGCGTGGGCACCTCCCCATGGGCTGCGGCTGGATCTCTGCATACCCCGTGGTCCCCATGGGCTGCAGGGGAGACAACCCGCTTCACCATGGTCTTCACCACAGCCTGCAAAGGAATTTCAGCTCTGGTGCCTGGAGCACCTCTTCCCCCACCTTCTCCACTGACCTTGGTGTCTCCATGTTGTTTGCCTCACATGTTCTCACCTCCTCCTCTTCTCTGGCTGGAAAAACCTGTGTGGCCCCACCTTGTTTTGAATTACTTCTTAAATATGTTATCACAGAGGCGTAACCAACATCTCTAATTGGCCGAGGCTTGGCCAGCAGCATGTCCATCTTCAGAGCCATCAGGGATTGGCACTGCTTCACATGGTGGAAGCTTTCAGCAGCTTCTCATAGAAGTCATCTTTGTGGCCTCCCGCTACCCAAAACCAGACCAAGCAAAACCAACACAAGGCCCCATAGATTCATAAGGATCCAGCTGGAGCAGCAGATTCCATACAAGTTCAGGGTTGACTGGTAGTTTATCAATCTCATGGCCATGGTCCTCCTGCTCTTGGACCCCCTTAGCCCATTGTCAGTGTTGAAGATAGAGGCAAAGAAAGCATTAAACACCTCTGCCTTGTCTCTGTCCCTGTTTGTGAGGTGATCATCCTCATCGTGTAACAGGCTAATGTTATTTCTACACTGTCTTTTGCTATTAATGTATTTTAAAAAGCTCTCTTTATTGTCTGCCACAGTACAGGCAGCTTCAATTCCAGTTTGGCCTCAAGCACTTTCTCCCTACAGTGGCGAGCAGCATCTCTGTATTCCTCCCATGTCACCTGACCTTGCTTCCACTGGGCATACACCTTCCTTTTTTGCCTTATTTTGCAAGAGAAGATTCCCGTTCAGCCAAGCTGTCCTCCTGCCTTGCTGTTGGGGTGGGTGATACCACCTCAGGAACTGCTGAGGAGCTGAGTAGTTCCAATACAGCAGAACTCCACTGGTGGAAGCCTTCTTAGTCCTCCCCCTGGAGAACACGATGGTTCCTCCCCAAATTATGTAAATCCCCCCAGCTGTAACCTAACCCCTGATTCCATCCCTTCCTCCTCCCATTGGTTGTGGTGTTCCCCCCGCCTCCTCTCCCCTGACCCTCCAGCCGTCCCTTTAAATGTAGACGGCTGGGGTGACTCGCCCTCTTTTAGCCCTGGAACCCTTCAGAATAAACCTCTGGAACCTCCGGCTGACTGAGCGCTCTGAGTTCTTTGTCTTTGGTGACGCACGAGTTATCCAACTCCGTGGGTGAGTGAGAATATGTGCCTTACACTGGCACGGGTGTGAGAAGGGCTTTTTTGTACAGCACCAGGCAGTGCTGGCTGGAGTGATCTCTCGATAGCCATAGAGACACTTTCGGTAAACGCAGAGGCCTGGTTCCACCCCTCCTCCCCCTCCGCGTTACCTTGCTTGCTTGACTTCTGACATTTTAAAATTGCCTGCTTCTGTGCCCTTAGGAGGTGCTGTTTAAAAAGTGACCAGCACTGATGGACCCCAGCACCTTTAAAAACATTTTCCCAGGAGACCTTACTAATTCCCTGAGCACCCTGAAGTGTGCTCTCCTCATGTCCAGGGTTGAAGTTTTGCTGTCACTTTTCCTTCCGTTAACAGAGATTTTAAACTTGATTATTTTGTGGTTGCTGTGGCCAAGATGGCCGCCAATCTCCACTCACAAGACCCTCTCTGTTAACAAGCAACAAATCAAGGAGGGCATCTTTCCTAGTTGGCTCCCTTAGTACCTATACCATGAAATTGTCATCCAGGTGTTTCAGGAATCTTCTGGACCTGTTTGTACCAGCTGTATGGTGATCCCAGTTAACATCTGGTAAGTTGAAATCTCCCATAAGGACAAGGCAGTTGATTTAGACATGTCTCTTAGTTCTTCAAAGAATAATTCATCAGCATCATTGTCCTGGCTAGATGGTCTATAATAGACTCTCATGATGACATTTACATTATTTTTTTGTCCCTTAATCCTTACCCAGAGACTCTCGACTGTGCCATCGCCAACTGTGAGCTCCATACATTCCAGCTCCTCCATTATATACGCCACCCCCTGCCTCACCTGCCCTGTCTCTCCCTCCTGAAGATCCTGTAACAGTCCAACAGGGCAGTCCAGTCACAGGACTCATCCCACCAGGTTATGCTTATGCCAATGATGTCATATCTTTGTCACTAGGCCAAAGCTTTGAGCTCCTCTTGTTTGTTCCTCACGCTGCACCTGTTGGTATAGAAACATTTCAGGTATGGTTCATTGTAGATGACACCTCATGAAGTGGATTGAGGGATCCCACTAATGCTCAGTTCCTCAAGTTTTGGCACCCCATCCCATTGCTTATCACTGGCAAGCTTGTTAATTTTATCCCAGATCTGTCATTTCATTCCTCTGAAGTGTTGCATGCTATTTCCAGGTTCTATCTATCATCTATCTATCTATCTATCTATCTATCTATCTATCTTTTTATATATGCACTACTGCTTTCAATATTAATATCTGCTATTCTTTCCCTATACTCATTCACACAACACCTTGTAGACCCAGGCTTGTTGAAGGCAATTCATCCTCTGTTCGAACTTATTGACTTTAAACAGATGTTGAATGAATTTTATTATTTATCCTTACCTTTTGATGATGCTACTGTCTGAAGGTTATCACTTACAGCAATTTCATAATCCATTTGAGTCTCTTTCACATCTTCAAAAGGCAAGAAATATTTTTTTTTTTACCTATTCAAGAACCACTCTGCAGGCAAAGATTTTAACAGGTTGTGGGAGTGCTACTTACTGCGAGAAATAATGTGGCTGATCATTCTTGGCACTGAAAAAATTCTTCCTAGAATTAGAAGTTTAAGATGAGAAAGATATGGTCAAATAGAAAACCCAAATCTATTTGTACTTCAATCATCCTTGTTTCTCTGAGCTTTTGCCTCCCTTCCACCAGCACAGCGCCTGTCCATGGCTTCCAGGGCTGAAGGCTGAACGCTTAATTCAAATTCAAATTGTAGGTAACAGCTCTGGCCTGATGGCTTATCAGCTAAGCATGCATTTGAAACCAGCATAGAAACCGCTGAATCATCCCATGAAGGACCTTCACCCTGGAGGGGTCTTTGGGGGTCTCCAAAGACCACCACAACATACAGAGAATGCATGGTGCACATGAAGCACGGAATGACTCCACAACTCAGATAGTTATGAAGTAGGTATGTGTTTATTCCAGCTGGGGTGCTGTCGGGGGTTGAGTACATTTGGAATTTCTTCCCATTCCTGTTACTAAGCAACAAATAGTTGGGTGTTTTAGAGCCATCAAGTCTTTTGTAAAAGACAAAAGGTGTGCTTGGGCAGGGCACGGTAAGGGAAGAGCCGGCCCTGGGAACGCTCTCTCGTGGTTCGGACGCTGAGAGGAGAGGCTGCTCTTTTTGCTTTTCGGCTGCCACCGGAGGAAATCCAACTGTGCCCTGTTTTTCTCTTCTCCTGGCTGGGTGAGCTTTTGATTCAACCTTTTTTCCCACTGGGAAGGGCCCGTTTCCCCAGGCTGCGTTTCCTCGCAGCTGCTGCCGGGGAGCCCGGCTGCCTCTGCCGCCTGCCCCCCCCACCCTCTGCCGCACGAGACCGCGGCGTCTGCTGTGACTGCAGAAATCCTTGCTGCCTCGCTGGCTGGCCGGGAGAGAGAGAGAGCCAGCTCCTACCCCCTGCCGCCCTGCTTTCTTGCTGCTCCGAGCTGCTTTCGCTGCCCTCCGTGCTTTTTCAGCCTGCTCGCCATTACCAGCTGTGTGTGAGGCTGACCTGACCCTGCACCACAGCGCCACAGCGCCACCTGTAGCCGCTCGGGAGTCATTGCACCTGCCCTGCCCGGCCGGGAGCTCAACAGCGCCCCTGCTGCTTGCGACTGTGATTACACCACACGGGAAAAGGCTCGGCAGCTCACAAATCATCTGCTATTGGTTTTCTAGTTCTAGTTGTGGTTGCTATTATTGTTATTGCTTTTTTATAGATACTAGTAAAGAACTGATATTCCTTTTTCCCATACCTTTGCCTGAAAGCCCTTGATTTACAAAATTAAATAATTCGGAGGAAGGAAAAAAAAATCACATTCTCTGTCCTAAGGGAGGGTTCAACCTCTCTTGGCAGACACCTGTCTTTCAAACCAAGACAGGTGCATGGGGGGTAGCCCCTCCAAAAGCATGCACACCCTCTGCAGCACTTCACTTGGTTTATATTAGGTTACAGGTTACATATGCATAAAGTTACACAAAGCCCCTACACATATTCATTACCTATCCCCGCTTTGTATTATAATGAGTTCAAAATTCATTTAAATATGCTCGCACAAGCGCAGTGTCTCAGATTAATTGTGGGCAGGGGTCCCAAATGATTGATGACGGTGTGATCAATAGTCTTCCTCACTATGAACTGTTCACCCTGTTCCCTTGCGTATGCTCCCTTGGTTCTTGATCCGAGTCCAAGCCTGAGAGCCAACTCGTACCACTTCGGGGTCCAAGGGCAGGATGCTCGGTCACACTTAGTGGTTTTTCTCAATTATTTGGCTCTCTTCTTTCTATCCTCCTCGATACTAGGTAGGCACAAAATCATTAGGGGAATAATAAATGATCTACAGCAGGCAAATCTTAGTAAATCATTATCCAATCTCTGCCTTCTAAATCAGTTCAAAAGTTATTAATATTATCCAGCTTCTAGTTCTTTTAAATTAATAATTTCTATTTTACTCTAAATCACACATGCTAATGATATTAATGACTTCCGAGAAATGATTTGTATAACTACTCCTATCCTGAAGAATGTAATGAATATTCATGAATTTTACCTATAACACTGTGCCTTTGGGGGTACTGAGGTGTGTGTTTGGTGGAAACAATTCCCACACACCTGGTGCATCAAATAAAGCAAATACCCACTTCTCTGACTTGGTCTCTGAAGTGTCTCTGGGCTCGATTGGGGCGAATCAAAGACAATTTAATGGGGTGGAAACTGAAATGTTACTTCCCCTTAGTTTTCAATCTCTCCCCTCTACCAAAAAGGAGAGACAAATGTGAAGAGATATAAGTGAAAAAATAATAGTTTATTAAAGAAAATAGCAATAACCAATAAATACAAAGGCAAACAGTTCAACCCTCACCCACAAATGCAGAGCAGGTCCCCCTAATTGTCCCAGGGAACACAGACAAAAAATGACAGTGTCCTCTCTCTGGGCCACACAGCTGAGAGAGAGAACAAAGGAAATAACATGGAAAACTGAGCCTCTGTGGTTCCAAAACTCCCTTCCCACTGGAAACAACAATGGCAGCAGGGAAAGAAACAAAACCTGGAAAAACTATTTTTGCCCAAGAGGAGTAAATGCTGACAAAACACTGTAAGAAACTTCCAAACAATTTCAGGGCTAACCTCCTCAGCAGCTGGAAACTCATGGAGCGGCCCCGACCCCCAGCAATGTGTGGGTGTTCAGAGTGGCAGCAGCAAACGGTTTGAAGAAATGTCTTCTCTGGCTCCAAAATCGGTGGTTGCTATAGCATTCACAGCAAGGGTGGCTGTCCGTCTTTTTTTTTTTGTCAGTTCCCAGGAGACCATGACTAGATCTCCCCACTTTTCTGAGGGTCTCGAGAGTCTAGAGAGAACATAAGAGAGGCTGATAAGGACAGTAGAACACAACGGCACAGCTTTGGAGAAATAAATAAAGGATGTAACTTAGGCAAACAGAAGTCAAGCAAAACACTAGCAGGATGCCAGATCAGCTCTGCAAGGCTGAAAAAGCAGAAGTTATGCAAAACAACAATATTGCACTTACTCAACAGCTACCTAAAAAGGACACTGGACATTGAAGACCACCGAAGAAGACCCCCAAAGAACCATATAAGGACTTTTGATAAGGCCTGCAACTATGCAAAGTAAAGTAATACATATACATCAAGTAAGCAGGGATAGTTAATGAATATGTAATCAGTGTGCATGATAAAATCTCTGTTTACCCAATGCTCAGGGCACTCGATTAGAGGAAGGATCCTCCAAGTGACCAACGCACTGCAATAAAGAAGGCCTGCTTTCTAATACTCAAAAAAGTGTTTGAAAGTTTCTATCTGACCAATTTTGGTATCATTTTTGGACCCAGATGGAACACTGCCTGATCTCCCATGGATCCGAGGGATCTCTGGATCTTCATGCCAGCACCAGGACTTTGCTGGAGAAGACCACAGATCCTCGGAACAGTCTGGGACACACGTAAGATCCCATTCGATAATAAGGCATTCTTTTGGGAATCCCCCTCACATAAGACATGTGGATCTTCCAGCGCAGTGGGTGGGTTACTTGATATTCCAGAATTTGGTATATGACTTGGTCTTATCGATTGATAATTGTTTTGTATTTGTATATGTATCTGTACTGTAACATTTTGGGTCTATGTCCTAGTTACAGGAGAAAGAGTGCCAAGATAGGTGGAGCCAAATTATGCATTCTACACCCATCTACATTACTCCTCATGAACTGTTAATGGTGGGTTGTTTGCAACAGATGTCCAGTGCATACCTCACCCCTCAGGCTATAAAGGTGGGTGTTTGAGATGAGGAAAAAGAGGCAACCCTGTCAGGCAGGGTAATGTTTCTTTTTCTTCACGTGAATGACTCAGCCCTGATAACTCCCTCCAGGGAAGCAGCAGCACAGTCCCACCCATCATGAGGGGGTCGTCTCTGCTAATAGGCCATAATGAACTGAATAGGCATCAGCAGGATAGGCAGCTGGAACGACCATCAAGGACTCAAAAAATATTCTATGACTCATAGGATTACATCATTCCACTGTGAAACTTCCTGCCCTGGGGGAGGCATCACCTGAACCCCACCATATATAATCTGGACAATTTGGAGACTTGGAACACCAGCACCACCACTGGACATCCAGAAGAGGATTCGAACTTCCACAGGAGGATCAGACCTTCCACAGGACCACCGCTTTCGACAAGACTGCAATCATCACTTCAACAGCACTGCAACCACTGCTTAATCAGACTGTGGCTACCACCCTGGCCAACAGGGGACCAGGTTGTACTCTGACTTGGTGGGTTTAAGCCAGTTTTTCTGTATCATTGCATTTATTGTAATCTTTCTATTAAATTCTAACTCCAACCTGAAATCTCTCTCAAGGTATTTGTGTGGGGTTACTTTCTCCCACTGGTTGACTTTCAAACCAGTACAGTCTACTATTCAGAGATGAATAGTGGACAATCTAAAGGGGGCATTCTGAAAAAGGGATGCATTTTGTGACATTGGAGAAAGATTGGAGGGCCCCCTGGGGGAACAGTGACCAGGGAGAATTTGATAATGTGTTGTAATCAGTGGTGGCCGTTGTACAAACTAGACTCTGGAGAAAAGTGGCCACAAAATGGAACCTTGAATTACAATACATTTTTACAGTTAATGTTGTTTTTAAGATGGGAACAGAAATGGGCTGAGCTTATATATGCTGATATTTTTTTTCACTTTGAGGAATCATCTAAAATGGCAGAAAGATTGTGGCTTGAATCCAGCCCCCTCAGACCCTTTTGTGCTGGCTCTTGAAAAGGAGAATCAAGGAAAACTGTTAAAATGTTGTTCTATGTGCAGCATAGGACAAATTTGTTCTAAACATCTCCCCAATAAGGAGGACGATTTAGATCTTCTGGTCAGTCCTAATTGCAGGTTGGATAGAGGAACAGATAATCAGGCTGCCAAGACTGATATCATGAGGGAACTGGCAGGTAAATAGGTGGATTTAGCATGTCTAGAAGAGAAGATAGAGAGGATAGAGAAGATGTATCAAGGAGCAGAGGGTTTTGGTCCAATTGCAGGGAAAACTACAGCTAAATACAGAGATGTGATAGTAGCTCCTCTCCATCAGGCAGTAGGTATGTACAGTCCAATCGCAGTAAAATTCTGTTTTCAATAACAGACCTTAATAATTGGAAGTCAATGGCTGGCACCTACAGAGACGACCCAGACAAAATGGCAAAAGCATTTGAAATGATGATTAAAACTCAGTATCCAGAGCGGAAGGATATAGATATGTTAGAAATGTTGTTTGATAGTACAGAAAGAGAGATGGTTATTAAAACTAGTAGGAGGCTTGTTGAAGAGCAAATTTTGACAGGTAACTTGCCAGGTACATTGGATACTAATTTTCCCACTGCAGATCCCAAGTGGGACCCTAATGTGCCCTTGTTTAGAGAGAGATTAAATAGATATTAACAATGGATACTATATGGAATTAGACATGCCATACCAAAGGCTATCAATATGTCAAAATCATTCAAAATTATGCAGGATCATAAGGAATCACCTACCGAATTTTTAAATTGCCTAAAAGAAACGGCTCAAAAATATATTGATCCTGAAACAAAGGAAAAGCTCAGTTAGCCCCCATATTTGTGGGGCAATCCTTAGATGATTTTAGAAGGAAATTACAAAAGGCTCAGGGACAAGATCAATATGATTTAGGGAAGCTGCTAGATGTTGCTTGGGGAGTTTATCAGAATAGAGAAAAACAGCAAGAAATAACTAAACAAAAAGTAGTTGAAGTTATGGAAGGAATTTCCAAAGGAATGGTAAAGGAATTTCCAAAGGAATGGTACCCCAGGGAAAGGAAGGGGATGAGGGTGTGGACAACCTACCTCAAACCCCTCTGGGAGACTTGGTATTAATCAGTGTGCATACGGCATTGGAAAAGGGATTGCCCGCAGTTGCAACATAAAAGCCCCCTCTCATGACTCTCATTGATAATGACTGAGGGGGGCGGGAGGATTCTTCCCTGGCAGAACCTCTGATTACAGCTAAGCCAGGGAATGAGGAGGTAAATGAAGAGGTAGAATTTTTAGTAGATACGGGAGCTATTTACTCTGTGCTTAATACAGTAAAAGGAACAGTGTAATGATTCTATAACAATTGTTGGTGCAACAGGAAATCACAAAACTCAGCCATTTTTCAAGCCCATTGGATTTAAATCAGGAAAACAATGGATGACTCACCAGTTTTTGTATCTACTCAATTCGCCAAAGTCTTTCCTTGGGAGAGATTCACTGGAAAAACTAAATGCTAAAATCAAATTTAAAAAAGGCAAAATACAGGTTATTATTCCAGAATCGAATTATGTGGAAGCCTTTATTTTTGCATTACTATCTCCGAAATCAGATGTGATCCATCTGCCAGTATCACTTGAGGATGCAGTGATCCCGATAGTCTGGACTGGAGAGGTGCCCGGGCAATCCAAAAGAGCAGAGCCTATATGAATTAAATTGAAACCTGGAGGGGGACTGGTATGGCAAAAGCAATACCCTTTGAAAATAGAAAGTCATAAGTGGTTATTACCCTTTGTGGAAAAATCTTTAAAATATAGCCTATTGAAGGAATGCGAATCCATATTTAACACCCCTCTTTTGCCAGTTAAGAAGGCAAACAAAGGATTACCAGCTGGTACAGGACCATAGAGCCATAAATAAGGCAGTAGAAGATATACACCTGGTAGTAGCAAATCCTTATACCTTGCTAACAACCTTGAGTGAAAAATTAAAATTGTTTACAATATTAGATTTGAAAGATGCCTTTTTCTGTATCCCTTTGAGTACTGAAAGTCAAGAACTTTTTGCTTTTGAATGGGAAAATCCAAATACAGGGAGAAAAACCTAACTGACTTGGATGGTTCTACTGCAGGGGTTTGAAAATAGCCCCACCATATTCAGAAATCAATTGGCAAAAGAACTGGAGGAATAAGTCTTGTTACATTATGTAGATGACATTCTGAAACTAAACAGCAATGTTTGGATCGGACTGTGGCATTGTTGAATTTTCTGGGACTAGCGTATCCAAAGACAAAGCACAAGTAGTCCAGACCAGAGTAACCTACTTGAGATTCTGTCTTGGATTGATGATATGATAATCCTTTATCCCCTATCGTTGGCTTATATGCCCAAGAAAGAAAAAAATGTGTAAAAATGTGTGGTCCTGTCTCTTTAACTACACCCAGCCGCAGAGAGAAACGCGGGTTGTTTTGAAAACATTTTCTCCAAGCCTTGCTCCGGGGGAGGATTCGTCGCCCGGCAGAGACTGCGTGCTGGACGGGGGTCGGAGTGAGCTCTGTTCCCGTTTTTTTCCATTCTTCTTTTTTTTTCCTCGTTTGGACCCCTTCTCTTCGATCTGCTTTGCCACCCGGAGACCCAGGAGGGCCAGAGGACAGCAGAGCTCTCCAGGGAGCTCCACCCGGCCCCGGGTGGGGGGCGAGGAGGAGAGGGACTGCGTCTGAGAAAAGGACTTTTTAATCAGGTTGAATAACTGCCTTTCACCTTGTTTTTTCCCCTTCCCCTGTGCCTTGTAGGGCACTCTGCGTGGTTTTGTTAAATAAATAGTTTTTTCTTCACTTCCATCTAAGAGGTTCTGTTGTGGGTGGGGGAGGGGGTGTCGGGGCCCTTCGCTCTCGGAGGAGAGAGTCTTATCATTAACCCGGGACAGATTCAAAATCCTCCAAGGACAAAGGAGGCTGGGACAGGAACAAAAAGAAGCAATTTGCCAACTCCCAAAGACACAAATGGTAAGAGAGTTGTGTGCCTTTGTCAGGATGGTTGGATGGTGTCACCTGTGGATCAACGATTATGGGTTGCAAGTAAAGCCACTGTATGAGCTCTTGAAGACAGCTCAGAAGGACTTTATAGTCTGGACTGATGATTCATGGGCTGCCTTTTTACAATTCAAGTGAACCCTTATGTGGGCCCCTGCTTTGGGGCTCCCAGACCCCATGCAGCCATTTGAACTATTTACCTATGAAAGACAAAACACAGCACTGGTAGTGCTGTAGCAGTTCCTCAGGGAACAGAGGAGAGCTGTGGCCTACTTTTCAAAGCGACTAGATAATATCAGCCAAGGCTCACCTAGTTGTCTGAGGGCAGTAGCAGCTACTATTCTCTTGATCCAGGAAGCTCAAAGACTGACTTTGAGACAAAGCATTGTCATTTATGTAATATATATGGTGCAGTCAATACTCAAGCAAAAAGGGAGCCACTGGCTATCTCCTAGCTGGATGCTAAAATACCAGGTAGTCTTGCTGGAGCAAGATGATGTGACACTCAAAACAATTTCTATCATTAACCCTGCTATGTTCTTATCTGCCCAACAAGTGGAAGGAACCCGAGAGCATGATTGCTTACAGATTATAGAAGAAGTTTATTCCAGTAGATGTGACTTAGGAGATAGCCCCTTGGAAAAACCTGATTGAGAATTGTTTACTGATGAGACCAGCTTTGTGTGGAATGGAAAATGACTATCAGGATATGCAGTGATTACATACCATGAGTTAATTGAATTAGGGGAGTCCCCTCCAATGTTTTTGCCCAGAAAGCAGAACTAATTGCACTCACTCGAGCTTTGGAATCGAGTAAAGGAAAACAAGTTAACATTTGGACTCATTCAAAATATGCTTTTGGAGTGGTACATGCACACAGGGCCATCTGGAAAAAAGAGGCCTTTTGACATATCAAGGCACATCAATAAAAAATGTAAAACAAATATTGGATTTGCTTGAAAGCATCCAGAAACCAGCGTAAGTTGCCATCATGCATTGCGAAGCACACCAAGTGAATAAGACCAAACCGGAATTGGGGAATCATTTAGCCCATAAGGCTGCCAAAGAGGTTGCAGAAAAAGGCACATTAGAAAACAAAGTTTTATCTTTAATCCCCTTGCCAGAGATACCTCTCCCAGTAGAGAAACCAGAGTATAGTGCTAGGGACTGTCAATTAATTGAAACCTTAGAAGTGAAATTTGATCCACAAGGCTGGGCAGTTATCCCAACCGGGGAAATAGTACCAGGACCAATTTTGCATGAAATAGTGGATCATAAACACGAAGCCACTCATTGGAGTGCTGAAAAACTTCTGAAACATTTGCAAAAATCTATAATTGGGTCGAAAATGGCTTAGATTGTAGAATCAAGAATCCAACAATATATATGCGGCGTCGCAGCCTCGTGTTTCACAGACAGGCACCCCACGCTGCACAGAGGGGAGCCGTCTGGAGCCGAGACACGCCGGGGCACACGTGGCAGTGGCAGGGCACTGTGGCAGGCAGTGGCGTTCAGGGGATGCGAGTCGTCATGGAGGCGCGGCAAACAAAGAAGTGCAGGATCGCAGTCTGGGGTTCCAAGGGAGTTTATTAGGATCCACGGGCACAGGGCGAAGGAAGGCGAAGAGGGGCGGAAAGTGAGGGGTGGGGAAGGTGCAAGGAACCCAGAGACTGCGAACCCCGAACAAAGGGGGTGCAGAGGATTAAAAGGGAAGGGAAAAGGGGAGTGGTGAGCTCTGAAGAGCCAACCAGGGAAAGCTAGAGGGGGAGAGATAAGGAGGGGAAAAGGGGTTACAACCAATAGGTACAAAGCAGGGGAGGGTACAAACTCAGGAAACCAATAATACACTGAGCTAGGGAGAGATTTCTAGAACATAAACCATATACAGAATGGGGGCGGGGGAGAGCACAGGACCAATAATCTCGTGCTAATATGCATACCCTAAATCCTGCTAGCACACTGGAACATATATAGTTTGTAAAAGAAATAACCCCAATGCGGCTAACAAAGTAGTGCTAGGAGCCAAAAAATCTGGAAATGTTTCAGGGGAATATTGGCAGATTGATTTTACTGAATTGCCCAGGAAGGGGGGTATAAATACCTCCTAATTCCGGTGGATACCTTTTCTGGGTAGCCAGAAGCATTCCCTTGTCACACCAACCAGGCTAGGGAAGTGACTAAAATATTGTTGAATCAAATAATACCTAGATTTGGGGTACCTTTGGGAATGTCATCAGACAGAGGTTCCCACTTCATTGCAGAAGTAGTACAACAGATTAGGAAAGCCTTGGGAATAGCTTGGGATCTTCATATTCCCTATAGGCCCCAAGCTAGTGGCAAAGTAGAACAAATGAATTATACAATCAAAGCGCAATTGGGTAAGATATGTCAGGAAACCTCCTTGACATGGGTGCGAGCCTTACCTGTTGCTCTACTTTGAATTAAAATTCAGCCATGGGGCACCAGCAAAATAAGCACCTATGAGCTGCTATGTGGTTGACCCTACCAAGTACCACACATTCCAGGAAACACACATGTAAAAGCAGGGGTCAATTTGAATAATTATGTAATTTATTTTGGTAAAACTTTACAGAATTTGCAGTGAGCAGTGGTGATCTCCAGACTGATGGGATTGGACACACCAGCACATGAGTTCCAACGAGGAGATTGGGTCTACCTGAAACACTGGGGAACCACTCCATTCCAGCCAGAGAGGAAGGGACCTTTCCAAGTACTATTGACAAGTTTTACTGCATTGAAACTGGATGGAGTAAAATAGTGGATACATTATTCCAGAATTAAAAGAGCCAGACCCCTGCAGGTAATCGAACAGTTGTCTGAGAAACTGATGCCTGATGGTTTTTTGTCCTTTCTCTTTATACTCTTTTTATACCCTTTTTATACCCTTTTTATACATTTTATACCCTTTCCCATTCCCTGTACCTTAGCCCTACATACTTATAACCCTTGTACTCTGATATTGCCTGGTTCAGGGTTCTCTGGGGAAGACAAAACATCCCTACTATCTCAGAACAAGAGGCTCCAACCTTGAACGGAGCCTCCTCTCTGGAACATGTTTTTCTAAACTAGATTGTAGCCTCATTTGGGGGGGTGTCTTGGTTTTGAAAGACAGGTGTCTGCCAAGAGAGGTTGAACCTTCCCCTAGAGCAGAGGATGTGATTCTCTTCCCCTCCTCCCTCTGAATTATTTAATTTTGTAAATCAAGGGCTTTCAGGCAAAGGTATGGGAAAAAGGAGTATCAGTTCTTTACTAGTATCTATAAACAAACAATAACAATAATAGCAAACCATAACTAGAACCAGAAAACCAAACAGCAGATAACGTGAGCTGCTGAACTTTCTCCCGTGTGGTGTAATCACGGTTGCAAGCAGCAGGGGCGCTGTTGAGCTCCCGGCCGGCCAGGGCAGGTGCGATGACTCCGGAGCGGCTGCAGGTGGCGCTGTGGCGCAGGGTCAGGTCACTGTCCGGCAACTGCAATGGCGGACGGGCTGAGGAACACGCAGCGCAGCAGGAACAGCTCAGGGCAGCGAGGGAACAGGGCAACAGGAGCGGGCGCTCTCTCTCTCTCCGGCCAGCGAGAATTTCTACAGTCACAGCAGACGCTGTGGTCTCATGCGGCAGAGGGCGGGGGCAAGCAGCAGAGGCAGCCGGACTCTCCCGGCAGCAGCCACGAGGGAACGCAGCCCGGGGCGGGGGGAAACGTGCCCCTCCCCGTGAGGAGAAAAGTTGAATCAAAGCTCACCCAGCCAGGAGGGAAGAGAAGCAGGGCACAGTTGGATCTCCTCTGGTAGCAGCTGGAAAGCCAGGAGGCAGCAGCCTCTCCCCTCAGCGTCCGAACCACGAGAGAGCCTTCCCAGGGCCGGCTCTCCCTTACCTTGCCCTGCCCAAAACCTAGCCATTGTCTTTTACAAAAGGCTTGATCACTCTGAACATCGGACAATTTGTTGCTTGGTAACAGGAATGGGAAGAAATTCTCAACCCCCGACATAATCCACCCCGAATTTTTTCCCATTCCAACATGTTACATTGAGCTTAAACATTTAGATTATATACACACATGCATTACTCTAATTATATACATATATACATACAGATATGGATACACGCACAGTGTTATGGACAATTCAACCCCAACTAAGGTCTCCCTGAGGTATGCATCGTGCTTCTCCATCCTTTTGCATCACCCACCAGGTACACCCTGGACCCTGAGCGAAAACAACCCCACGGGTGGGTCTGTCTTTGCCTGAGGTAGAATCAATCCAAACAGTTTTCCCTAGCATGCCTCTCATGTGTACCACTGGAACTTTATCCCCGTCTGCTGTTTGCAGGGGTTCAGATTGAGCAGGGCCAGCTCGGTTGGTGGAACCTCGGGTGTTAACTAGCCAGGTGGCCTTGGCTAAATGCTGTTCCCAACCTTTAAAAGTCCCCCCGCCTAAAGCTTTCAAGGTGGTTTTTAGCAGACCATTGCATCGCTCCACTTTGCCAGCAGCAGGTGCATGATAAGGAATGTGGTACACCCACTCAATGCCATGTTCCCTAGCCCAGGTGTTTATGAGGCTATTTTTAAAATGAGTCCCGGTGTCTGATTCAATTCTCTCAGGGGTACCATGCCTCCACAGGACTTGATTTTCAAGGCCCAGGATGGTGTTACGGGCAGTGGCGTGAGGCACAGGGTAGGTTTCCAGCCACCCAGTGGTGGCTTCTACCATTGTGAGCACATAGCGCTTGCCATGACGGGTTTGAGGCAGTGTGATGTAATCGATCTGCCAGGCCTCTCCATACTTATATTTAGACCACCTTCCACCATACCACAGGGGTTTCACCCGCTTGGCTTGCTTGATGGCAGCACATGTCTCACAATTATGGATTACCTGGGAGATACAGTCCATGGTTAGATCCACCCCTCGGTCTCGTGCCCACTTATAGGTGGCATCTCTGCCCTGATGGCCTGAGGCATCATGGGCCCATCGAGCTAGGAACAGCTCCCCCTTGTGTTGCCAATCCAAATCTATTTGTGACACTTTTATCTTTGCAGCTTTATCCACCTGTTCGTTGTTTCGGTGTTCCTCATTAGCTCGGCTCTTGGGGACATGGGCATCTACATGATGGACTTTCACAGGTAGTTTCTCCACCCTAGCAGCAATGTCCCGCCATTCATTAGCAGCCCAGATTGGTCTTCCTCTACGCTGCCAGCTGGCTTTCTTCCACCTTTCCAGCCAACCCCATAGAGCATTGGCTACCATCCATGAATCAGTGTAGAGGTAAAGCTTTGGCCACTTCTCTCTTTCAGCAATGTCCAGGGCCAGCTGAACGGCTTTGAGTTCAGCAAGTTGACTCGATCCCCCCTCTCCTTCTGTAGCCTCTGCGACCCGTCGGGTGGGGCTCCATACAGCTGCTTTCCACTTCCTATTTGCCCCCACAATACGACAGGAACCATCAGTGAACAGAGCGTAGCGTGTTTCATCTTGTGGCAGTTGGTTGTAAGGTGGAGCTTCCTCTGCGCGAGTCACTTGTTCCTGCTCCTCTTCATCCGTGAGGCCAAAGTCTTCACCTTCGGGCCAATTTGTAATTATTTCTAAGATCCCAGGGCGATTCGGGTTTCCAATACGGGCGCGCTGTGTGATGAGAGCAATCCATTTGCTCCACGTGGCATCGGTGGCATGGTGGGTTGATGGAACCTTTCCCTTGAACATCCACCCCAGCACTGGCAGTCGGGGTGCAAGGAGAAGTTGGGCTTCCGTACCAATTACCTCTGAGGCGGCTTGGACTCCTTCATAGGCTGCTAGGATTTCCTTCTCGGTGGGAGTATAGTTGGCTTCAGACCCTCTTTAACTTCGGCTCCAGAATCCCAGTGGTCGTCCTCGAGTCTCGCCAGGCACCTTCTGCCACAGGCTCCAGGACAGACCATTTCCCCCGGCTGCAGAGTAGAGTGTCGCTGTTGAGCAGCTAGCAGAGTAATGAATGCATCGGTTCTCAGTGGCAAGAAGGAATGACCTTTATTGTTTTGATTTCATCACATTTATAGAGTTCTCAAAAGTCACCCAGATTGGTCAGTTAGAAGCCTTCCCCCAGGCCTGATTGGCCAGGCCTGCACTGTCCAAGTTCTGGGACACTGTTCCAAAACATCCAAACTTTATCTTTATTTACAAAAACACAAGAAAACTTCCCATGGGAAAAACTGTGCTAGCCACAGTAGAGCACATTCTTCACTTCTGGTCCTGTCCTGACTGGACCAAGGGCTACTGCATGAGCGATCTCCTGCTTGATCTGAGCGAAGGCTTGTTGCTGTTCAGGGCCCCAGTGGAAATCGTTCTTCTTGCGTGTCACCAGGTAGAGAGGACTCACAATTTGGCTGTACTCGGTGATATGCATCCTCCAGAAACCTATGGCGCCTAGGAAGGCTTGTGTCTCCTTCTTGTTGGTTGGTGGGGACATCGCTGTGATCTTGTTGATGACTTTGGTAGGAATCTGACGTCGGCCATCTTGCCACTTCACTCCTAGGAACTGGATCTCTTGGGCAGGTCCTTTGACTTTGCTCTTCTTGATGGCGAAGCCGGCTTCCAGGAGAATTCTGATGATTTTCTCTCCTTTCTCAAACACTTCTTCCGCTGTGCTCCCCCACACAATGATGTCGTCGATGTACTGCAGATGTTCCGGAGCCTCACCCTTTTCCAGAGCAGCCTGGATCAGTCCATGGCAGATGGTGGGACTGTGCTTCCACCCCTGGGGCAGTCAGTTCCAGGTATACTGCACGCCCCTCCAGGTGAAAGCAAACTGAGGTCTGCACTCTGCTGCCAGAGGAATGGAGAAAAATGCATTTGCAATGTCAATAGTGGCATACCACTTTGCTGCCTTGGACTCTAGCTCATACTGTAGCTCCAGCATGTCTGGCACAGCAGCACTCAGAGGTGGAGTCACCTCATTCAAGGCACGATAGTCCACAGTCAATCTCCATTCTCCGTCAGATTTGCGCACAGGCCAGATGGGGCTGTTAAAGGATGAGTGGGCCTTGCTGACCACCCCTTGGCTCTCCAGCTCACGGATCATCTTGTGGATGGGAACCACAGCATCTCAATTAGTCCTGTATTGCCGGCGGTGCACTGTCGAGGTGGCAATTGGTACTTTTTGGTCCTCCACCTTCAAAAGTCCGACTGCAGAAGGGTTCTCTGATAGACCAGGCAAGGTGTTCAATTGCCTCACGCCCTCTGCCTCGACAGCAGCTATTCCAAAAGCCCACTTGAGTCCTTTCGGGTCTTTGAAATAGCCGTTACGGAGGAAGTCTATGCCCAGAATACATGGAGCCTCTGGACCAGTCACAATGGGATGTTTTTGCCACTCCCTCCCCGTCAGGCTCACCTCGGCTTCAACCAGGGTCAACTGCTGTGATCCCCCTGTCACGCCAGCAATAGAAATAGATTCTGCTCCCGTAAGTCCCGATGGCATTAGGGTACACCGCGCACCTGTATCAACTAGTGCTTCATATTTTTGTGGCTCTGATGCGCCAGGCCATCGAATCCACACAGTCCAAAAAAACACGGTTTTCCCGTACCTCTACCTGGCTAGAGGCAGGGCCCCTCTAGCACTGGTCATCATTCCCTTCCTGGTCATACATTTCAGAGGTTCCTTCAAGGGGATCTGACCCATCATCTTCCCTTCTACTGTACCTAGCAGGTCGGCCACGGGAAGCTGAGGCTACCTTCACTTTAGCAGAGCCCCCTCGGCCAGCATTTCCCTCCTTAAGCTGACGCACCCGTGCTGCCAGGGCAGTAGTGTGCTTCCCATCCCACCTCCTCATGTCTTCCCCATGGTCATGCAGAAAAAACCACAACTCAGCTCGTGGGGTGTACCCTCTCTCTCTAGCTGGGGGACGTCGGGCTCTGGTATTGGGGCCTGTGACTCTCACTGGTGCCACATTGATCCTCCTCACCTCGTCCCTAATCTCCTCCCTCAGGTCCTTCATCTCCTCTTTAATCTCCTTCCTGAGGTCTTTAACCACAGCAGAGACCTGAGCCTGCGTTGGGTCACTGATCACACTTGCATAATACCTGAGCCTGTCAACTATTGAACCCACCGTCTCTCGATTGCCAGCAACATTAATAGTTGCAAGGAAAGGGGCATGATGGTCTGGCCCTCGCCTTATAAAGCTCCACATCATTGGCGTGGTGCACCTGACCTTATCAGGGTCATTTTTGTGCTGTCCATCCCCCCCAAAGAGCATCTCCATTATGGCTGCTTCTCTCAGCCGTTGGATCCCTTCCTCAATGGTCTTCCAGGTCAATTTACGGTAGGGATCCTGCATTTGGTCTTTGTTGTCAAACTTCTCTCTTACACCCATTAAAAGCCTCTCCCAGAGAGAAAGGGGCCCTGTCTCCCTTGCGAACACTTTGTCAACACCCGGGTCTTGGGCCAAGGGTCCCAAATTCCTTGCTTCATTATTATCCAGCTGCACTCCTCGACCCGTAAGGTCCCAAACCCGAAGTAACCAGGTTTGGAAAGCTTCGTGCGTCCGTCTCTTAACATCATCTCGCAGATTACGGAGAGTATCAAAGTTGAAGGACTCAGTGATGATTATGGGCTCAGATTCTACGGCTGGTTGTGAGGGCAATGGCTCCCCATCATCATTAACTGGGCGTACTGATTTGGTCTTATACTTTGTACGCACCAGAGGGGCAACTTTGGCTGGCTGTGACTGCTCTTGGGATTCAGCTGGAACCTGGGTGGTTGTAACATCTGTGGGTTCCACTGCTGCACCATCAGACTCTTTCCCTTTGGGGCAAGGAGAGGGTTTTACACCTGCTAGGGAGATGTATTCCTTCAGCAGCTGGTGTATTCTGTGTATCATCTCCTCCACTAGCACCCCCACCCATTCTGGACGGTTTGTTTCTGAGGCAGGCTGTTGGACAGAGTCAGGCTGTGGGGTATCCCCAGGCTCTGCGACAGCCTTGGGCTCTGTGGCTGCATCCCTATTCCCTGGCACAGGTGTTGGAATGGTTACCCAGGGTATTTTCACCTTATCCCGGAATGTAAGGTAGGATAAACCTATCAGCCACAGCAACACCAGGCACTGTATGATATCATAAGCATTTAGAGAATTTCCAAACCTTTCGAGCATTAGTTGAGTAGGCCCAAAGTAATGAATAAAAGGTTGAGAGAAACCTTCTCCTGGTGTTATCTCCTCACAAAAGGTACCATTACCAAATAAACTCCAAAAACATGTACTGACGGTGTCAAAAAACTGTAGCCATGTGCCTGCCGTTAAAATGAACTGAAAGATCCAGAAGTTCTTCACCCTATTGGCCCATTGTGCAAACTGGATGACAGCCACAATAACCTTAGTTATAGGACCCATGTTTAGGTAGGGAGCTGCAAATGGGAAAAATGTGGTCACAATTATGTGCCAACCAAACCAGGGTATACTCAGCATAGTACCACTTAATGAGATTTTCATGTTCACCACACTAAAATAGGTCTCACAGAAACTGTTATTCCTTTTTCTTCCAATGCCCTCGGGCCCCACGTTGGGCACCAAGATCTGTCTTGGTTTTGAAAGACAGGTGTCTGCCAAGAGAGGTTGAACCTTCCCCTAGAGCAGAGGATGTGATTCTCTTCCCCTCCTCCCTCTGAATTATTTAATTTTGTAAATCAAGGGCTTTCAGGCAAAGGTATGGGAAAAAGGAGTATCAGTTCTTTACTAGTATCTACAAACAAACAATAACAATAATAGCAAACCATAACTAGAACCAGAAAACCAAACAGCAGATAACGTGAGCTGCTGAACTTTCTCCCGTGTGGTGTAATCACGGTTGCAAGCAGCAGGGGCGCTGTTGAGCTCCCGGCCGGCCAGGGCAGGTGCGATGACTCCCGAGCGGCTGTAGGTGGCGCTGTGGCGCAGGGTCAGGTCACTGTCCGGCAACTGCAATGGCGGACGGGCTGAGGAACACGCAGCGCAGCAGGAACAGCTCAGGGCAGCGAGGGAACAGGGCAACAGGAGCGGGCGCTCTCTCTCTCTCCGGCCAGCGAGAATTTCTACAGTCACAGCAGACGCTGTGGTCTCATGCGGCAGAGGGCGGGGGCAAGCAGCAGAGGCAGCCGGACTCTCCCGGCAGCAGCCACGAGGGAACGCAGCCCGGGGCGGGGGGAAACGTGCCCCTCCCCGTGAGGAGAAAAGTTGAATCAAAGCTCACCCAGCCAGGAGGGAAGAGAAGCAGGGCACAGTTGGATCTCCTCTGGTAGCAGCTGGAAAGCCAGGAGGCAGCAGCCTCTCCCCTCAGCGTCCGAACCACGAGAGAGCCTTCCCAGGGCCGGCTCTCCCTTACCTTGCCCTGCCCAAAACCTAGCCATTGTCTTTTACAAAAGGCTTGATCACTCTGAACATCGGACAATTTGTTGCTTGGTAACAGGAATGGGAAGAAATTCTCAACCCCTGACAGGGGGGAATAATTAGAATAGGGGGACAATTACTTCATTTGTTAAGTTTCTTATTGGGGAATTTTAGATAGATATGCTAATTTGTGAGGTCCATAAAATTGCATACGCATTGTACCCAGTGTGCTTTGTCGGCGTGGTTCCACCTTTGACAAGGGGGCACCTGGGATCCTATTAAAACCAAGGTAATACCCTTTTTCCCTATATTGCTGTGTCTGTGTCTTATTTTTACCAGCTTTTAAGGCATCAAAACAAACAAGATGCATAAATTTTATTTTGCCATCGAAGTGGTAGAGTGTCTAGAGATATCCAGGAAATCTGGAGACAAATCCAAATTTTAGAATGCACAGCTCAAGATGACACGTTCTGAGAATTTGAAAAAATCTGGACCAAATTTACTTCATGGTTACTCAGCTGGACTTGATTAAAACATCTGTTTATAATCATCGCCATAATACCTGCGGTATGTGTTTTAGCTTGCAACAAGATTAAGTGTTATAGCTCTTGTTATGCCTTATGCTATAAAATGAAATATAGATATTAAGAGACTAGTACCCATAAAGAACTTCATCTCAAGAAAAGGGAGGACTTGATAAGGACAGTAGAACAGAACTGCAGTTTACTCTGATAAGGACAGTAGAACAGAACAACATAGCCTTGGAGAAATAGATAAAAGATGTAACTTAGGCAAACAGAAGTCATGCAAAATGCAAGCAGGATGCCAGCTCAGCTCTGCAAGGCTGGCAAAGAAAAAGTTATACAAAACAGCAATATTGCTTTTACTCAAAAGCAGGGGTCGAGGAACAGCTACCTAAAAAGGACACTGGACATTGAAGACCCCCAAAGAACCATATAAGGACTGTGACTATGTAAACTATACATATACATCAAGTAAGCAGGGATAGCTAATGAATATGTAATCAGTGTGTATGATAAAATCACTGTTTACCTGACACTCAGGGCACTTGATTAGAGGAAGGATCCTCCTAGGGGCGAGCATGCTGCAATAATGCCTGCTTTCTAATACTCAAAATTGTGTTAGAAAGTTTCTATCCAACTGATTTTGGTGTCAAGAGCTCCACGTGTCTGTTCCCCATTTTTAATGGGACCCAGCACCCCCTCACCCCTGCTTCCATGAACTGGGGTAAAACACAGAGGTTCTGCTTGTCTCCAGGTCTTAAAGAGACAGTAAACAAACTTGTGCATGTTGATGTAGAGACAAATATGGAATACATGATTTTGGCTCACCCCTAATTCTAAACTCCACCTCATATCCCTGTAACCAAGACAAACTCACATTTTGAAAGGCAAAAAATGAGATATTTTATTTCATGCATCTACTAAGAACACTTAATACGGTGTATTGGGTTTGCATGGCCTGGTTTTGGTAGTGGGGGGGCTAAAGGGGTGGCTTCTGTGAAAAGCTGCTAGAAGTTTCCTCTATGTCCAGCAGAGACAATCCTTGGAGGCTCCAAAGACGGAAGTGCTGCTGGCCAAGCCTGGGCCAATTAGAAATGGTGGTAATGCCTCTGTGATAACAGATTGAAGAAGAAAGAAAAAAGAGTTGTTGTGCAGTTGTTGCCAGAGAAGAGTGAGGTGAGAACATGTGAGAGGAACAACTTATGCAGACACCAAGGTCAGGGAAGAAGGAGCGGGAGGAAGTGCTCCATGCACTGGAGCTGGGATTCCTCTGCAGCCCATGGTGAAGACCATGGTGAAGCAGCTGTCCCCCTGCAGCCCATGGAGGTCCACAGGGATGCAAAGATCCACCCACAGCCCATGGAGGAGACCCATGCCAGATGAGGTAGATGCCTGAGAGGAAGCTGTGACCCCGTGGGAGACCCATGGTGAGAGTAGTCCCCACTGGAGCAGCCTGTCCTTGAATGACTGCACCCCTTGGAAGAGTGACCCATGCTACAGCAGTCTGGGGAGGACTGTTGCCCATGGGATGGATTCACATTGCAGCAGGTCGCAGGGAACTGTTGCTCTTGAGATGGACTCGTTGGAAAAGTTCACGGAGAACTGTCTCCCGTGGGAGGGACCCCATGATGCAGCAGGGGAATGACTCCTCTCCCTGAGTGGTGGGAGAAACCACAGGTGATGAACTGACCATAACCCTTCATTCCCTGTCTCCCTGTGCCACTGGGGGAGGAGGTAGAGATGGGAAGGAGGGAGGGTTGGAGGGATGTTGTTTTTAAGGGTTTATTTTATTTCTCATTATTCTGCTCTGATTTTGATAGTAATAAACCTAATGAATATCTCTAAATTAAGCCTGTTTTGCCCATGATGGTATTTGATGAGCAATCTCTCCCAGTCCTTATCTCAACTCATGAACCCTTCATTATATTTTCTCTCCCCTGTCCAGTGAGCGAGCAGCTTTGGTGGGTGCCTAGCATCCAGCCAGCGTAAACCCACTATATATGGGAAAACAAATATTTAGCATTGAAAGGGACCCTGTCTGAATTGATTTCCGTGGCATGATGTAAATGTTCAGTTTTGTTGGTTTTTTTGGTTGATTGTGGTTTTTTGCTTTTTTGTTGTTGTTTGTTTTAAGATTCAGAATAGAAAAGATACAGCTTGCTTGAGGATTTCCCAATTTAGATGTTTGTGGTAGAAAAACCTGTTTAGGGTTAACTTGATTTTCTTTTTTGGGATGGGGGATTTAAGAGCAAAAACCAAATTGCATAAACTGTTGTATGAAATATGTATCTAGATGGTTAGGCTGGCTTATCTTTATTCTGGGATTTGTTTGTGCTGAGCCCCAGTGTCTCAGTTTAGAGACAAGTTTAGGAGAAAAACACTCTGGAATGAGTTTCCTCTAAAAAAAAAAAAGGGTTCAGAAGAGAGGGAGATGTCTTTACAAACAAACTATGAGGCCTGCTGGTAGATAAGGCCAGATACTGATAGGTGAAAGAAGCAATGGGAAGAACTGTAAATTCCATAGGAATTCCATAAATTGACACAGAGTCTTACTCCCCCAAGGCCATGTTAAATCCCTGGACTTAGAGAAAAAGAACAAAGACACAAAGAAAACAAAAGGGGGGGGGAAATGTACATTAGAAGGGGGTCTGTATTAGGTGATTAGGGGAGTCTGTACCTCTCAAGTACCTCAGCCAATGGGGAAAGAGAGAGGGAAATGTGGATGGAAAATTAGGATAAAAGGGGGCTGCGTCCTCTACCAGTTTGAGAGACCCCATGGGAAATGCCCATGACCTCTCCCTTTATTTGTGAATAAAGTTACAGGACTCCCCTGTCTTCTTTTTGGACATAAATCTCCAGTGTTTGTGGATTAATTTTCCTTACAAATTGGGGTCTCGTCTGGGAGCCTTCCACCGTCTGGGGGCCTTCCACCGTCTGGGGGCAGCAGGCAGCGAGCGGAGCTGAAGGCGCACCTCACCCAGTTTCGGTGATCAGTGCCCCTTGTTGGCGGCCAGCACTGGGTGAATGATTGGGTTCCTGAGACTGCCCAGGAGACAGACGAGTGGCGGACCAGGGGGGTTCGTGAAGAGTCAGCAGGGAGAACCACTGAAAATTTCACCGGTGAGTAAAATGGGATCTTCGAGGAACAAACTTGAGAGGGCACCTATGGAAGGTGGCACAGGTAAAACAGGGCACCTATGAAAGGTTGCAAAGGTAAAGCTGGGAGGGAGCCCCAGCAAAAGGGATGACGATCCCATAATACCCTGGAAGAGTCTTTTGGGGGAGAATGCTGAAGCTGTGGGACAGATTATGCAGTCTGCTGGAGGTAACTAAGGAAATAATGGTAAAATATTCTTATTTTGTATGGCCCAAGTATGATTTGCCAGAGGCTTAAATGGCCACCTTATGGAACAGATAGACCTCGGTTGTGTTGGATTACGTGGTTGTATTTAGAGAATTGAAAAGGATTGATTGAGAGGGAATGTGGATCAATATAGTTAAGGCAGGCAACAGGAGAAATCTATACATTAAGAAAGAAGGAAGAAGAGGGAAAAGAGGAGAAAGAAAATTAGTGAAGATTGGGATGTTTTTCAGCACCTTCCCCCATCTTGTCCTCCAATCTTGCAAGCTAACCCAGGGCCAGCTGCAGGTCCCTTGTATGCTCAACTTCCAGAGCAAAGGGACCAGGGAAATACTGTTCCTTCAGCTCCATCTGAGGATAATGACAGTGGAGGGGGAGGAGGGAAGCATATTGTATCACCCCCTAGAACTAGAAGGGGAACTCAGTATGGTACATCCGAAGCCCCTTGGACTCAAAAGACAGGGGTTCTCCAGATGCCACTACGCCAAGTTCCCTTGGGGGGTCAAGGGGGAGTTAGGATTTTCTTTTAGGGATTTTGTTTGGGTCATCAGCAAAACAAATGATTTTACAGAAGGCTCAGCAGCTGTGGGAGGATGACCACGCACGGGCAGCGAAGGCGGGGGGGGGGGGCTGGACACAATGTACCTATGGTGGATGATGCAATCCCTCAGGTGGACCCCCAGTGGGACCCAAATAATCAGGCCAATCTAGCTTGCCTACGAGATTACCGCACTTATTTGATTAGAGCAATCAAATCAGCAGCTCCCAGAACTACCGACATAGCTAAGGCTATGTCGTTAGAACAAGAAAAGCATGAAAGCCTCTCTCATTGGCTGGAGAGGATTAGAGATGCCTTGCGGAAGCATGGGGGGTTGGATCCTGAGGGACCAGCCTTTGACATGTTGCTGAAGGTAAAATTTGTTACTAAATCTTGGCCTGATATAAGGAAAGGAGTACAGAAGGATGAAGAGTGGCAGAATAGGCCTCTGGAAGAAGTGGTTAGAAAAACACAACACATATATGTAAAAAAGGATGAGGAAAAGGCAAAGGTGAAGACAAAGGTGCTGGCGGAGGCTTTACAGCCCTGGAGGAATAAACTGCAGGGTCCAAAGGGGCACCCGGGACAGAGGGGACAGGGTCACCCACAGGGAGGTGGCAGAGGCACTCCCTCCTCTGAGGGGAGAGCAAAACCCAAACAGCGGTTGGGAAGGAATCGCTGTGCCAACTGTGGGGCAGAGGGACACTGGAAGCAGGAATGTTCACAGAAACAGCTGAATCCTCAGGAGGAGGAAGTCCAGAGGATAATGGAGATGGATTGTTAGGGGTGTCAGGGGCTCCCATTATACCAGGGACCCACCACACTGGAGCCCTTGATAACTTTTAAGGTGTGCCTGGATCGAGAGGAGGTGTGTTTCCTGGTACACCCAGTGGCCTCTCGATCCACATTGAATTTTATCCTTAAGGGGGGGAAATTGTCAAAAAGATCTTTGATTATTCAAGGGGTGAGTGGAAAGGATGAGCAGGTGCACTTTATTCAACCACTACTTGTAGATGTGGGGGATAGGTTTGAAATGCATGGATTCCTGTTTGTTCCTAATTGTGATTGTAATTGACTGGGAAGAGATTTGATGGCTAAAGTGGGAATGCAAAATAGTATTGTGAAGAATGATACAGAGGCTAACACTGTGGTATCTTTGTGTAAAATGTCTGAGAAAGCTTATGCTAAAATCAACCCAGAAGTGTGGGCAGCCCCAGGAAATATATGGAAAATTAGATATGGAGCCTCTCCAAATTACTTTGAAGCAACCAGGACAAGTGGTGTCTAAGAAGCAATACCCTATTTCAAGGGAGGGAAGGAAAGGGTTGCAGCCTCTCATTGAGTCCCTGCTAAAGGCAGGTCTTTTGGAGCCATGTATGTCTCTCTATGACACTCCTGTCCTGCTGGTTAAGAAACCAGATGGAACCTACAAATTGGTGCAGGATTTGAGAATAATAAATGAAATCGTTAAACCAAGGCATCCCACAGTTCCAGATCCCTATACCATCCTGAATCAGATCCCCTCTTCACATCAATATTATTCAGTACTGGATTTGAAGAATGCTTTCTGGGGGTGTCCAATTAAAGAGGACAGTAAACAGTATTTTGCCTTTGAGTGGGAACAGGAGGAAGAAGGGAAAATGGTAAAACAACAATTGGTATGGACAATCCTTCCACAGGGATATACAGAGTCACCGGTTTTGTTTGGGCAAGCCTTGCATAAAATTGTGGGAATTCACAACTGGCCTGCCTCAGCTCACAAACACCGACCGTGTTACAAACAACCTCTTACCCATGAGAATCTTAGCATGGAAAGAGGTGAGAAGTAGAAAACAAGGCAGAAAAACAAGAAAGGAATTCACATCTGCAATAGGGAGGCTGTTTTTCACAAAAGATGTATGCTAGGAATAACTGACCAATAGTGTTGTGTAACAACAGGTTTAAGGGCCAATGGCCATATGGCACGAATGTTAGAAAATGGTATAAAAGAGACTTTGTAGCTATAAACATGGCTTGTACTTTCCATTCTATTTGGCCTGGAGTCGTGTCTTTGTATGTCATGCCCGTCTCGAACAGCAACAGAAAATATTAAGAGAATTTACTCTACCCTCAGGAGTTAGGTTGCTGCAGTACGTGGATGATTTGCTTTTCTCAGGGGATCAGGAAAAGGTGGTTGAAGAGGCTACTGTGAAGCTGCTTAATTTTCTTGCTAAAAAGGGGCTTAGAGTGTCTGAAAAGAAAGCACAGTGGGTAGAGAAAGAGGTTAAATATTTGGGACACATTTTGAATGGAGGTTTAATGTATATTGATCCAGAAAGAATACAAGGAATTTTACAAGTACCATTACCCCAGACTAAAAAAGAGTTATGGCAGTTTTTAGGGTTGGTGGGGTACTGCAGAGCATGGATTGAGGATTTTCCTGTTGTAGCCAGACCTTTATATGACTTTTTAACCCAAAGCAGTAGTAACATTGTCGTATGTACACCAGAAGGAGAGCAAAACTTTAGAAAATAAAAAGACAAATGGATTAATACCCCAGTCTTAGCTCTTCCAGACTCAGAAAAGGAATTTGAGTTATATGTGGATGTTAAACAGGGCCATGCTGAAGGAATTTTGGTACAAGAACATGGGGAAACATGGCAGTTTGTTGCTTACTTTTCCTAACTATTAGACCCAGTGGCCAGAGGTTACTCATTGTCTGCAGAATTGCACAGCCACAGCCCTGATGGTGACTAAAGCCTGTAGCAGTGAGGTTAGCCCAGATGAGCTTAGAGGCTGAAATACCTGATGAAGGCCCCTGGGTCTGAAGAGACTTTTAGCTCAGGGTGACAGAAAAATGTTCCCCCAAGACACCTTGCAACTAGCCTCCTAAATATGCAACAGGGAACAGGAGTATTGGCCCTTTGGAGTTCTCCTCCTCTTTATCCTTTTGGAGTTAATAGCTAGAATGTTCCTTCAACCCACGGTTTATTATTGGTTTTTAAAGTTCTGTAACCTCCCCCCTTGTACCCCTATTCCCTGGCTCCCCTGTCAATCCTGTATCCCCCGTGTCCCGGTTGGTTCTCCTCTCCAAACTCCTCCCATCCTTTGGTCCCTCTTAACCCCATGTTCGCTTCCGTTCTGCACTCTGCACCTCCGGATCCAGCCCCGTTCTGCCTCCCTATGACCCTTCCCGACCCCGCGGACCCCGTGCCGCCCTGCTGCACCCTAATAAACCCTGGATTTCTAAGGCACAGAGTCTGCATCTCCTAATCGCCTTGTCTCCTGCTCTTCTCTGTCGCAGAAACAACCTGCTTACTCGAGCACGCGGCATCCCGGCACCACCCGGCCCGGACTGTGTGGGGGTTCGCAGCGGCGACCCTTTTTCGTGGGGTTTCAGGGGTCCTGCCACTTTCCCCAGAGCGAGAAACTTCAGAAGCCCAAAAACTGACAAGAGGAGGATATTTGATTGTTAAAGTTTCACATCAAGTTAAAGCTTTGTTAACTGAAAGAGCCTCTAAGTGGATGATCAGCACTCAGTTATTACACTATGAATCTTGTTTAAAGGAACAGGAGGATTTAGAATTGAGAAGTGGGGAAGGGTTTAACCCAGCCTCTTGTTTGGGCAGCCCTGAGGAGGGGGTTCGGGAAGAAACCCATGACTACATTCAAGTGATAGATCTCCAGACCCCAGCTAGGGAAGATTAGCGAGACGCTCCCTGGCCTGAGGGAGAAAATGTGTTTATTGATGGGTCTTCAAGGGTGGTATAAGGAAAGCGATTTACAGGATACACTATCATAAATGGAAGGGAATTGAAAAAAGAGGGGAGGCTGCCACCCAAATCGTCAGCTCAGACAGCAGAGTTGTATGCACTTGTGAGAGCCTGTGAATTATATCGGGACAGGATAGTGAATATTTTTACTGATTCTAAGTATGCATATGGGATGATACATGCATTTAGGAAATTATGGGAAGAAAGAGGTTTACTAACTTGCAGGGGAAACATGTTACCTCATGAAAGCCTTATTTCTCACCTACTGGAGATGGTGAATTTACCAAAACAGGTGGCAATAATACACATTAGGGGACACCAGGCAGGGTGCTCATAGGAAGCAATAGGTAATAAACTGGCTGATGAAGAGGCTCAGAAAGTTGCACTGCTCCAAGAAATCTCTTGGATCTTCCCTTTACTCCCAGTAGTCCCACCACTCCCAGAGAAACTGTCTTTTCCACCAGAAGACCTTGAGATAATAATAAAAAGAGGGGAACAGCAGAAAGAGAGGATTATTGGTTTACAAGGAATGGTAAACAGTGGATACCAAAAGCTCTAGCCTTAGAAATATTAAAACAACTCCATGAAGCGAGTCATTGGGGCTCTCAAGAATTGGCAAAAGCCTTCTTCAAAATGTATGCTGCAGTGGGTCTTTTTGATCTAGGAAAATGAGCTATTGAGGGTTGTTTGATCTGTGCTAAAGCCAATAACAGGGTTACAAAGAAAACTGCCAGGGGAGGGAGGCCTTGGGCTGTACCTCCCTTCCAAAGATGCCAGGTGGATTTTACTGAAATGCCTCAAGTAGCAAGGTTTAAATATCTTCTGGTCAGCTAACAGGGTGGCCAGAAGCATTCGCAACTGCTTCAGCAACTAAAGGATCAGTCATTAAGGTATTTTTGTAACAAATAATTCCAAGAGATGGGATTGTGGAAGCAATAGACTCAGATAGAACTCACTTTACAGGAAAGATTCTTCAAGTGTTCATGGCTACATTAGGAATACAATGGAACCTCCATACCTACTGGCGCCCCTAGAGTTTGGGTCGGGCAGAAAGAATGAATGGAGAAATAAAGAAACACCTTTTGAAGCTGGTGATAGAAACTAAGATGCCATGGGTACAGCTTTTGCCCCTGGCTTTGGCTAGAATAAGGGCCAGACTGAGAGGAGATATTCCATTATCTCCCTTTGAATTAATGTTTGGAATTCCTTACCCTTGTAATTCTCAGCCTAGTGGGGGGGGGAGGGGGTTGGTAAATAAGTGATGTATATTTAAAACAATATGTGGCCCGGATACTGTGTCTTGTGAAATCTCTTCAACAGGAAGCTCGGCTGGCACAGACCCTGCCCTTGGACTTTGCTGTTCATAACATTCAGCCAGATGATTGGGTCCTGGTTAAGGTGTGGAAAGAAGCACCACTGGTGGCAAAGTGGCATGGACCTTTCCAAGTGTTACTGACCACAGAAACAGCTGTCAAGACAGCTGAACACGGGTGGACCCATCACACTTGGGTCAAAGCCTCTAAAGCCCCAGAGATATGGACACCTCAGCTGGAGGAAAAGGATGGGAAGACGTGACTGACACTCCGCAGGAGTGGACCGGAGCAGTAGCCAGTGCATCGACATCAGGGGAAGCCCTGTGTGCCTACCCACAGACTGCCTGCTGAAATAGTCCGTGTGGGCATCCCTCCTTTTGGATCTCCAGTCACTGGGAGGCTAATACTTGCTGTCTTTGTTTTATGTTAAGTGGTTTCTGTGCCTTCACTTGCCACAAGTGATGCAGAAGACCATGTAAGGATTAGATTAGGTGATTAGATTACACCATTAGAATGTTCTTAAAAATCTTACCTTTATATTGTCAGTTAGGTTTGGGCCAGAGGTGGGAGCATAGTTTTTTAAACCCTAGGAGAAGTAGCAAAAATCTTGAACCTCAGCAATTGTTGGGACTGCGAAAGGCCAGGAGGATGTGAAGAATGGCCATGGGTGGCTAACCCGGTTGAACCTAAATGGCGGGTCAGCACCCTGAGGTACGTAACAGAAAGGAATTTTGGGATGAGGAAGGAAGTCCAAGGCAAATACATTCTTCTGAAAAAGGCATTTTTTGTCTAAATAGAACAGGGGGCATATATGTGGGAAAAAGTGTTTGTGACTGGACTTTATCTTTTGGTTTAGACTGTTTGGCCCCCAAGTGCCCTCCTTATGATTGTTCCATGTATCAAGGCTGATGGAATCAAACACATGTTAAGCTCACTAATGGTAACTGGATAAAGTGTTCCTACCATAATTACTGAAGGGATTTTTAAGGCTGTAAAGCAGTGGGGAGGGACAGGGTTTTTTACCACTTATTTTTAACCTGCCCCTGAGATAATTCCACAAGTAAGACACGTTGTCCATGACTATCACTGGAAGTGGCAAGACCAGAATGGAACCAGAACCCTTTTTAGTAGGTTCTGGTCCAGATCTAACAAAACAGATCTGGGATGTAACTGTAGGTGGAAACCTCATGTGGGAGCTTGGAAATGCAAATATTTGGATTCCTGTGGTGGGGCAACTATTATTGGAGGACTGTTAGGTGCAGGAAAGAAGCTGTATTTTGACCCATCAATTGATTATGAGAATTGGAAAGGCCCCTTTGTGGGCTTTGAAAGGGCGTTATTGGATTTGTGGCCAACATGCTTATTGCTGGTTACTTCCATACTGGTCAGGAATATGTTATGTAGGGTATATTAATCCGTTGGTTTATTTTCTACCTCAAGTTCAGGGAAATCAGTTAGGAATCAAGGTATATGTAGAAGCAGCGGCCTGCTGGAGCCATCTAAAGAGCTCTGTGTAGAAGCAGCAGCCTGCTGCAGCTGTCCTGACCTTGATAAGCAACTCTGTTCCCCCTGGGAAAGCGCATACTAAAGGACTGAGTCTAGCCATATACTCCTGTGCGTGGATGCCTTTCTTACTGCCCAGAACGCTGGGTGGAAGTTGTGTTTGTGTGAATGACTGATAAGGGCAGAAATGTCTGTTCTATGGGTGTTTGGTTTGGTGTAGGCTGTTTTGTCTCTCCTGCTGCGCTTTCCCTAAACTTTCCCACAGAAGAAACATAAATACTGAAGTGTGTGTAATAAAGATGGATCCTGCTAGAAGAAGCAGTGGTCTCTGTTTGCTTTTTTCCAAGCTGCTGCAAAATGGCACCTACAATGGGACATGATCACTGAATCTCCGGCAGCAGCCACCGCCTTCGAACTGAGCCGTGCATGGAGGGGATCCCCAACCTTGAGTCTCTACTTGCTGAACAGGTGAGACGTGAACACAGAACTATGGGACAGGCTACATCCCACAAGCATAAGCTTTATTTAGAGATATTGCAGATAATTTTAAAAGAACAAAGATTTTAAACCCTGACAGTTAAGTTAGCTGCTTTATTAGTGTGGTTGAATAGCAATTCTAATGTATTCCTTCCCCCAGGCTGTCATTGACAGTATGTTAGTTATGTGGAAAGCTGTGTATACTGCTTTAAAAATTTTGCAGTCTGCTGAGCGCCCTCTTACAGATATTTATCCTTTTGATCCTGGTCCTATTAAGCCTGAGAAAAAGTCTGATCTTTATCCTCCTTTAACTCCCATAAAAGTTCAGCTGCTGTGTTTTCCGCTACAGCTCAAGTGTTAGCTAACTCTTATCCTCCTCTTCCCACGATTCCCCTACTTGATTTACTGCTTCAATCTCATTCACCTCCGTCATTAATAGAGGGAGATATTCCCATGTTATTGGCTATGCTTGTCAATTGTCAGCCTGAGAAACCCCCTCAGTATGATACTCCCCCCGCCTCCAAACTGATAATTTTGTGTTCTTTACGGGGGAATGGCAGAGCGGGCACTGGGTGGCACCAGAGTGCCTGCTTGGTGCAGTCCCTGCAGAAGCTGCCAAGCATTTGTGATTAACGGTTCGACCTAGCTATGTTAATTACCTGTAATCAATTGCATTAGACACCTAGCCCCCTGTTTCCAGATCTTCCTGTATTGCCAAATATTGTCCTGGATTAATGATAAAACTTTCTCTCCTCCGAGAGCGAAGGGCTCCGACACCCTCTCCCCCACCCACAACAGAACCTCTCAGATGGAAGTGAAGAAAAAACTATTTATTTAACAAAACCACGCAGAGTGCCCTGCAAGGCACAGGGGAAGGGGAAAACCAAGGTGAAAAGGAGTTATTCAACCTGATTAAAAAGTCCTTTTCCTCAGACGCAGCCTCTCTCCTCCTCCCCCCCCAGGGCCGGGTGGAGCTCCCTGAGAGCTCTGCTGTCCTCTGGCTCTCTTGGGTCTCCGGGTGGCAAAGCAGATCGAAGAAAAGGGGTCCAAACAAAGGAAAAAAATAAAAAGAAAAGAAGGAAAAAAATAAAAAACCGGAACAGAGCTCACTGCTCACTCCGACCGCTGTCCAGCGCGCAGTCTCTGCCGAGCGAAGAATCCTCCCCCGAAGCAAGGCTTGGGAAAAAGTTTTCAAAACAACCCGCGTTTCTCTCTGTGGCTAAATGCAGTTAAAGTGACAGGACCACATTTTTTCCTTGAGCATATAAGCCAACGATAGGGGATAAAGGATTATCATAACATCACTCCATGACACTATCTATGTTGAAAACAACCATAAAACCCTCATTAACTTAGGTGAAATTCCCTTAGTGGGAATTGCTGGGGTGCCCTAATTTAGTAACATTGGAGGAGTAAACAGAAGTTGGCTAAACAACCAGGCAAAATGTTCCTGGCTTGGGTAACCTGAAGTTCCTTTCCCCCCACTCTGTTCTCACTATCACTGCTTAACCTGAGATGTTCCACAGGTTTTCTTTTTCTGCTGGATTTCACTAGGACAGAATATTTCTCCTGGAGAGACCATATTTTGTATATTTTGTCTATTTTGTCTCTTTTCTGAGATTACAGGTTACAACAATTTTCAATCCAAATCTCTGAAAGGAAAACCCACTATATGACTGTTGTGGTTTGACCCTGGCCAAATGCCAGGCACCTATGACATCTGCTTTCTCCGCTCTCCCCTGCCACAGCTGGGCAGAGGAGAGGGAAAAAGTTAACACACAAAGGGCTCATGAGTTGAGATAAGGAACTGGGAGAAGACACACTGAGGGCAAAACAGGCTGAAACTTAAAGTTGCAAAGTGATTGATTGCTAACAAAATACAAGGAGGCAAATGAGAAGTAAAAATAAGCTCTTAACCATTTCTCTGCTTACCCCACTCCCTCCTTCCCACCAGCAGCACAGGGGGGCAGGGCATGGGGGTTTGGTCAGTCCATTACTGAGATCTTCTTCCGCTGCTCAGGGAGAGGAGTCATGCTCTGCATAGCCATGGGGTCCCTCCCACAGGAGGCAGCTCTCTGCAAACTCCTCCGGAGTGAGTCCAAATCTCACAAGCAGCAGCACACCTGAATCTGCTGCAACATGAGTCCCTCTTCCACGGGGTGCAGTCCTCCAAGGACAGGCTGTTCCATCTTTGGAGCAAGGCCTTTCTCTCCACTGAGACTCCCACTGGATCACAGCTTCCTTCAGGCATCCACCCACTCTGGCGTGGGCACCTCCCCATGGGCTGTGGGTGGATATCTGTACCCCCCCCATGGTCCTCATGGGCTGCAGGGGGACAACCTGCTTCACCATGGTCCTCACCATGGCCTGCAGAGGATTGTCAGCTCTGGCACCAGGAGCACCTCCTTCCCCTCCTTCTCCACTGACCTTGGTGTCTCCATGTTGTTTTCCCTCACATGTTCTCATCTACTCCTCCTCCTTCTCTGGCTAAAAAGAAGTGCATGCATCCATTGTTTTTATTTCTTCTTAAACATGTTATCACAGAGATGTAACCAACATCTGTAATTGGCCCAGCCTTGGCCAGTGCCATGTCCATCATCTCCAGAGCCATCCAGAACATTCACACAGAACACACAGGAGCCATCTTTGTGCCACTCCTCCCCCCCCCCCCCCAAAAAAAAAAAAAACTGGACCAAGCAAAACCAACACAATGACTTAAAACTGAAGGATTATTTTTTACAGGAACTACATATTTTTTGAAGCTGTCCCAGAATTAAAGATTTTTTTCCTCTGCCTGCAGACTACTAGCATCTGCTCTTGCGAATAAGGACTATTTACGTATTGAGAAGTCAGTTCTTCAATTGGCAGGTTCAATAGGTTTACCTGGAGTATTTCATTTGAACAAGTACTTATATGTTCCACTAAGTTTCATATATATTAGATTCCTTCTTGGAATATTTAGGGTGAATATTAACTGGACAAAATGTAAAGCCATGGCAATTAACTTTAAAGCTTGATGTCAAAACATTGAATGATTTACAAGAGTTACTGTGAGCGATTAACTGCGTAAGACCCACGCTAGTCATCAATTGAAACATTTATCTGCTCACTTGAAAGAAAACCCTCACTTCCCCATGTATGTTATCTGTGGAAGCTATTCGGGAATCAGTTATTATTAACTTGGGATTCTTTACTGCAAAAACAGACAGAATAGTGCCAGCTTTACCAGTTCGCTTGTACAGCTTTAATAAGACAATTTAAACCTGACTGTTTTGTCATGAAGACACATCATGGCATTTCAGACTAGTACACCTGCTCGGTGTCCTTGTTTTTCCTTAACACTTATAGATTGAAATTGACCGTGATATCAAAACAGTTTCAATGCAGTGATGGGCTAGAAAAGTGACTAAAGGTGATGCCATCTCATAAAATAGACTTGCCCAGTGAATATTGTATTCTCCACTCAGTCACTGATTTTCTATCCTTCCTTATTCTAATGGAAGAATGAAAAAGTTGCCATAGACAGTAGCACGCTCCTTCAAAATTAACTGTAACTGTGCCTTCATAGCTACCTGTATACATGCTTCAGTCTTATCTACCCACTGAACTCACAAAATTACACGGACGAAAACCATGGCAGTATTATATGATTATGTCCCTGATGTTTTGTCCTTAAGTATTTATAGCTTAACTCTATTGTAATGACAATCACAGACTACTATCTTATCATCTGCAAATGGAGGAAATTTTAAATGTCATCTACAAAAGCATAAAATGTTGTCATTTTTTGAGTACAGCTGCAAATTGCAAAGCCTGCAAACTTGTGCTTATATCAGAAAACTATTGACCAAGAGACGGGCATTTTCAATAATGTGTATAGTTACCATAAGCTATTCTCAAAAATTACTTGCGTAAAGTCACAACATATTTGCCACACCTTTATAATTTTTCCAGTAAATCCTGCAGAAATTCAACCCTCTAGAATTCCATGTTGCTGCTATTTCATTTATGACTCAGTTGTTTGCTTGCATATTGTTTGCTGATGTTTAACTGTTGTATGACAACTTTTCAGTAGCTTTCTTGTAACAATGGAGTCAAAACGAGTTAAATTCTGTTGTATCTGAAACTTTTAAAGTAACACTCTCAACATTGGATATGGTTTTGTTAAATTTAAGGCTCGACCCTGAGCCCACTGAAAAGATGCAAAGGCATCTAAAGCGACTACTTCACTGAATTAAAGGGGATTTTTTTTCACAGGTATACCTTGAACAGACTCTTAATGTCTGTGTGCATGCAAGTGTGAAAGTGCTGCAGCAAAAATACGAGGGATGTTGTTCTAGCTTCTTGAGTATTTTAGATTTTTACCTTAGGCCTGTAAGTAAGTTATTACTGAGTTATAGTAAATTCTATATAAATCAATTGCTAAATAGTTTAAGTTAAATTATCTATTAAGTGCTGTTCAATGTTAAGTGCTATTAAGGTTAAGTTTTGTTAAAGTTAAGTGATGTTAAGGTTAAGGTATGTTGCTTTTAAACTCTGTTAAGGTGAAGTTCTATTTGGGTTAAGTCTGTTAGATTTCAGTGTTGTTCAGTTTAAGGTTTATTAGTTTTAGATTCTGTTAATTTTAAGTTCTGTTAAGTTTAGGTCCTATTGAGATTAATATCTGCTAAGTTTCAGTGATGTTCACTCTAAGTTCTGTTAGATTTAACTTCTGCTAACTTTAAGTGATGTTGAATTTAAGTAGAATTACCTCTAATTTCTGTTGCACTATACTCATTTAAATTAAGAAATATAAAGTTTTTCTGTTTTAGAGATAAGGTGGACCCAACTGAAACAAATATGATGGAGAATTGGTAAGCAACTGTTTAAGAACATAATATAATAAGTCGTATAAAAATATGTGAAAATGTGGTTTATTGGACCCTTAATAATATAGAAAATTCTATGGGTGTAAATGTTCTACATTGGTTAATTAAGGTAACTATTCATAACAATCTTTGCAGTTTTATCTTCCATAGGTTGTACAGAAGAATAAGTACCAATTCCAAATTATGGATATTATTAATTGTAAGATGGTTGGTGCTTTCTTTCTTGCTTTTATTTTGCTTTATTGTCATATATGCATAGATGTGTAGAAAAATATGATCTCGGTTTTTTTAGAACTGTTATTCTTGCTGGATTAATGATTCTGAATTTCGTTAATGTCGTGGCATGAATTCTTAGAGCTTTTATAAAGGGAATTTATCCATAAGATCTTATTTGATGGTTACACCTATGCATTCCTTTGGTTGTTTGCAGTTTGTTCATGGTACCATTGCTTGTTTAGCTAAACATAAGTGACAACGCTAGCTGCTTTGGAAACTTTCCCATAACCTTGTGTAGTTATCTGCAAGAAATGTATCATTTTAAGAGACTTTCCCAACTGATATTAATAGAGGCTGCTTTGTAGGATATTTTAGGGAAACCCTCCCAGTTGAAGCCTAGGCTCTGGCCAAGCCCTGGTCCTGGCTGGTTGGGAAGTATGCCATCAGACCCAGGTGTTTCTGCACTAAAAATGTGAATGTTGACTTGCTGATTTGGGCTTATCAAAGCTGGACCTCCTTTCAGGGTAAACTTGGAAACCTTGCCCGGGAAAGGTTCTCCAGGTCCTCACTGTAAAATGGGGCTCCCTACTGATTGCAGACTGGATGACAGTAAAGTATTTAGGCAGTTGATGTATCTTTCTAAATCACTATCCTTTCTCTCGTGTAGTAATGATTACATGTATTGCCTTGCTTATTTTTGCTTGGTGCTAAGGCTGAGCATGTAGTAAGCTTCTTGTTTCATTACATACACTGTTTTACTTTTGCGTTGCTTTAATGTTCATAGTACGAGAAGCACATGTTATTTAAACAAAAAAGGGAGAAAGGGTATACATGTGTTCTACTTGCCAACAAGGACCTTTACAGCTTTACTACGAGACTCACAACAAGAAGGACCTTTACAGCTGTACTATGAGACTCCATAACTTGTGCTGTTTCTTTTGCTGATTTCTTAGGGAAAATCTCATTTAGTGTACCATCTCACAAACTCCTTCAGGCTCTGAACTCTCTCCCACTAAGTGTTAACTCCTTTTGTCATCTTAGCTCCAATTCCAAAAATACTGTAACTGTGTTTATTGTTCATTGTTGTATTGACTTATTTTCAGGCCTTTTAGATGCCACTGCATACACTGGTGAATCTGCAAAGGATGTTCGTTGCCTCCGTGCACTTCCAGCAAAGGGTCAGCTACAGAAAATTCACACTGATAATGGCCCTGCTTATCAATCTAATTCTGTTGCTACGTTTTCACAGATTTGGGCAATTCCAAAGGAGTGATGAACACCCCACAACCCCTCCTCTCAGGGGCTTGTGGGAAGAATGAATCGCACACTCCTACATCAGTGTGCAGAACTATGGATTCCTGTGAATCTTACACTAGACTGGGAAGGAGAATCAGAAGTCATGTATTTAAAATGCTTGTTTTTAAAGGAGTTCAAGCGAACTAAGAGATTTATTGCTTGGCCTATTGCCTACTATTGCTATTGCTGTATTAACAGAATCACTAAGAACAGCTCATGTAGTTCTGTAATGAGTAATTTCACAGAGGACCTTCAAATGCAAACAGCAATTGATCAACAAATACTGGCACACTTAGATACCCTTGTGTGGCAACACAGATTCTTTCCCATGGGAACTTTTCTCTTCTTCTTTCTATGTTTTATAAATAAAGTTTTTGTGTTATTGAAATGGTCTTTGGAGATAGGCGGTTCAAGCCTGGCCAATCGGCCTGGGGGGAGGTTTTGAATTGGTCCAATGCGAACGGCCCAATGATGTCTATATAAATTGTTAAAATAAATAATAAATTCAGAATCCCTTGATCACCTGAAAAAGCTCTTGACTCTTCACTCCGCTAGCGGTCCAACAGCGACATCTGATGACCACCGACATGTACTGCATGCAACAAAGGTACACTGCCCGTCCCGTCCTGAACCCCCCTCCCTCGCCCGCCCCGCGGCGTGGCTCGGTCCTGACATGGCGATGGGGTCTCCCATGCCAAAGGACGAAATTTTGCAAGCCTTTTTGGAGGACCCTTGGGGTGATCCAGCCGCGGCGAAGACGCTGCAGGTAGCCCGCGATTTGCTAACAAGGGTCTTGGAGAATGCAGTCCCGGGGGTCTGGGACATGGACATGGACTGTTCTTCCTGGCTCAGTGTAGGGAAGTCTCTGTACAAAGAGATGATATTTGGAGACCAGAAAACAATCCGCTTCCATGGAACATGGAGGGAAATTTGGGATGTGTTGAAGGGACAGGAATTTTACAATGCAGAGATTGAGGCTTTAAAAGGTCTAGAGTCTCTACTTTCGGTCGATGAGCGCCACACGAAAGATGCGCCGACTCAAACCGACCCTGACATCCCACAGTCAGCAGCAGATGGAGCCAAAAAGAGCAAATATACTTCTCCAAATGTCCTTCCTACACGCATTTATGTCCATCCGAATGACCAGCTGGCGGAGATGCTGAAGAAAGGGACACGGGCTGGCTCTGAGGCACCGGTGGTGGCGGGAGTCCCCCCTCCCCTGCCTCCGCGCAATAGCATGGCCCCGCCCCCACTCACCCCCACAAAATGGTGCTGATCTCCCCCCCCGCGGGTCGCCGCCGCGGGTCGCGGCGCCCGAGTGGGCTGTCTTGGGAGCGGGCTGTCTTGGGAGCGGGCTGTCTTGGGAGCGGGGACTGAGAGAGCAGAGATGGGTGACGTGGCCACGGCGCGGGCGGGACAAAAACATACCTCGGTTCCGTTTGGAACAGCCAGCCACACCGCCAGGGGCCCCAACCGCAGTGCCGGCTGGAGCCAGCGCGTGGGACTCCAGCGTTCCACTGGGCTCCAGCCACGGTCCCTGCGCGGCTTCCGGCTTCAGCCGCCATTTTGGCCAGGCAGGGACCGGAAGAGAAGCCTCCAGCGGGCGGTGCTTTCGCTGTGGGAACTTTGATTGACATTTCCACGGAAGCCATGCTGGGACAGGCTTCCTGTGGCTCAGAGATACGGGATTTTGAGCCTTTACCAGAGGAGCCTCCTCCATCTCGGCTTTTAAAGGATTTACTGGTGGCCGGAATCCGCTGAGATATGGCGGAGCTCTGCTCGTGGAAGGTCCAGTGCGCAGGCTGGACTGGGCCGAAAGTCCCCGCCTCAGGACCCCAGAAGGGGTCCGGGCTTCCTGCCGACGCGGCAGCCAACATGGCGGCGGTGGCGCGGGGACACCCAGGACACAAACAGGTACCGGTCCCTCTGATGGGTTAAGTGGCGGATGCAGCCTTGGCTCAGCGCTCTGACGCTGTGCCGGCGAGCTCGGCGAACGCGCCTGATGGCGCGCTGGTAATGCTGCCATCGTCTTGCCCTTCCCCCGACCCCATCACTGTGCAGTTTTTCGTCGCGGACACTGCGTCCGGCCAGACACCGTCCTTTGTGATAGGGCTCGCTGATAGCAAGGCTTTCGCAGATGATTCGGACAGTGACAAGGAAGGAATCCTCCCTCCTGGGCAGAAGCTCGCGCTGGTGGCGAAAAAGAAAAAGCATTGGGTTCTAAGCAACCCCTGGAGACGCTGCAGCGGCATGGGGATATTCCGCCCACGTGACTCCCTGCAGTTCTGGGAATCAGTCAAACAGGGCGCGCTGGATGTGGGAGACTGGGAACTTATAGAGAAAATAGGGATGCCAAAATGACGGGAGGGCTGCGAAACTGCTACGGCAGGTCAGGGTGATGCTAGCTTCCTACAAGGAGGCGCTCAGCCTTTTCCGGTGTTTGTGCCTGGCCTGGACTCGGAGGAGAAGAGCAGGCATGCCTCCATTGCGTGGAAGGTGGCAAGCGATTTGTCGTCCAAGGTCGCAACCCATGGCATCTGTACTCCGTGCGTCATGCAACTTCTTAGAGTGATAAATAGTGATTTGCTTGCTCCATTTGATATTACATATTTGGCTCAGGTATTGTTTCACCCCATGCAATACAGCGCTTTTGAGGACGATTGGAAAATGATGGTTGAAAAACGGATAAAGAACAATATGTCCTTGCTTTCTGAGGACCCTAGGCGCACGATTGGGGCTGATGTCCTCATGGGTAGAGGACATTTCACTAACCCCAATGTTCAAGCTGCTTGGGATCCTCGGATCCTGGAGCAAGCCCAACAGCTCGGTATGGGAGCCATTGTAAAAACTATAGAGATGATCACCCCACAAACACGATACTCAAAGATACAGCAGGGGCAATCTGAGCTTTTCCTGACATTTGTAGAGAAGCTAGCAGCAACTTTGGAAAAGCAGGTGGAAGATAATACACTGAGACAGATATTGTGCAAACAGTTGGCAAGAGACAATGCCAATGATGAGTGTAGAAGGATCATCAATGCCCTACCAGGGGATCCTTCAGTCACAGACATGGTACAAGCTTGTGCCAGAGTGCAGGCAGACAGTCATGGGAAATCCATTTTGGCTGCATTTCTGTCGCCTGGTTGGGAACCCCCTGATCAGGGACAAAACCAGCCCAAAGCTGGGAACAAACGGAAACAAGTCAAATCAAAGCAGAAGGAAAATTTGGAGAAAAAGGGAAATTCAGGGACAGAGACTCCTCAATGTAAGAGGTGTGGTAGGCCAGGTCACACTTCAGACTATTGCAGGTTGCAGTACCATGCAGATGGTTGACCCCTGTCAGGAAACGTGAAGAGGAGTGCAAAAAGGGGGATTTACCCCGTCATGACAGTTCCCCCAGAACAGGGTGACGACACAGGCCTATCTGGTCAATGTGGAGGCGGCACCAAAGGCTCAGCCCAAGTCAACACCTACACCGCAGCAACAGTCATCCTAGAATCTGGCGATGCCCATAGGATTCCCTTGGAAGTGTATGGACCCCTAGATCAGGGGGCTGGTGCACTGCTTGTGGCAGGGCCTGAGGCCACCAGCCAAAGGATCCTTGTTCTTCCAGAAGTCATAGATGCTGACTTCAAAGGCCAGGTTCAAGCTATGGTTTCCACATCAGACCCCCCCATCACCATTCCTTAAAAGACTCACATTGCTCAATTGTTGCCTTTTGAGTCTTCTGTTCCCAGGGTGGACCAGCAAGTTGGCAGAGGTAACAGCACTGAACTGCCGGGACTTCCGCAGGTCTACTGGGCTGCTGCCATCTCTAATGAGTCACAACATATGACTTGTACCCTCATCATGCCAAAAGCACGTCCACATCGAATTCAGATCTGAGGTTTGATCAATACAGGTGCTGATACAACGATCCTTTCCTCCACTTCATGGCCTCCTTCGTGGCCTTTATCCCCTGTGGGACCAAATATCATGGGGTTAGGAGGAACCACACAGAGCCGACTGAGTAAGCGACCTGTGTTGGTGAAGGACGCAGAGGGACACATGGCCTCCATTCGGCCTTATGTCACTCCAGCTCCAATTAACCTCTGGGGATGGGACGTGTTGGCAGCTTGTGGGGTGCGAATCACGACAAATTTTTAATAGGGGTCACTGTGTGCAAGGGCGCACCATATTCCACACTATCTCTGCGATGGCTGACAAAAACACCCATATGGGAACCACAGTGGCCCCTGCCAAAGGACAAATTAGTCACCCTTTGTCAGCTGGTTCAGGAGCAACTGCAACAGGGACACATTGAGTCTTCTACCAGTCCCTTGAACACCCCGGTTTTCATGATTAAGAAAAAATCGGGGAAATGGAGACTGTTGCAAAATCTCCGAAAAGTTAATGCAGTGATGGAAAGTATGGGGAGCATACAGCCTGGCATGCCCTCACCTACGATGATTCCCACAGGGTGGGAAATCTTGATCGTTGATTTGAAGGATTGTTTTTTCACAATCCCTTTGCACCCCAATGACAGGCCAAAATTTGCCTTTACCGTGCCTGCAATTAATAATGCTGAGCTTGTAAAGAGATTTCAATGGAAAGTGTTACCTCAGGGCATGAAAAATAGCCCAACTATCTGTCAATGGTATGTCGTTCAGGCCTTGTCCGGAATCTGTGAGCAGTTTCCTGAGGCACTCTGCTACCATTATATGGATGATATCCTGGTGGCAGCATCCACCCAGGACAAGTTGTGGAGGTTACAGCCTCGACTGCTTGATGCCTTGCATTCCTATGGGTTGCAAGTGGCTCCGGAGAAAATTCAACAGCAGCCTCCTTGGAAATATTTAGGAGTCAAAATTTTGGATCGAACCATACAACATCAAGAGGTGCAGTTTTCAGACTCTATTAAGACTCTGAATGATGCCCAAAAATTGCTAGGCATCATCAACTGGTTACGTCAGTATTTGGGACTGACCAATGCACAACTTTCCCCACTGTTTAATATTTTAAAGGGGGACTCTGACCTAAACTCACCTCGACAATTGACTCCCGAGGCATGACGAGTGCTGAATGAAGTGCAGCAAGCTGTTTCTGCTCATCAGGTTTATTGAGTAGATCCCTCTACTGATATCACTGTTTTCATTACTGCTCCAGACCTCCAACCTACGGGTATCATTGGCCAGTGGAACAAACAATGGGATGATACTTTGCACATCCTGGAATGGGTCTTTTTGCCCCATCAGCCAAAAAAGACAGCACCCACATTGTTCGAATTGATAGCCTGCCTGATAATTAAATGCCGATATCGGTGTTTACAATTGATGGCAGTGGATCCTGCAATGATTGTTGTTCCGGTATCACGGGACAATTTTGAATGGAGTCTTGCTAATAACGCTCCTTTGCAAAGTGCACTGCAAAATTTTTCAGGGCAGATTACTTATCATCTGCCCAGTCACAAATTGCTGCAGCTGGCAAATTCAGTCAATCTCATGTTGCGGCCAAAGAACAGCCGGGTGCCAGTTCACGGACAGTTCTGGGAAAACAGGAAAGGCCATTGTTACCTGGAAGGAAGGATCTGAGTGGCAGGTGCTGAAAGGCCACGAGACAGGCTCTGCTCAACTGGTTGAATTGAAAGATTGAAAGCAGTTGCCATGGCTTTTCAGTGGTTCTCTCAGGTGCCTTTGAATCTGGTCACTGATTCTGCTTATGTAGCAGACATAACCAAACATTTGGATTGTTCACTTCTAAAAGAAGTCAATAACGCGACTCTGTTTTCACTATTGCAAACCCTGTGGAAGGCGATTCAAGTTTGAGTGCATCCATATTATATTCTGCACATTCGAAGCCACACCAATTTACCAGGCTTTATAACAGAAGGCAATGCCAGGGCTGACATGCTAGCCAACCCTGCATGGGTGGCTCCTCAGCCTGACAAAATTGCACAAGCCAAGGCATCGCACAATTTCTTTCATCAGAGTGCACATACCCTGCAGAAGCAGTTTCAATTGATGCCAACTGAGGCTCGTGACATTGTCAGTGCTTGTGCTGACTGCCACGGACTCGCTGCTCCTCTGCCATCGGGGGTGAACCCCAGAGGTCTAAAGGCCTTACAGTTGTGGCAGACGGATGTGACACACATCCCTGAATTTGGCCGAGTCAAGTATGTGCATGTGTCTATTGACACTTTCTCCTCAGCTGTGTGGGCAACTGCTCATACTGGAGAGAAAAGTCGTGATGCCATTGCCCATTGGAAATTAGCCTTCTCGGTCCTGGGGGTGCCAGCCACTGTGAAGACCGACAATGGTCCTGCCTACGCCTCACAGAAGACACGGCAGTTCTTACACCTACGGGGTGTTGTCGCTGTTGAGCAGCTAGCAGAGTAATGAAAGCACCAGTTCTCAGTGGCAAGAAGGAATGACCTTTATTGTTTTGATTTCATCACATATATAGAGTTCTCAAAAGTCACCCAGATTGGTCAGTCAGAAGCCTTCCCCCAGGCCTGATTGACCAGGCCTGCACTGTCCAAGTTCTGGGACACTGTTCCAATAACATCCAAACTTTATCTTTATTTATAAAATACAAGAAGAATTCTCGTGGGAAAAACCTGTGCTAGCCACAGCGTGTAGACCACGCATTCGGTATTCCGCATTCTCCTACTGGCCAAGCCATTGTTGAACACGCTCATGGTACTCTGAAGCGTGTCTTGGAAAGGCAAAGAGGGGGAATGCATGGGGAAACACCACAGAGTCGATTGGAAAAAGCTTTGTACACAATCAATCACCTTACAGTGCCACCAAATTCGAATAATCCTGTGATTTTGAACCATTTTCTCTCATTGCAGTCGTCAGGCGAGTTGCGTTTGCCCTGGGCGAAGGTATGGGTACGGAACCTACTTACTAACACCTGGAAAGGCCCACATGAGCTTATTGCTTGGGGTCGGGGGTATGCTTGCGTTTCCACAGATACTGGGGTACGATGGCTGCCTGCAAAATGCGTCCGCCCTGACCTGCGGCTCCCGAGACAGAACCAGCAACCTCAAAATGACAACCAGAATGCAGAACACCAACCAAGTGATCCTTCTGATGATGACCAAGAAGCTGGTCCATCCACAAGCAGAGACTGAAATTTATTTATGGAGTCAGAAAGCAAGGACTTTGAATGCATGTTTTGTTGAATTATAGATTTATATGTAGAATTAGGTTTTATATATGCTCTATCTAGGGTATTGCAAGGGGCCTCTTTGACCATCTTAATCGGCATCTGGTTTGGGCTCTGTTCGGTGGCTGGCCACTGCCGGACAGACCCCTTGTGTTTCAACCAGGTTCTGTTTGGTAACTGGCCATTACCAAGCAGATCCTTCATGCTGATCCACTGAGGCTCACAAGCAATGCCTTCTGTTCTTAAATAAAAAGGGGGAGCTGTGGCTAGCACAGACCTTTCCCGTGAGAATCATTTTCTTCTTCCTGTGTTTTATAAATAAAGATAAAGTTTGTATGTTATTAAAAACAGTTTCTCGGGATGTGGACAGTTCAGGCCTGGCCAATCAGGCCTAGGGGGAGGCTTCAAACTGACCAATCTGGGTGACCTTTGAAAAGTCTATATAAGATGGAATTAATAAAATCTTCTTGATGCCACTTTGAACCCGGGTCTTCTCACTCTGCTAGCGGCTCAACAGCGACAGGCTTGCATTGGAAGAGACCTTCAAGATCATCTACTTCCAGCCCCCCTACAGCTACACTCTCCAGCTTTCTTGTAGCCCCCTTTAGGTACTGGAAGGTGCTCTAAGGTCTCCTTGGCACCTTCTCTTCTCCATGCTGAACAGCTCCAACTCTCTCAGCCTGTCTTCATAAGAGTGGGGTTCCAGCCCTGTGATCAACTTAGTGGCCTCCTCTGGGCTGGTTCCAATAGGTCCATATCTTTCTTGTGCTGAGGACCTGAGCTGGATGCTCTATTCCAGATGGAGTCTCACAAGACCAAAGCAGATGGGGAGAATCACCTCCCTCGACCTGCTGCCCATGATGCTTTTGATGCAGCTGAGGATAGGGTTGGCTTTCAGGGCAGCAAGTGTGCATTGCTGAGATATATAGAGCATCTTCTCTATCAACACTCCAAAGTCCTTGCTGGAGTGGCTGGAATTCCTTGTTGCTGTCCTTCAGGTGCTCTCCTGCTGAACTGTGTTCCCTCTCTAGACTCTGGGCATCTCTTGCTGACTCTGGCTACTGGTATGAGTGGGATGGCATGTCATAACACCCATCTATTTTGTTTTTCCCATTGCAGAAACAGGTATATCAGGAAAGGGCACTTGAAAATGACAAAAAAGAGAATTCAGATAAATTCTGCCATAAATTATCTGAAATTCAGATAACTTCTGCCATAAAACCTTTAATAGCAAACAGGGAATTTTCAACACAGAACTTTGCCAAGGATCCCCATGACACACTGCTGAGAAACGGAGGCTTGACAATCCAATATGAATTTACCACAAGCTGCAGTTTATTGATTTACAGCATACAATTTTATAGTGTAGTTAACTAACTCATGCATATTCTGTAATCATACAATACTATTGGTTATATACTTCCACGCCCTAAGTTTGGCTACTTGCCTTAACATGTATCTATGTTTACCTATAGTGCCTGATTTCTACATATTTGTTACCAATTAACGCATTCTAGACGGCCCCCACGACTCCTATGTTGCAGAAAGTCGTGGTGACCTTAGATCACTGATTGGACGAAGGTATCTAATTAATAGTTGGCTGAATATGGCTATTGTTAAGAAGCGGCTTGTTAAGAAGCAATCTATCTACATCTGCATGTCCCTTCTCTAGAAGCCAGCTTTCCACAATTCCCCTGTTTTCTTTACGCGTTTGTGCGAGCCAAAGCTGATTCACTGTCTGTGATAATGATTTTTTCAAACATTGCAAAGCACAAGGTAGAATAACAGCTATGCCAACAAGGACAAGTAAAATCACTAATCCTACTTGCAAGATATAGCGAAGCCATCCTGTTATACTCCAGTCACCCCATGGAATTCCGAATAGGCCATCGTCCTTTTGCACTGTTATCTTTGCTGTATGCTCCTTAAGCCATTGAAGTTGTTTATGTATTGACTCACCATGATTGCTAAGGTTGAAACAGCACATACCATCAAATTCATCACAGCCGTGCCCCTGAGCAAGCAGCAGAAAATCTATAGCAGCGCAGTTCTGCAGTATGGAATGCCTTAAGCTATCCATGTCTGCGGATAGCTTCTCTATTATTTCTGTAGTAACTTTTGACTGCTTGCTTACCCAGCAGGCCAATCTCCCTATGGTTTTTAATGCATGTGCAGTGCCCACGTGTGGTAAAAGGGAAGCAAAAACCCGAGACGGTTTATTCCATAGGCCTACTTCATCATTGCAGTTTGCATCCAAAGTAAGACTGCGTCTCTTTCTAGACCGCATTAAATTGGCTGCAGTGGTTTTATTCATGGCAAGTAAAGTGAGTTTGCCCAAATAACATGGTCCCCCATAAGCACCTTTCAGAACTCCCCGCCATGCACGGTCTCCACAAATGAGAAATACACCTGATGGAAGGGCAAGGGCACTTTTATTGGCCCAAATTTGTATATAACCACTGCCCCGGCCATAACTTCCATGTGGACCACATTGGGCAGAGATGTTAGCATATTCTGTTGTATGGGGAGTCAACCAGGTGCTGTTAGGAATCACTATGGGGCTACCAAAAGTTATGCAGCCTGTTTCATTGCCACTTGCATTAAGAGCTCGGCTCCCCAAGAGATCCAACTCCTGAGGATCCCATGGCAATGAGGTATTAAGACCCGACAACAAGAGAGCAGTACAATGGCTAACATTGGCAGCTCGTGAGCAGTTGTTAGTTGAAAACCGTGCAAAGCTAGTATTATCAAAGCCTGGGATACCAAGTAAGCATGTGCGAAAAGGGTTAGTGGCTGATGCAAGCGCAAGGCAAAAAGCACTACTACATGTTTGATTTGCCCAGGTGACCCACAAATTTTTCCTGGGCTCAATTGAATGGAGGGGATTTTTGGCGTTTGCATCGGTAGCATCTGCCAGAACAACCCCTAACATGCACAGTATGTACAGGAGCAAAACGCCTTTTAGTGCGTTCCCATTCATGTTCTCTGATAACCCAATACTTTGGGATCCTTTCTAAAGCCTGATCGGTGCACACTGCTCTCAAAATTTGAGACCCAGAGTTTGATGTTGCCCAATTTACTGCATCTTGGGCCTCCCAACGTAACCAGGCTATAAATTTTTGCTCTTCAGATTCAAACAATTGCAAACCTTGCCAATCAGGCAGCCCTGTAAATGCGGCTAAAGCTTGTTGCAGCCTGTTATGTGCAAAGTCAATTCGAGTTATGCATGTATTAATGCAAGCCAAACAGCAAGTATTATACACTTCTTGATGGACCCACCACCGTTTCTTACAAATACCACACTTAATAAGTAACCATGCCTGACACCACAGCTTAGCACAATTTCTACAAGGGTATCTATTCAGGTAAGGGCGTACAGAGCCTAATCTATTTATAATATCTCTTAATTCTAATAAAGTTTGCCAACGCTCGACTGGAACCCCAGCTCGCCGCAAGATAGGATCAAGGGCACAATGTAGAAGCCAGATCAGTCGTGGTGTTTCATCGATCGGCGGTATCGGGGGCACCTGTAGCCGTGCCAGGTTGATCAAGTGCAGGCTTCACCCAGCGGCTAGGAACCCAAAGGGGGCCTGTGGAGGAAGATACACAAAAATAACCTCTGCCAGAATATATGACCTCTACTGGACCCTCCCAGATGCCTGTTTTGGGGTCCTTATATAGGACCTTCATGCGTGGTACCGGTGGCTGTGCCACTCCCTTGTGATGAATTAAGATAGGTGGTAAATCCTGATCTCCAAATATACACAGATGATTTAGTACAAACAGGGTTTTAGAAAGCCTTTCTCTACTATCTGAGACCTCCTTATGTTTTGCCAGGTAACCCTTTATTGTTGCATTTGCTCATTCTACCATTGCCTGCCCCGTTGGGGAGTGAGGAATTCCTGTAGTATGTTTTATATCCCAAAGTTGCATGTATTTTTTCACCAAGGCACTACAATAAGCTGGTCCATTGTCTGTTTTGATAGCTTTGGGTTTGCCCAATACGGCAAAGCAACTAGTAAGGTGCCTTATAACATCCCGGGCTCTTTTGCGGGGCTGTAGTGTTGCCCATATCATGTGGCTGTATGTGTCAATGCAAACATGGACATATTTTAATCTACCGAATTCAGGGAAATGTGTTACATCCATCTGCCATAACTCATTAGCTTGTAACCCCTTGGGGTTCACTCCCATACCCAAACCAACACCCTGGTTATGAAAACTACAAATAGGGCAGGCCCGCACTATGGCCCTGGCTTCTGCCAGTGGAATTCCAAAACCCTTATGGAGACCCCTTGCATTTTGATGAAAGTTCATATGTGCGTGGCGGGCCCTCTCAAAGGAAGATACTGGAGCTTCCGCCACCGCTACCACTCGGTCCGCTCTGGCATTGCCTTCTCCAAGGCCCTCTGACCACTGATGACTTCTTATATGCAACACGGCATATGGGTCAGTCCTTTGGCCAATGGTGCATTGAAGCACCATCAATAGTTCCGCTAGTCGGCGTTTTTGCACATCCTTAACCATTGCTTCCTCAATTCTGTTAGCAATGTCTGCGACATAGAGAGAATCTGTGACGATGTTAACAGGTTGGTCTATCCAGTTGGTAAAGACCCAGACCACTGCTGATAGTTCCAAGGTTTGTAAAGAGTCCTCCGATGTTGCAGGAATAATTTTGTGTCGCCATTGCTTCTCCTCCATCCACGTCGCAGCAGCTTTACGGGAGCGTTTGCCAGCATCTGTATAGACAGTCACTGCTCCTGAAAGCGGAGAGGATGACCGCAATGGCTTTATTAGCCATCGGTGATTAGACATCCATGCCAGCGTAGAAGGCTGGAGAGGTCGGATACTGATGAGGGTTCCCTCTTCCAGCAACGCTGCCTGAAGATCCATAGAATTTTGTAAGTACCAGTTCAGGTCATCCAGCTTCAGTGGTACTTGTATTTCCCCTGGCGATGTTCCTTGGATCTCCCTTATCCTTTGGTGGCCACGTTTGATAAGATTTGCCATTGTAATTATGTTTTCCTGAATCGTTTTTCGTGGTTGAAGGGGTGGTGCTAACCATTCCAGCACCAAAACATTGTAATCCTCATTTGTAGTAGGGGTATTTTGCCCCGTTTTCTTTTTATGCTGAGTGATGGCACCCAAAAGGTATTGAGGGCCAGTTAGCACAGTGATATTTAGTGGCACATCAAGTAGACGACGCGATGTATGATTTTGTACAACACGTTCTGAGATAGTCTGGATCGCCGCCTGCTGTGCTGTAGAGAGGGTGACTTTTGTAGCTGGCTCAGTGCCTTTCAGTAGAGGCCGCAGGACATTTAACAGTTCATTAGGAATACCAATGACAGGACAAAGCCATTGTAACTCACCCATCAGTTTCTGAGCATCATGTAGGGTTTGGATGTTTGTGTGAATCTGCAGTTTTTGAGGACGAACCTGATGGTCTGTTATAGTCCATCCCAAATATAGCCATGGTGATGTGTTCTGTACCTTTTCAGGGGTGATTGTAAGGCCCTGAGCACACAAGTGATTAGTCAGGGTATGTAACTGATCTGCGGTAAAAGGTGCGCTCTGTGCCAGTAATATATCATCCATGTAGTGATAGATGATTACTTCTGGCCAGGCCGTCCGAAGAGGCCTGAGAGCAGCATCCACATAGAGTTGACAAAGTGTCGGTGAGTTCCGCATTCCCTGTGGTAATACAGTCCATTCAAAACGTTGTGCAGGTGCCTCACGGTTAATTGAGGGTAGCGTAAAAGCAAAACGCTGCATGTCATCTGGATGTAGTCCAATGGTGAAAAAACAGTCTTTTAAGTCCACAACAAGTAGAAACCATTCATCTGGTAGCATGCTGGGATTGGGGAGCCCTGGTTGTAAGGTTCCCATAGGTTGCATCTGTTCATTTACAGCACGCAGATCATGGAGCAGTCTATATTTTCCAGATTTTTTCTTTATAACAAAAATTGGAGTATTCCATGGACCAGTAGATAAACGCAAGTGTCCCTGTTGGAATTGTTCTTGTATCAAGGAGTGTGCTTGTTCCAGACTTTCCTTTTTCAGAGGCCATTGCTCCATCCATATAGGTTCATTTGTAATCCAGGTGAGACGGATGGGGAAAGCCCATGCAATGGCCCCCTCTAGAAATGCGATTCCGATGTTAATACAACTCCCATTTGGGCCAAAACATCATGGCCTACTAAAGCATTTACTCCTGGGGGAAGTGGTAACAACTGTACCACACAGTCCACAACTTTGTCATCGATGGTAATTTTTAAACGTGGTGACCGACGAGCCATGGTGATACCTCCTACACCAGAAACAGTAGCTCCAGATGCATATGCTGGCCAGTGAGCAGGCCATTTGTTTTCATCCAGTACCGTGACATCAGCTCCAGTATCCAAAAGTGCTGATAATTGTATCCGATGGCCAGAATATTCCAAAGATATCCGTTTTTGTGGACGTTGCTTCAAATCCACTGTTAGCATAACCGCAGGGCCTGTGGAGCCAAAACCTCCTGCTCCTCGATGAGGCCGGCCAGATGGACTTTGAAGTAACTGTGGTATAGGGACGACTTGAGCAATTTTAGATCCAGCAGGAATATGAATAGGTGGATGAAATGTCCGAGCCATAATGTCAATTGTACCCTGAAAATCAGCATAGATTAATCCAGTTAAAATGTCCAGTCCTTTCATGGTTGCAGATGAACGCCCGATCAAAAGTGCACCAACAGCTTGCCCTTTGATTATAATTGGTCCTGTAATTCCAGTAGGTATCCGCTTGGGGGAGTTATCCACCAAGGTAACATCTACTGCGGTTGCCAGGTCCACCCCGAGGCTCCTGACGGTGGTTGGTTGCCAGGTAACTGGCTGTAAGGAGGCTGGATTGGTTGGTTGTAAGGCGGCTGAAATTGGGCGGGTGCTACTATTTGTGTCATAGCGCAGCCCCCTTTCGCGCTCCGATTCCCGTTTCCCTGGGGTCTCCGACAAGCTGCAGAGCTGTGTGACGGGGTCTGGCAATGAGAACACCATACTGCTCCAGCAGTGCAGTTTTGCCGTAAGTGCCCTGGCTGTCCACAGTGAAAACAATGGAGCTTTGTTTTTCGAGTTGCTGGAGGTGGCCTTGGCTGCCGGAGGGGGGCTAGTGCGGCGAGAACTTGACTATGAGAGGTTTCTGCCTGTGCTTTCAAGCCCTTTCCTAGTTCCTCAATAGCACTGACTAACATAGCCTGATTGCCTGTGGGAATCATAGTAGCCCTTTCTAAAAGTTCCTCTATAGACCAATTCCCTGACAAAGTCATTATAAGGTTTCGGATTGAAGCATTCCCATTCTGTAATATACACTGCTTTAATATAGCCCCCTGCATGTATTCAGCAGTTCCTGCTGTTTTGATCGCTGTTGATACCTTATCTACAAAGGACCCCAACGGCTCATCCCGTCCCTGTTTTATAGACATGTAGGACGGAAGACCACCAGGTACCTTTAACTTGTTCAAAGCTTGTCGAGCCAAATCCATAGATTCTCTAATCCTTTCTGGTCCCACGAATGCCTGAGCCTCACTTCTTAGATAAGGACCTAACCCCATCAATTCATCCAGAGTAACCCCATATAGTGGGTCACCTTGTTGGCGATTTAGACCCACCGACTCCTGGCAGAATGCCTGCCAATGAGCATTGAACAGCAATTGTTGATGTTGAGTAAGTATCAATTTAATAATGCTTTTAATATCACAGGGGAGCAGAAGTCCTGACCCCCAGATATAATCTAACATTTGTTTACTGGGTTCCCCCGTAACTCCAAACTCACTAACAGTAGCTCGTAACTGTGATAATAATTTCCAATCTAAAGGTGAAATACTAGCAGTAAACCCCCCCGGCATTCGGTTCGAAAACTACTGGGAATGCACTCAGCATGTCAGTGGCAGCCTCTAATTCCCCCTCCTGTGCCGCCTGTGCAGCAATCAGCTTCCACATAGCTTCACGCTGATTCACAGACCCCAGCCTGACCCCACCGGGAGCAGCCAGACTCCCAGTAAGTGGGAGATCGGGGCCCCACAAGCCAGGTGACTGAAAAACTGCCCTGTGAGATACTGGGTCAGAAGACTCGATCGGAGCGGAAGGCTTCACCGCATCCTCAGAGGGCTCAGCAAATGGATTAGTAGGGGGAATATGTACTGTGTTTGTTAATGGGGGGAGCGGCCACGATCGCTCGTTACCTTGCCCTGAGGTAGACGGAGGAGGTGGACTCAGCCGCTCAGAAGCAGCCCTAGCCACCCTCTGTTCTGCCTGATACTGATCCAGAGCATTACTAACTATCTTCCACACTTTGCCTAGTTTTTTTCCAACCTTATCATCTTCAAGAATAGCATCCCTCAACTTATCTCCTACTTTCTGCCATTCATCATGGTCAAAAATGCTGTTAGGGTCAATAAAACAACCTTTAGCCAACCCCCATGCTGTCAACGCCACTAAATCACTCTTTATTTCCTTAACCTTTATCCCCCGCTTTTCTAAAAAGCATAATAACAGGTCAGAAGTGGCTTGCCTCTCCATTCCAATTCGCGGAACTGCGCACTCACTTTTCACCCTCCGAGGTTTTCGGCCACTTCTCTTGTCTGGTGCGAGATTTTCACCTCACAAGTCCGGCAGTGTCCAGATCCCGTTCTGATAAAGGTCGTCCTGTGCGTGCGCCCCCACTGCTTTGACCCTTCCGGGGTGATCGGAGCCAGATGCCTTCTCAGCCGTGGTTAAATCATCTCCCAGATGGATCCAGCCAAAAGGGGTGCGAGACCCTTGGACGTCGGGGTCACCATTATGCTGAGAAACGGAGGCTTGACAATCCAATATGAATTTACCACAAGCTTCAGTTTATTGATTTACAGCATACAGTTTTATAGTGTAGTTAACTAACTCATGCATATTCTGTAATCATACAATACTATTGGTTATATACTTCCACGCCCTAAGTTTGGCTACTTGCCTTAACATGTATCTGTGTTTACCTATAGTGCCTGATTTCTACATATTTGTTACCAATTAACGCATTCTAGACGGCCCCCACGACTCCTATGTTGCAGAAAGTCGTGGTGACCTTAGATCGCTGATTGGACGAAAGTATCTAATTAATAGTTGGCTGAATATGGCTATTGTTAAGAAGCGGCTTGTTAAGAAGCAATCTATCTACATCTGCATGTCCCTTCTCTAGAAGCCAGCTTTCCACAACACACTGTCACCATCATGCACAGTTTTACAGGACACTGGTCTATTTTACAACCTATAACTACTTTCTTTGGACATCTTTTTTTTCTTCCCTACATGTTCAATTTCCAGGAATGACTTTTGCATAGAAGCATGGTAAAATAAGCCTGTAAGGGACTTGACTCTGAAAGCTGATGTTTCTAGCCCTCTAGAGAGTATTTGCTAGTCAAACAACAACAAAAAGACTTGCTATTGAAAATCCTATCACAGATACCTAAATCAAGCCTGGGAGCTAATCCGATTAAGACACTGCTTGCTTAGTTCACTCGAATAACAGTGTAGACACCAGATTAAGGACTGCAGCCTTAACAGTGCCACTGAAATGAAGGGCTGGGAGTGAAAACAACCCATGGCCAAATTCAACAGACCATAGAAAGCCTGACCCAATGAAGCTTCCTTGCTTGAAAGAAACAAAAATACAAATGCTGCTTCCAAAACAAAATCCACAATCTCTTTCCTCATTTTACCCTGTTAAGTTAAAAGAACAATCAGGTTTGTGGTTGGTAGTAACATCATGCCCCATGTGTCAAGCCTAATTTTTATCAACAAGCTCCAGGTTATAGCACTATAAATATGAGGTTGCTTACAAGCTGTCACTTCCTGTCTTGCTTTGAAAGACAGGTGTCTGCCAAGGAAGGAGGGAACCTCCCTTGGAATGGAAAATATGACCCCCATCCCTCCTAATTATTATAACTTTGAAATTAAGGGGCTTTCAGGCAAAGATTGGGAAAAGGAATAACAGCTCTTTACTAGTATGTATATGTATAATAAGGCAAAGAAACAACAATGGCAATAACAACAAACAGAAGCAGAAACCCAGCAGGGGCGCTGTTGGGCTCCTGGCCAGGCAGGGCAGGTGCGATGATTCCCCCGCGGCAGCAGGGGGCGCTGTGGTGCGAGCTCAGTCACCTCTTCACACGGTAATGGTGGGCACGCTGGCAGGAGAGATAGAAAAGGGGCTTCCTTTACAACCTCACAGGGGGCAGCCAATCCCAGTGCCCCTCTAGATGGCGAGATGGGCTGTAGCAGGAATCCCGGAGCAGAGTCTGGAACAGCAGGGGCAGGCACACCTGGGGTAGCAAACAAAAGGTAGCAGAAACTCTGCAGCTGTAGCAGGAGCTGCGGGGTGTCCTGGCAGGCACGAAGTGCTGGGTTACAGTGTAGCGAAAAACCCGGAGCAGTGGCAGAAAAATGGCAGGGCTGGGCAGTGGCAGCCCGGCTTCCAAATGCAGCCAGTAGAAGCTCCCTCGGAGGGGGAGGGGCTCAGGGTCCCGGGTTTTCCCCTGAGGCACCCGAGTAGATGGTGAGGATCCTTTCTAGTCAGATCAGGTGTTAATAGGGTCCCAGTTCAATAGCTGCTTTTACGAGCAAAAGCTTCACTCACGGTAGGAGAAAACAGCAATGGGCTGGACTCCACAGTGGCAGTGAACCCTCCTGCCGTAGCGGCAGTACGATCCTGAGACCCCGAGAGTGAGAGAGAGAGAGTTAGGAGCTACACCCAGCCCCTTCTCCCCAGCTCAAAACCTCGCGGTATCTCTGCCCCTCCAAGAGAAAACCCCTCAGCTACGAGAGTGTAGCTGCACCCTTCCCCCCACTTTGGCCACTTCTTTTGTCTTTTAAGAAGCAGTTGTTATCATCTCTTAGCAACAAATGGGAGAAAATTCCCCAAGAGAAAGAACGAAAAAATCCTAACCTCCAAAATTTCCTCATGCCAGTCTGTTGCCAGTGTGTCAATAGAAATCTGCTTCCAAAATGGTGACATTGGGCTGTGTGGGAACTAACAACTAGCCTACCTCAGCTCACTGCCTCAGCTCATAGGCACTGAATAGACACAATCCATTCATACCCTTGAGAATCTTGGTGTCTACACAAACAAGAAATAAAAACAACCCAGAGAGAAATTTGTACCTGTTTGAAGGAGGTTGTTGTTGTTAAGATAGTGTTCTAACTATAGGTAGCCAATGAGTTAGAAATGTAGTAAGTTAGGAGCCAATGGACATGTTGCGCACATGCTATAAAATAGTATAAGAGAAACTCTGTAGTAATAAAGTATCATCAGCTCTTTTTCCTCCATGGACTGAGTCGTTGTCATCTATACGTTAGTGCTGCATCCACCTCAACAGCGACAGGGCTGTACAATAGCGGCAAGCTTCATTCTCCATAAGCTTTGGGGTCAGAGGTTGCAAACTGGAAGGGGTCATGTATTAACATAGTGCAGACTTTCATTTTCTGTAAGAAGATGGAGTTGAGGTGGCTTGGCTGGGGCATCTCCTTCAGATGGAGTCCATAGTGAAGACCTGGATGTCACGTGGGTTCCAGTACAGGGCCACAGCAGAGTTGTAGACCAAGGACCAAACATAGGGGATGAAGAACTCTTCAGACTTCTCCTCCTCCACATATTTGAACTTCAGCTCGGAAATTCTGCAACAAGAAACTGAAGTCCAATGAGGGAAGGTTTGCACGTCTATTTGCAAACATGCAGCCCATGTAAACACTGAAGAAAGATGTCTGGTGAAAATAATAATGAAAGGAACTGAACTGTTAGACCTGAAAGAAAATATTTATGGGATAAAAAGATAATTTACAATTTCTTCTTTTAACTGAATGCGATATTAGCATATTGTATTCAAACCTTTTACCAATGGTCACTCTCAATTTGCCTGTTAACAAAGACTAAACATGTGAGTCCTTTACAAAGCACAAAGATTTTAAGGAAAACTGTCATTTTTAGCAGCTCCATAAATGTGGGAACTGACAACTAGTCTGCTTCAGTTCACAGACACAAAATTGAAACAATCCGCTCATACCCGTGAGAATCTTGGTGTCAACGCGAACAAGAAACAAAAACAACCCAGAGGGAAATCTGCACCAGTTTGAAAGAGGTTGTTGTTTTAAAGATAGTGTTCTAACTATGGGTAGCCAATGAGTTAGAAATGTAGTAAGTTAGGAGCCAATGGACATGTAGCACGCATGCTATAAAATAGTATAAAAGAAGCTCTGTAGTAATAAAATCGTCTCTTTTTCCTCCATGGACTGAGTCGTTGTCGTCTATACGTATGTGTCAAGACCGCCTCAACAGCAACAAACAAAAGTTTTTTTGCTTGCGCACAAACAGCCCTGTTTATTGCAGTTTTCAGCTCCTTAGCAGGACAATCCTTTGTAAAGACGATAAGAATAAACACAGTCTTTGATATGTTTTCAGGAACCAAATTTTATTGCAAACTGACTTTTGCCATTTAATTCTCAAAGCCTTTATGTATGTAGAGGTTTGCAGGAGAAAAATGCTCTTCCTCCAGGAAGCGAGGAGGGAAGCATGTCTAGGACCTGTGGGTGGGCCACTGGGGTCCAGGAGGCCACTTCCAGTTTTGCTACAGGTTCTTCTGTACTTTGGGGTAGGTCATTACCTTTGTGCCTTGGCTTTCCCATTGTCAGGAAAATTAATCCACAAATACCAGAGGTTTATGTCCAAGAAGGAGACAGAGGAGTCCTGTAACTTTATTCATGAATGAAAGGAGAGGTCATGGGCATTTCCCATGGGGTCTCTCAAACTGCTAGAGGACACAGCCTCTTTTATTTTATTTTCCCGGCCCCAAGTTCTCTCTCTCTTTCCCCATTGGCTGAGGTACTTGAGAGGTACAGTCTTCCTGGAAGGCCTAATGCAGACCCCCTTAATACATATCCTCCCTTTCTTCTTTTTCTTATGTCTCTGTTCTTGTAGTTTATTAACACAGTTTTGGGCAAGTCAATCAGTGGAATTCCTATTGAAATCCTTCCCATTGTTTCTTCTATCTCTCAGTATGGGTCTTATCTTACCAGCCTTTTGTTTGTAAAGATACTCCCTTATTCCTTTCACCATTGCTGAGGAGCATCACTGTGGCAATGAGAGTGCAAAACCCTGCAAACTCAACAGCAATGTGTCACCCATCTATCCCACTTCAGCCTCTAAGACTACAACTGCAAAACCTCAGCACATAGACTGTATTGCCCATCCACGTAGATACCTTTTCCTGCTGGAACTTACAGGCTAGACAATATAGTTTTCATGAAAGCCCAGTTTTTCATCTTTAAGCAAAGCACTCCCAGAATTAGAGCACATCAGATGCGCCAACAAAGCCCATCCTAACTGGATAGGCATGCTGCAACCTCAATTTTCCAATTTTCTAATTTTCTAATTTATTCCCTCCCAAACCAGTATATACACTGTAAACCCACTGTATTCGTTCTTGGTAAGCGTGTGTTTTGGGGAAGAGCTGAGCCTACTTTTACTGTGCTCTTTATTTTATCCACTTCTTAATGTTGACTGTGTCAAGAGCTTGACAAATTCTCAGATAAAAGCCACATTACAATGATCATTGGGGTAAGATAAAACACAACCCATTTTATTATTTATAAGGTTGTGGCTAAGACTAAGAATAAGCTTTATGATGTGACATGATCAGAACAAGCACAGTAATGGCTAAGAAGCCTCTTTGCCTATTAATAATTAAGGGATACCTTATCGTATTTCTTGAGGTCACAGTATTGTTTCCTTGCGTTAGGGTACAAGACCCTTCTGAATGGAACAGTCTCCTTTGAAGGGGCATTTCTTGGCTGCTTGGCTTTCAGGGTTATGCATTTAATGTCTATGCATTCAGGTTATTTGTATTCTTGGAGCCAGGAAACATGGAAACTTGTATAAAACATAGAAAATATGTAGGTGTGGCACTTAGAGACATTGTTTAATGGTGGGCTTGGCAGTGCTGGGTTAAGGGTTGGACTTGATGATCTTAGAGGTCTTTTCCAACCTAGATGATTCTATGATTCTACTCCTTCCTTGTATTGCTGCTGTTACTAGAGCAGATTTGTGCAAATAATGAGCATACAATTACACCAAGCCACAAAGGTGCCACCTGCATTATGCTTTACGAGGAAGATGCCTCCATGGACAGCTTCATCCAACCCCAGGTGACAATGTGCCATCTCCTACATGTCTCCATGGACAGCTTTTTTGGCTTCACTCAACCGCGGCTTTGGGTGACAATGTGCCATCTCCTCCACTGATGAGGATGTCAGTGTCACCTTCCAGTATGCTCCAACATTCTTGAGCTGACACAGTTTGGCTTATGTTGGGGTCAGGCCCTTCACCACAGCTCTAACTTAGCTAGATGCCAATATTTAAACTGGAAGGAGCATTTTGGCCATTGGTGTAGCTGTCATTTTACTTGATTCTTTTGGTAGGTTAAACCTCATCCCAATCAAGCCTTCATGTATATTTTTATTGCTATTTTTTTTAAGAACTGATATTCTATTCTGCTTATCCTCAGTGTAATCTTCCCCACTTCCCTCCTGACTTGTGGTCAGAGTATACAGGAACATGTTCCGTTCAACATTGCATCAGCAGAATGAATGGTTATACCTCATGATTAAACCACTGCAGCATTTCTTAGCAGAGAAAAGCCCTTACACAGCTATCATTCTTAATCCCAAAAGTGGCTGTGCCCCAGTACTGCAGCCTGTAGCAATCCTTCTGGAATGGAAGGGGAAGTAAAGGGGATCAAAGACGCTGATTTGAGTTTAATTAAATACAGATAACTTTTTTCACCTTCAGGTCACCGATTATAGCTACTGGTTTTGCAAACACTCATGGCAGAAGACTGGCACCATTCAGGCTCTTGTGCAGCTTAAAAACATGTTGGGCTTTAAAACAGTAGGTAAAATTGTATTAGAAATTCCAATAGCTACATCTGAGATGCTCAGCTCTTACTATCCCATTATCTCTCAGCTCGAAGGACAGCATAAAATAAATCAGATAGCATTCATATTTTCCAGCAATGAGTCATGCATTTATTTTATTATTAAACGATGTCGCTGTTGAGCAGCTAGCAGAGTAATGAATGCATCGGTTCTCAGTGGCAAGAAGGAATGACCTTTATTGTTTTGATTTCATCACATTTATAGAGTTCTCAAAAGTCACCCAGATTGGTCAGTCAGAAGCCTTCCCCCAGGCCTGATTGGCCAGGCCTGCACTGCCCAAGTTCTGGGACACTGTTCCAAAACATCCAAACTTTATCTTTATTTACAAAACACAAGAAAACCTCTCATGGGAAAAACTGTGCTAGCCACAAAACCTTTTTTCAGACTGATCAATGTTGGATATATTGTGATCATACCATAGTAAATTAATAATCACTTTCAGATTAAAGATTCATACACAACATATGCTTTGAACAGTCTGCAGGTTTATCTTGGAAATGTAGACAAAGACAATGAGACTTTTAAGGAGAGCTATAATACATGTTGTTATTACATATGTACAATTTCAAATGTGTCTTTATAAAAATAAGGTAAGTAATGGCAGGAGTGATGGGTTTTTTATGGTCAACCTGAATAGTGGACCAAGGATAGCTCAGTGGAATGCTAATGTGACACATTATTTGACTTTCAGGTCAGTAATTCAAACCCACCTTCTTTAGATGACTGCAATGTTCCATGGCTGTGTGGTTCCTATTTATTCTTATTCATTAAAAATGAGAAATCCTAGAGGCCCAGCATGGAATAAATTGCACCATCATAAATCCTGCAAGATTTACCATGGTAGTCATACACTCTTAAGATAAAAAACTACCCATACTGTTTTACTACTAGGGTGCTCACTGAAAACATAATTTGTTAACATTCAAAATCACCAAATTTAAGTCACCTCAAAAAGTTTCTGACTTATCACACTAACTTTTATATAATTTATAACAGCAAGGGTTAAGCACCACATAAAAAGCTTGACCAATGTCGGGGAAGATGAAATAGGAAAGCCTTATAATTGCCTTTATGATTACCTGGCAAAAGATGCTGAAAACAAGCTCTGAGTTACTGAACAACTAGAAAACAATGGTATAGCCGACTGAAAGTAATCTCCTTGATGAAACAATACCCTCTGCCAGCAGGCAGGTCCAAGGGTAAAAGCAGACCCCGCCTGCTTGGCAGAGGGTCCAAAAAGCAGTTTTTTAACATCGCGACGAGAGGGAACTCACGGCAGTCTCAATATGAGATATAAAGTAAGCTCCATTTTATTTCACCAAACGAGAAACTTATATACTGTTACAGAAGTTACTATTCATAGTTACACACACACCTGCAGTCTGCTCTCACACATTCAGGGATCCTCCTGTTAACTCCCTTATTCTTTTCTCATAACACTTCTGACTCCCTAATCTTTCTCATGACATTCTTCCCACAGCTCAGAAACACAGCTGTGGTTCTCAGGCGTCAGCTCTTCAAAACAACTTTCACTGAGGCCTGGCTATGCTGAGGCCCTGCTCAGGTTTATTAGCATAAATTTTGCTGGAAAACTGCGTTTTCCAACAGTTTTTAGAGTTTAAAATATAACCCTGTATGGTAATGCGATGATTCTTATAGGTTGTATGTAAATGTTGTAGGATTTGTAGCTTGTTCCAGATTGGTTAATGAGAATTAGAATATTCAACACAGAAGATGATTTATTGTATTGTAAATGGCAGCTTGCTCTCTTACATCGCTCTTGGCTCTTGCATCTCTCTCTCTCTCTCTCTCTCTGGCTTCTCTGACCTGCTTTGAGCTGCGTCGTGCGGCTCCTGGCAGGTCTCCTATACCCACGCTCTTTCACAATAAACCCCCATGCTCTAAAACCTGACTTCAGAGATCTCTCGTCTCCATCCCATCCTCATAACCAAATCCCACAGAATTCAATCCTACAACCAATGCAAAAAAGCTATAAGACTTTTGATGGGTTTAAATGTTTAAATTCAGCTCTTTGCCATTTATCTCCTGTGTGTATTGCTTCCAAATGAGTGATCAGGAACCTTCACCATGTGCTGCAGACAGACAGGAGATGACACCATATTAATGTTTCAAGAGAGCTATAAACCAACCAGGTAACAGGAGTCTCAGGGCACTCCCAGCAAACACTCCAGCCAGCACTGGTGAGGGTTTTAGCACAGTTAACAAAATTCCCAAAGTGGCACTTGTAAGGCCCCAAAAAACTTACTCAATGAGACTTTTAAAAAGGGCTTACGGTTGTTCATGTACTCTGAGTTAGACACATGGGAAAAATACCAACAAGATATTTTCAAGAGGTCAAAACAACAAAAGAACTTTACTGGCAACTTCAGAAAATCAGAGAACTTTGGCAAAAGGTTTAGAGCAGCATTCAATCAACATAAAACACCACAAAGTATTAACTTAGCCTATTAAACTTAGCAAACTCCAAGCTTGTCCAATTTTAAGTTACTCAAAAATTCTGAGAAAAGGGAATTAGAAGAAGAAAGAGAAAGAGAGAAAGACAGAAAAGATATAGAAAATAACAAATACAGCTTCCACTCCTGGTTGCAGTGGTGTTCAGCTGATAGAAATTCTAAGAAGAGGAAGGGTCAAGACACATGCTTGCCTCATGTTCTGCTTTAAATACCCCTTGGCATTCCTGAGCCTTTCTCCCAGGTGGGACTCCCCATCATTTGGCCACTCAGGAGCTGGTGAAGGGGCTCCAGAGGCTGGGTGTGGAGCATTGCCTCCAGTGTGCCAGTGATTGGCAGCCACTATGGAGCTGGGATACAGGCCCGGTGGGTGGGGTGTACGGGGCAGTACATTGCCTCACTAAAAGCAAGGCCTGATCTGCCTCTTCCCCCACACACGCACTCGAAGAAATGTTTCAAGCCAGCAATCCCTCCAGTCTCTCACAGCATGTCAAAACAGCAATGCAGAAAACCATTTTCTTCTGCTTTGCTCCTGTTGTGTCTAACTTAATCCTGGAAAGACATTTACTCCCTAGCTAGTGACACTCCAATGAACCTGATCTTTAGCACAATCTGAAAAGAGGGACCACTCTAAGGCATCTTAAGTGGTAGTCTTGATAATAGAGGAAAAGTCTTGGCATGGGATAAATCATCCCTTTTTTTCCTTTACAGCCCTATTGATTCACATGGATGGTGTTGAAAGATGGAGCACCTCTCCTATGAGGACAGGCTGAGAGAGTTGGGGCTGTTCAGCCTGGAGAAGAAAAGGTTCTGAGGAGACCTTAGAGCACCTTCCAGTACCTAAAGGGGCTACAGGAGAGCTGGAGAGGGACTCTGGACAAGAGAATGTAGTGATAGGACAAGGGGGAACTGCTTCAAACTAAAAGAAAGTAGATTTAAATTAGATATTAGGAAGAAATTCTTGACTCTGAGGGTGGTGAGGCACTGGAACAGGTTGCCTGCAGAAGCTGTGGGCTGTCCCATCCCTGGAAGTGTTCAAGGCCATGTTGTATGGGGCTTTGAGCAGCCTGGTCTAGTGGAAGGTGTCCCAGCCTGTTGGGAGGAAAGGGTTAAAAGCAGAAGAATGGTGAGGAGGTGTGGCAGGACACCCCCCTCCCCCTTCTCTCTCTCCCTGATCGGTCCCAGGAAATGGATGGCTCAGATTAGGTTGATAGCCTAATCAAGGGCTACCTAGTGCTGGCGACTGAAAGTCTGAAAAGACACTCCCCTGTGGAATGCAGAGAGAATGTGAGAAAATTTTCAGTGTCTACAAATACACACTTTTATCCTATAAAAAGCTCATGAAATCTCAGAAAGGTAGAAGCTTTCTACATGGACATAAGAGCGTGAAGTAAGCCTCTCCCCAGGTCTGGACGCAGCCCTGTGGTTACTTCCCTGGGATTGAGTGAGGACGCTGATGTATCTCCAGCTCCAAAAACTGGATTTGGTGAGATCATTGAGTTTCCTAAATTGTATTATTCCGGCTAACTTATAGGTACCTTTCTTAACTTGCATTTCAGCTAGCTCAAGCAAGCATCTCTTAACTTGCATTATAGTTCAAGCAAGCATTTCTTGCAATTTTTAACTATTTTTATAGTTCAAGCAAGGTTTTACCCCATAATTGCATTTTTAGCTACCATAGTGTTGCAATTATGTATTCATTGTGTGTCTATGTGTGTCAATCTGTTCTATGTTTGTATGTTTGTTATGTTCTGTGTCAAATAAATGGTATTTTTAGACAAATCGGCCAGATATCAAAGAATCTTGCGAACGGGACTAAGTCTTGGGGAACTAGCTATCTTAAAGTCTGTCAAACTGCACAAACACATAAAACTCCTCTCTCCCATGCAAGACAGGAGGATGGTAGATTTGCTCAAGTGACCTTGCAGCTGGGAATGCCAAGGCCTGGAGAATATCAGTGTTGGAAACCCTATATATCATGCCTATTGCTGTTTGTCCTTGTCCTAGGTTGCAATATAGATGTATTTAAGTATTCTATTACCACCAGCTATGGGCCGTTAGCTGCTATCACCTGCTAATGACCCACCCCGCATGACAGGCAATGGGCCATCAGGGACCCACCGTGTGACTCATGGACTTATCCCATTGTGGGATGCTCTGCCCAGGAGGGAGGAGCCAGGTGTTCCCACGTGGATATAACCTGGCCTTGGAACTGCCTGAGCTAGCCCTGTCTACTGGGTTCCCAGAGGACAAGAGCTACCACTGGATCTTCAGCTGGAGACTAGACCTTCGCAGGATCACCGCTTCAACTGGACTACTTCAGTTAGACTGCTACCACCACCCCAACAGGGTGTTAGGTTGTATCTGACTTTGTCAGTGCTTTTCCTTGTATTATTTCACTTATTTTTAATTTCAGTATTGACTTGTGATCTCCCACTGGTTTGTTCTCAAACCAATACAGTCCTCTGTTTTGAGAAGTAGAATTCCTGTGTAGAGATAACGTAGGTGTTTGAAGAGACTTGGAGGAACTCTCATGGACATGCTTGAGTTCCCTGTTTTGGGAGAGAGAAGATCAGAGCTCAGAGATCATAAAAAGCTGAGAGGACATCATAGCATGGTGCTAAACTATGAGTGCTCGGGCCCTGAACAAACAGGTGCAAACAGCTGGTCTGCCACCCACTAGCATGGACTGAGCCTAATGGTGCCTGCATTCCCGCTTGTGTCTCCACCTGGGTGTTGCTTTGGGATCATCTGGTTAGCGAGGTAATGAAAAAAATTTACTCTTTGTGTTAACATTGGGTTAAAATGTTAGTTAAAAATAGGCTTTAGGAATGGGGATAGGTAAGCACTGCATGTACGGGGCTCAGTGACATGATCACAAAAATTGCTTAGAAAATCGGGATTGTTCCAGTGAAATCATGCCCATTAACACCTGCGAAATAAATCAGAAACACTGCGGGAGAAGGCGGGCTTAAAGTCATGCTTGGGGGGGAAACAATAGAACAATGTTAAGTTGATTATTAACATATGATCATACCACTGTTATGTAAGGGAAGGTATAAAATGTATTCGCTTCAGATCCATGTTGAAGTCAGATTTGGGTGGATGTTACCCCGACTTCCTGAGCTTGAGAATAAAGGCACCTGCATATAATCATTCAGTGATTATGTGTTTTCCACGCTAACATTTTGGTGACCCAGGTGGGACCCTGTGAGCACTGCTGAGGACCCTGCGACCTGATCACGCTCCAGCCAGCACCAAGGGATTCTCGGGGAGCCCATCGTGCCGCGACCCTCTGCCGCTCACAACGTCCCCTGGAGAAGGTAAGGTGCCTTTTAATGGTGGTTTGGTTGCCTGCCAGTAAGACACAGCGAAAGCTACACTTGGTTGGGCTAAGGAATTCCTAGTGGTATGCCCAGGCGCCACTTGTAAGACAATTGCGAAAGCATTGCAGGGTCGGCAAGTGGAAATGGAGAAGCTTAAAGGGATTTTGGGCGGCAATGCTACCATATCTTGTAATTCTCCTTTGGGGTGCTTGTTAGCACATTGGAAGCAAGGTAATTTTGGCCAAGGATTGCGTAAGGATACGCTGATCGAATATTGTAACTCTCGGTGGCCAACATATATTTTGCAGGCTGGAAAAAGGTGGCCTGAAAATGGTTCTTTGCAATCTGACCTGATTTCTCATTTGTTGTCGTTTTGTAAGCATGAGGAAAAATTAGATGAAGTTCCGTATGTTGATTTATTTTTCTGTTTGCGAGAAAACCCAGACCGGCTGTCGGAGGGGGGTCTAGTTTCTGCGGCGGTTTGCGATGATAAATGTCTGGCTTGTGTCCAAGGGAAACATTGTCTAGAACACTTGGCATTGAATGAGAGCTTATATCGGAAAGATATATTGGAGAGTGATTTACTAGTGGTTCCTACAGCCCCTAGGGGGTCTAACTCTGCCCCTCTAACCATATGCAACCTAATATACCTACTCCTCCTACTGAAACTGATCTCTCTACCCCCCCGGTTCAAAGACACCCTTCCCCCCCACCCACGCCTGCCCGAGGATACCTCCCTCCCCTGCCTACACCTGCTCATCCTCCTCCCCCACCTACGCCTCCTCAGGGGTACCCACCTTTTCCACCCACACCTCCCCGGGGCTATCCTCCCCTACCACCCACACCTTCTTCACCAGCTTATAACAACCCCTTTTTACCCTTGCCTGTAAATAACCACAGTTTAGTTCCGGTACAGAGATATGGGGGAGGGGGTGCCAAAAGACTAGACAGCAGTGATAGTGATGATGATGAACCAATAGCCCATCATACCCATTCCAGACTGACCTGGCCTAGGATGGGAAAGGGTCTACCGAGACCTGGTAAACAAAGGAGAACTGTAATTGCCCCTTTGAGACAAGGGGTGGGGGTGGACGGACCGGTGTACATCAAAGTCCCTTTTTCCCCAGGAGATTTGGTTATATGGAAACAGTCAGCTGGAACCTATAGGGAAAATCCTGATAAGGTTGCTAGGATAGTGAAAATGATTATGAAAACTCAGAATCCGGATTGGGATGACATCCAAGTAATATTAGATACCTTAATGGACTCTACTGAGAAGGAAATGGTACTTAAAGCAGCCAGGGAATGGGCAAGAGAAGACATTCGCCAGGGGCGGGTAACAGGAAACCTGGACTATAATTTTCCTACGGAGGACCCATTGTGGGACCCTAATGACTCATCTTGAATAGACATGATGATGCTAAAGAGATACCAAGAGTGGATTACAATCGGAGTTCAAAATGCCATACCTAAGACTATGAATTGGGCTAAATTATATGAAATTAGACAAGACAAAAAAGTATCTCCTATTGCATTTTTAGAAAGACTTAAAGAAGCGGCCAGGAAATACACTGACCTACAAGTAGACACAGAGCAAGCTAAAATTCAGCTTGCCCTTATATTCCTTGGCCAATCACAGGATGATATTAGGAAAAAAGTTACAGAAATTGGAAGGGGAAGAGTTAAGAAATCTGGACAAATTACTTGAAATAGCTTGGAAAGTTTATAACAATAGAGAAAGAGAGGCTACAAGGCCGTGGCAGCTCTTGGCAGTAGTACAAGGAAATTCAAAGGAGAGGGGGGGCAGAGGTCGGAGTATGGCAAGAGGGGGGTTTGGAAGAGGTCGGGGGGGGGAGGCCATTAGCTTTTGATGAATGTGCCATTTGTCACTTACCTGGGCATTGGAAAAGAGAATGTTCCAACTGGTTCCACAGGAATGCTCAGTTCCAGCAGGAAGAGGTTGCCAAGGAGATGGTATTAGAGGACTCTGTGGCTCAGGAACCGCTAGTAACTTTACAGTTAGGAGAAAAAGCGGTGAGATTTCTAATAGACACCGGGGCCAAATATTCAGTTTTAAATGATCAAGAAGGGTGGATCAGGGATAAATCTACTACAGTAGTTGGTGCCACAGAGAAAGAGGAAAAACGGCCATTTCTGCAACCCCTAGACCTGTGTTTTGGAAACAAAGTATTGACTCATGAATTTTTATATGTCCCAGAATGTCCTCTTCCACTTTTAGGAAGAGATTTACTGGCAAAATTGGAAGCAGTGATAAGTTTTGAGAACGGTGAGTTATTAATGAGAATTCCGGAGTCAAAGATGGGAAAAATCTTAATGATAAAAGAGAAACCAGTCTCTGCAATCCCAGAGGAGGTGGAGAATGCCATAATTCCCTCAGTATGGGAGACGGATATACCTGGAAAATCTAAGTTGGCACAGCCAGTACATGTAGAGTTAAAAGAGGAAGGAAAAACCGTACAGGTAAAACAATATCCCATAAAACCAGAGGCCCGACAGGGGATAGCAAAGACTGTTGATAAATTCTTAAAATATCAAATTCTGGAAGAGTGCGAATCCGAATACAACACTCCAATATTTCCAGTAAAGAAACCCAATGGAGATTACAGGTTAGTACAAGATCTAAGGGCAATAAATGAAATAACCAAAGACATTTATCCAGTAGTTGCTAACCCCTATACATTGTTTGTTGCTGTTGAGCTGCTAGTAGAGAAGAAACCCGGATTCTCAGCATGGCATAGAAAAAAGGAACTTTATTATTTTGAATCTAACCTATATAGACTTTTCAGAGGTCACCCAGATTGGTCAGTCAGAAACCTCCCCCTAGGCCTGATTGGCTAGGCCTGAACTGTCCAAATCTTGAGACACTGTTCTAACAACATCCAAACGTGATCTTTGTTTATAAAACACAGAAGAAGTTCTCATGAAAAAACCTGTGCTAGCCACAACTGTTAACATCTGTAAAAGAGATTTATAAGTGGTTTACTGTAATTGATTTAAAAGGTGCTTTTTTCTGCATACCCCTGGACAAAGTAGGAAGCTGTTCGCTTTTGAATGGGAAAATCCAGAGAACGGAAGAAAGACCCAGCTCACGTGGACTCGGCTTCCCATGGGGTACAAGAACTCCCCCACCTTATTTGGAAACCAACTGGCAAAGGAGCTGGAGATCTGGACCAAAGAAGGGCAAGTACCAAAAGATCGATACCTCCTGCTACAGTATGTAGATGATATACTGATAGCAATGGAAGAAAAGGAAACCTGCTGTCTTGGTTTGAAAGACAGGTGTCTGCCAAGAGAGGTTGAACCCTCCCTTAGGACAGAGAATGTGATTTTTTCCCTCCCTCCGAATTATTTAATTTTGTAAATCAAGGGCTTTCAGGCAAAGGTATGGGAAAAAAGGAATATCAGTTCTTTACTAGTATCTATGAACAAGCAATAACAATAATAGCAACCACAACTAGAACCAGAAAACCAATAGCAGATGACTTGTGAGCTGCTGAGCCTTTTCCCGTGTGGTGTAATCACGGTTGCAAGCAGCAGGGGCGCTGTTGAGCTCCCGGCCGGGCAGGGCAGCTGCGATGACACCCGAGTGGCTGCAGGTGGCGCTGTGGTGCAGGGTCAGGTCAGCCTCAGGCAGCTGGTAATGGCGAAGGGCTGAGAAGCAGGCAGGGCAGCGAAACAGCTCGGAGCGGCAGAAAGCAGGGCAGCAGGGGCAGGCGCCGTCTCTCTCCCCAGCCAGCCAGCGAGGCAGCAAGGATTTCTGCAGTCACAGCAGACGCCGCGGTCTCATGCGACAGAGGGCGGGGGGCAGGCGGCAGAGAGCAGCTGGACTCTCCCGGCAGCAGCCGCGAGAAAACGCAGCCCAGGGAAACGTGCCCTTCCCCGTGGGGAGAAAGGTTGAATCAAAGCTCACCCAGCCAGGAGAAGAGAAAAAAAACAGGGCACAGCTGGATCTCCTCTGGTCGCAGCCGAAAAGCCAAGAGCTCTCCCCTCCGCATCCGAACCACGAGAGACCCCGTTCCAAGGGCCGGCTCTTCCCTTACCCTGCCCTGCCCAAGCACACCCTTTGTCTTTTACAAAAGACTTGATCGCTCTAAACATCTAACTATTTGTTGCTTTGTAACAGGAATGGGAAGAAATTCTAAATGTACTCAACCCCCGACATCATCCACCCCGAATTTTTTCCCATTCCAACATGTAACATTGAGCTTAAACATTTAAATTATATACACACATGCATTACTCTAATTATATACATATATACATACAGATATGGATACAGGCACAGTGTTATGGGCAATTCAACCCCAACTAAGGTCTCCCTGAGGTATGCATCATGTCTCTCCATCCTTTTGCATCACCCACCAGGTACACCCTGGTCCCTGAGCGAAAACAACCCCACGGGTGGGTTTGTCTTTGCTTGAGGCAGAATTAATCCAAACAGTTTTCCCTAGCATGCCTCTCATGTGTACCACTGGAACTTTATCCCCGTCTGCTGTTTGCAGGGGTTCAGATTGGGCAGGGCCAGCTCGGTTGGTGGAACCTCGGATGTTAACTAGCCAGGTGGCCTTGGCTAAATGCTGTTCCCAACCTTTAAAAGTCCCCCCCCCTAAAGCTTTCAAGGTGGTTTTTAGCAGACCATTGCATCGCTCCACTTTGCCAGCAGCAGGTGCATGATAAGGAATGTGGTACACCCACTCAATGCCATGTTCCCTAGCCCAGGTGTTTATGAGGCTATTTTTAAAATAAGTCCCGTTGTCTGACTCAATTCTCTCAGGGGTACCATGCCTCCACAGGACTTGGTTTTCAAGGCCCAGGATGGTGTTACGGGCAGTGGCGTGAGGCACAGGGTAGGTTTCCAGCCACCCAGTGGTGGCTTCTACCATTGTGAGCACGTAGCGCTTGCCATGGCAGGTTTGAGGCAGTGTGATGTAATCAATCTGCCAGGCCTCTCCATACTTATATTTAGACCACCTTCCACCATACCACAGGGGTTTCACCCGTTTGGCTTGCTTGATGGCAGCACATGTCTCACAATTATGGATTACCTGGGAGATACAGTCCATGGTTAGATCCACCCCTCGGTCTCGTGCCCACTTATAGGTGGCATCTCTGCCCTGATGGCCAGAGGCATCATGGGCCCATCGAGCTAGGAACAGCTCTCCCTTGTGTTGCCAATCCAAATCTATTTGTGACACCTTTATATTTGCAGCCTTATCCACTTGTTCATTGTTCCGGTGTTCCTCATTAGCTCGGCTCTTGGGGACATGGGCATCTACATGATGGACTTTCACGGGTAGCTTCTCCACCCTAGCAGCAATGTCCCGCCACTCATCAGCAGCCCAGATTGGTCTTTCTCTACGCTGCCAGCTGGCCTTTTTCCACCTTTACAACCAACCCCATAGAGCATTGGCTACCATCCATGAATCAGTGTAGAGGTAGAGCTTTGGCCACTTCTCTCTTTCAGTAATGTCCAAGGCCAGCTGAACGGCTTTGAGTTCAGCAAGTTGACTCGATCCCCCCTCTCCTTCTGTAGCCTCTGCGACCTGTCGTGTGGGGCTCCATACAGCTGCTTTCCACTCCCTATTTGCCCCCACAATACGACAGGAACCATCAGTGAACAGAGCGTAGCGTGTTTCATCTTGTGGCAGTTGGTTGTAAGGTGGTGCTTCCTCTGCGCGAGTCACTTGTTCCTGCTCCTCTTCATCCATGAGGCCGAAGTTTTCACCTTCGGGCCAATTTGTAATTATTTCTAAGATCCCAGGGCGATTCAGGTTTCCAATATGGGCGCGCTGTGTAATTAAGGCAATCCATTTGCTCCACGTGGCATCGGTGGCATGGTGGGTTGAGGGAACCTTTCCCTTGAACATCCACCCCAGCACTGGCAGTCGGGGTGCAAGGAGAAGTTGGGCTTCCGTACCAATTACCTCTGAGGCGGCTTGGACTCCTTCATAGGCTGCTAGGATTTCCTTCTCGGTGGGAGTATAGTTGGCTTCGGACCCTCTGTAACTTCGGCTTCAGAATCCCAGTGGTCGTCCTCGAGTCTCGCCAGGCACCTTCTGCCAAAGGCTCCAGGACAGACCATTTCCCCCGGCTGCAGAATACAGCACATTCTTCACTTCTGGTCCTGTCCTGACTGGGCCAAGGGCTACTGCGTGAGCGATCTCCTGCTTGATCTGAGCGGAGGCTTGTTGCTGTTCAGGGCCCCAGTGGAAATCATTCTTCTTGCGGGTCACCAGGTAGAGAGGACTCACAATCTGGCTGTACTCGGGGATATGCATCCTCCAGAAACCTATGGCACCTAGGAAGACTTGCGTCTCTTTCTTGTTGGTGGGTGGGGACATCGCTGTGATCTTGTTGATGACTTTGGTAGGAATCTGACGTCGGCCATTTTGCCACTTCACTCCCAGGAACTGGATCTCTTTGGCAGGTCCCTTGACCTTGCTCTTTTTGATGGCGAAGCCAGCTTCCAGGAGAATTCTGATGATTTTCTCTCCTTTCTCAAACACTTCTTCCGCTGTGCTCCCCCACACAATGAAGTCGTCGATGTACTGCAAGTGTTCCGGAGCCTCACCCTTTTCCAGTGCAGCCTGGATCAGTCCATGGCAGATGGTGGGACTGTGCTTCCACCCCTGGGGCAGTCGGTTCCAGGTATACTGCACGCCACTCCAGGTGAAAGCAAACTGAGGTCTGCACTCTGCTGCCAGAGGAATGGAGAAAAATGCATTTGCAATGTCAATAGTGGCATACCACTTTGCTGCCTTGGACTCTAGCTCATACTGTAGCTCCAGCATGTCTGGCACAGCAGCACTCAGAGGTGGAGTCACCTCATTCAAGGCACGATAGTCCACAGTGTCCTAGGTTGCAATATTGATGTAGTTAAGTATTCTATTACCACCAGCTGTGTGTCATTAGCTGCTATCACCCACTCCGGATGACAGGCAATGGGCCATCCGTTAGCTATTATCACTTGCTAATGACCCACCCCGCATGACAGGCAATGGGCCATCAGGGACCCACCGTGTGACTCATGGATTTATCTCATCCCATTGTGGGATGCTCTGCCCAGGAGGGAGGAACCAGGTGTTCCCACCTGGATATAACCTGGCCTTGGAACTGCCTGAGCTAGCCCTGTCTACTGGGTTCCCGGAGGACAAGAGCTACCACTGAATCTTCAGCTGGAGACTAGACCTTCACAGGATCACTGCTTCAACTGGACTACTTGAGTCGGACTGCTACCACCACCCTAACAGGGTGATAGATTGTATCTGACTTTGTCAGTGCTTTTCCTTGTATTATTTTACTTATTTTTAATTTCAATCTTGACTTGTGATCTCCCACTGGTTTGTTTTCAAACCAAGACATATTTTGGCGCCCAACGTGGGGCTCGACCTGGGGAAACTCAGAAATCCTATCACCATGATGCTCAGCTTATCTATATGGGTGCTTTATCTCGCTCTCTATATCTTTCCTCAAATGGGAAACTATCTGCCTGTCGTATTGCTCTTGTTACGATCAGGGCATGGCATGAAAATTGCTGTATTGGTTTATTATGCCTATTGCATGGTAACCTGTGAGGCGATGAATACCATTCGGAATATATACTCGACTTTGTCTGCCTGGCCTAACCTGAGCTGCTTCGTCTGGGACCTCCTCAGCAATCGCACCCAGCCTCTGGGGTTAGGAGGAGAGAGTGGTTTCTTCCAGCATTTCAGGCCAGGCACAGCCATCTTTGACAACATTGAGTTCTCTCTGGATGCTAGGGATGGCATAATGTTTTTGTCAGTTCTATTCTCTTTGACCAGCACTGTGTACCTCATGCTGAGAAACAGAACAATACTTGGTGTTGTACAGCGTCTTCTCGAAGAGGAGGAGAAAAGAAACAAGTCAGCAGGCACCACGTCCACGCAAACTGCTACCAAGAGGAAAGGAACCAAACAAGCAGTCAATGTCTCAACACAGACCATTGCTGAATCAGAGCAGCCAAAGCCAGTAGCGGTTGCCCCCGTCCAGAAAAAGAAATCAAAGAGCAAATCAGTCCGCACAGCGACTGATGAGGATTCGGCAGGACCATCTCACCAAGCAGAAGAGACAGAGCCAGAGATAATCACTCGCTCTCTATCCCTGGGGGAGCTGCGTGACCTACGGAGGGAATTCACCCGGCAGGCGAATGAGTCCATCTCGACCTGGCTGCTCCGCATCTGGGACGCCGCAGCTAATGACACCATTCTGGACGGAAGTGAGGCCAGGCAACTGGGATCCCTGTCCCAGGATGTGGTCATTGACCAGGGGATTGGGAAAACCCAGGAAACTCTCAGCCTCTGGCGGCGATTGCTGGCAAGTGTACGGGACAGATATCTCTGCAAAGAAGACCTCCAGATGCACCAAAGGAAATGGAACACAATAGAACAAGGTATCCGATGCCTGAGGGAATTGGCCGTGCTAGAGATCATTTTCTCGGACAACGAGAGATTCCCCAAGAGCCCAGATAATGTCCGGTGCACTTCACAAATGTGGCTAAGATTCGCGCGGCTCGGACCAGAGATATACTCTCGTTACCTGGCAACATTGCAGTGGAGGGAAGGCGAAGACCAGGTGGGTATATTAACAAACAAACTGAGAATTTATGAGGACACTGTCACCGCTCCACTACGGACCCAGGTCTCATCGGTAGAAACAAACCTGGCCGCGCAAGTCCGGAGCTTAATTGAAGAGAGCCACCAGAAACTAAAGAAAGAGCTCAAAGAAGGATTTTTTCATGCCACACCGAAACCAACCAGAGTCTCTGCCATCAGGAGCAGACGTACTCCAGCCGGGGAAAGAAAACAAACTCCACGACGTGACCTCTGGTTTTTCCTGCAGGAGCATGGGGAAGACATGAGGAAGTGGGATAGGAAACCCACCTCCACCTTAGCAGCCCGGGTACGTGAATTGAAAAAGGAAACATCCACTTCAGGAAGCTCATCTAGGTACAACACTGCCCCAGTCTCTTGTGGACAGAACCCCCGACAGAATGGAAGTGATAATATGACTGATCCTCTTGAAGGGACCTCAGGAACACATTTACAGGAGAAGAACATCGTGCACCAAAAACAGGATTAGGGGAGCCCTGCCTCTAGCCAGGTAGAGGAAAGGGATAATCGGATCTATTGGACTGTGTGGATCCGATGGCCTGGCACGTCTGACCCACAAAGATACACGGCTTTGGTTGACACCGGCGCTCAGTGCACCCTGATGCCATCCAGGTATGTGGGGACCGAATCCATTTGTATTTCTGGGGTGACAGGAGGATCCCAGCAGCTGACTGTACTGGAAGCTGAAGTGAGTTTAACTGGGAACGAGTGGCAGAAACACCCCATTGTGACTGGTCCAGACGCCCCATGCATCCTCGGCATAGACTATCTCAGGAGTGGATATTTCAAAGACCCAAAGGGACATCGCTGGGCTTTTGGGATAGCAGCCGTAGAGACGGAAGACATAAGACAACTGAATACCCTGCCCGGTCTCTCAGATAACCCGTCTGCTGTAGGACTACTGAGAATTGAAGAACAGCGGGTACCAATTGCTACAGCAACAGTGCACCGCCGGCAATACCGCACTGACAGAGACTCTGTGGCCCCCATCCATAAGATGATTCGGGAACTGGAGAGCCAAGGGGTGGTCAGCAAGGCTCACTCACCCTTTAACAGCCCCATATGGCCAGTGCGTAAGTCCAGTGAAGAATGGAGACTGACAGTGGATTACCGTGGCCTGAATGAAGTCACACCACCACTGAGTGCTGCTGTACCAGACATGTAGGAACTTCAGTACGAGCTGGAATCCAAGGCAGCAAAGTGGTATGCGACCATCGACATTGCCAATGCCTTTTTCTCCATTCCTCTGGCAGCAGAGTGCAGGCCTCAGTTTGCTTTCACCTGGAGAGGTGTGCAGTACACGTGGAACCGACTGCCCCAGGGGTGGAAGCACAGTCCCACCATCTGCCATGGACTGATCCAGGCTGCACTGGAAAAGGGTGAGGCTCCAGAACATCTGCAGTATATTGATGACATCATTGTGTGGGGGGACACAGCAACAGAAGTATTTGGGAAAGGAGAGAAAATCATCAGAATTCTCCTGGAAGCCGGTTTTGCCATCAAGAAGAGTAAAGTCAAGGGACCTGCCCGAGAGATCCAGTTCCTGGGAGTAAAGTGGCAAGACGGACGGCGTCAGATTCCTTCTGAGGTCATCAATAAGATCATCGCGATGTCTCCACCAACCAACAAAAAGGAGACGCAAGCTTTCCTAGGCGCCATAGGCTTTTGGAGAATGCACATCCCTGAGTACAGCCAGATCGTGAGTCCTCTCTACCTGGTGACACGTAAGAAGAATGATTTCCACTGGGGCCCTGAACAGCAGCAAGCCTTCACCCAGATCAAAGAGGAGATCGCTCATGCGGTAGCCCTTGGCCCAGTCAGGACAGGACCAGAGGTAAAGAATGTGCTTTACTCTGCAGCCGGGAGCCATGGTCTGTCCTGGAGCCTTTGGCAGAAGGTGCCTGGTGAGACCCGAGGTCGACCACTGGGATTCTGGAGTCGAAGTTACAGAGGGTCTGAAGTCAACTACACTCCCACCGAGAAAGAAATCTTGGCAGCTTACGAAGGAGTCCAAGCCGCCTCAGAGGTGATCGGCACAGAAACACAACTTCTCCTTGCACCCCGACTGCCAGTGCTGGGTTGGATGTTCAAGGGAAGGGTTCCCTCTACCCACCATGCCACTGATGCCACATGGAGCAAATGGATTGCCCTCATCACACAGCGCGCCCGTATTGGAAACCCGAATCGCCCTGGGATTCTGGAAATCATAACAAACTGGCCTGAAGGTGAGACTTTTAAATTATCTTCAGAAGAAGCAGAGGAGAAAGTAGCACGTGCCGAGGAAGCACCCCCGTATAACGAGCTGCCGGAGAGGGAAAGACGCTATGCCCTCTTCACCGATGGTTCCTGCCGAATTGTAGGCGCAGATCGGAAATGGAAAGCTGCAGTGTGGAGCCCCACACGACAAGCTGTACAGGCTACTGAGGGACAAGGTGGATCGAGTCAGGTCGCAGAGCTTAAAGCCATCCAACTGGCTTTGGATATTGCCGAACGAGAGAAATGGCCAAGGCTCTATCTCTACACTGACTCCTGGATGGTAGCCAACGCGCTATGGGGATGGTTAGATCGCTGGAGAAAGGCTAACTGGCAGCGCAGAGGAAAACCCATCTGGGCCGCTGAGATTTGGCAGGACATCGCCGCCCGGGCAGAAAAGCTGACCGTGAAAGTTCGACACGTGGATGCACATGTACCGAAGAGTCGGGCTAATGAAGAGCATCATAACAACGAGCAGGTGGACCGAGCTGCCAAGGTGGAAGTGTCACAGGTGGATCTGGACTGGCAGCACAAAGGAGAATTATTTCCAGCTCGTTGGGCCCATGATGCCTCTGGTCATCAAGGGAGAGATGCGACATACAGGTGGGCTCGTGACCGAGGGGTAGACTTGACCATGGACAACATCTCACAGGTCATCCACAGCTGTAAGACTTGCGCTGCAATCAAACAAGCCAAGCGGGTGAAGCCTCTGTGGTATGGTGGACGATGGTCAAAGTACAGGTATGGGGAAGTATGGCAAGTTGACTACATCACACTTCCCCAAACCCGCCAAGGAAAGCGCTACGTGCTGACCATGGTGGAAGCAACCACAGGATGGTTAGAGACCTACCCTGTGCCTCATGCTACTGCCCGGAACACCATCTTGGGTCTGGAAAAGCAAGTCCTGTGGAGACATGGTACCCCTGAGAGAATCGATTCTGACAATGGAACCCATTTCAAGAATGGCCTCATAAGCACCTGGGCTAGAGAACACGGAATTGAATGGATATACCATATCCCCTATCATGCACCAGCTGCCGGGAAAGTTGAACGGTGCAACGGACTACTGAAGACCACTTTGAAGGCACTTGGCGGGGGAACCTTCAAAAATTGGGAACTGAACTTAGCAAAGGCCACCTGGATGGTTAACACAAGAGGTTCTATCAATCGAGCCGGTCCTGCCGAGTCTGAACCTTTGCACACAGTGGATGGAGATAAAGTCCCTGTGGTACACATAAGAGGTTTCTTAGGAAAGACTGTTTGGATTAGTCCCACCTCAGGCAAAGGCAAACCCATCCGTGGAGTGGTTTTTGCCCAAGGACCTGGTTATACTTGGTGGGTGATGCAGGCAGATGGGGAAACCCGTTGTGTCCCACAAGGAGACCTTATCTTAAGTGAGAACTGTGTAGATGGTAATAGAATAAGGGGTGGATAATGTCCTAGGTTGCAATATTGATGTAGTTAAGTATTCTATTACCACCAGCTGTGGGCCATTAGCTACTATCACCCACTCCGGATGACAGGCAATGGGCCATCCGTTAGCTATTATCACTTGCTAATGACCCACCCCGCATGACAGGCAATGGGCCATCAGGGACCCACCGTGTGACTCATGGACTTATCCCATTGTGGGATGCTCTGCCCAGGAGGGAGGAACCAGGTGTTCCCACGTGGATATAACCTGGCCTTGGAACTGCCTGAGCTAGCCCTGTCTACTGGGTTCCCGGAGGACAAGAGCTACCACTGAATCTTCAGCTGGAGACTAGACCTTCACAGGATCACTGCTTCAACTGGACTACTTGAGTCGGACTGCTACCACCACCCTAACAGGGTGATAGGTTGTATCTGACTTTGTCAGTGCTTTTCCTTGTATTATTTTACTTATTTTTAATTTCAATCTTGACTTGTGATCTCCCACTGGTTTGTTTTCAAACCAAGACACACAGTCAATCTCCATTCTCCGTCAGATTTGTGGACAGGCCAGATGGGGCTGTTAAAGGATGAGTGGGCCTTGCTGACCACCCCTTGGCTCTCCAGCTCACGGATCATCTTGTGGATGGGAACCACAGCATCTCGATTAGTCCTGTATTGCCGGCGGTGCACTGTCGAGGTGGCAATTGGTACTTTTTGGTCCTCCACCTTCAAAAGTCCAACTGCAGAAGGGTTCTCTGATAGTCCAGGCAAAGTGTTCAATTGTCTCACGCCCTCTGCCTCAACAGCAGCTATTCCAAAAGCCCACTTGAGTCCTTTCGGGTCTTTGAAATAGCCGTTACGGAGGAAGTCTATGCCCAGAATACATGGAGCCTCTGGACCAGTCACAATGGGATGTTTTTGCCACTCCTTCCCAGTCAGGCTCACCTCGGCTTCAACCAGGGTCAACTGCTGTGATCCCCCCGTCACCCCAGCAATAGAAATGGATTCTGCTCCCACAAGTCCCGATGGCATTAGGGTACACTGCGCACCTGTATCAACTAGTGCTTCATATTTCTGTGGCTCTGATGTGCCAGGCCATTGAATCCACACAGTCCAAAAAACGCGGTTTTCCCGTACCTCTACCTGGCTAGAGGCAGGGCCCCTCTAGCACTGGTTATCATTCTCTTCCTGGTCATACATTCTAGAGGTTCCTTCAAGGGGATCTGACCCATCATCTTCCCTTCTATTGTACCTAGCAGGTCGGCCACGGGAAGCTGAGGCTACCTTCGCTTTAGCAGAACCCCCTCGGCCAGCGTTTCCCTCCTTAAGCTGACGCACCCGTGCTGCCAGGGCAGTAGTGTGCTTCCCATCCCACCTCCTCATGTCTTCCCCATGGTCATGCAGAAAGAACCACAACTCAGCTCATGGGGTGTACCCTTTCTCCCTAGCTGGGGAACGTCAGGCTCTGGTATTGGGGCCTGTGACTCTCACTGCTGCCACATTGATCCTCCTCATCTCGTCCCTAATCTCCTCCCTCAGGTCCTTCATCTCCTCTCTCATCTCCCTTATCTCTTTTATCTCCTCCCTGAGGTCTTTAACCACAGCAGAGACCTGAGCCTGCATCGGGTCACTGATCACACTTGCATAATACCTGAGCCTGTCAGTTATTGAACCCACCGTCTCTCAATTGTCATCAGCATTAATAGTTGCAAGGAAGGTGGCATGTTGGTCTGGCCCTTGCATTGCAAGGCTCCACAACATTTGCCCGGTGCACCTGACCCTGTCAGGGTCATTTTCGTGCTATCCATCCCTCCCAAAGAGCACCTCCATTATGGCTGCTTCTCTCAGCCGTTGGATCCCTTCCTCAATGGTCTTCCAGGACAATCTACGGTGGGAATCCTGCATTCTGTCTTTGTGGACAAACTTCTCTCTTACACCCATTAAAAGCCTCTCCCAGAGAGAAAGGGGCCCTGTCTCCCTCGTGAACACTTTGTCAACACCCGGGTCTTGGGCCAAGGGTCCCAAATTCTTTGCTTCATTATTATCCAGCTGCACACCTGGGCCCATAAGGTCCCAAACCCGAAGTAACCAGGTTTGGAAAGCTTCGTGCGCCTGTCGCTTAACATCATCTCGCAGATTACGGAGACTATCGAAGTGGAAGGACTCAGTGATGATTATGGGCTCAGACTCCACTGCTGGTTGTGAGGGCAATGGCTCCCCATCATCATTAACTGGGCGTACTGATTTGGTCTTATACTTTGTACGCACCACAGGGGCAACTGCTGCTGGCTGTGGCTGCTCTTGGGATTCAGCTGGAACCTGGATGGTCGTAACATCTGTGGGTTCCACTGCTGCACCATCAGACTCTTTCCCTTTGGGGCGAGGAGAGGGTTTTACACCTGCTAGGGAGATGTATTCCTTCAGCAGCTGGTGTATTCTGTGTATCATCTCCTCCACTAGCACCTCCACCCATTCCGGACGGTTCGTTTCTGAGGCAGGCTGTTGGACAGGGTCAGGCTGTGGGGTATCCCCAGGCTCTGGGACAGCCCTGGGCTCTGTGGCCGCATCCCTATTCCCTGGCACAGCTGTTAGAACGGTTACCCAGGGAAGTTTCACCTTATCCCGGAATGCAAAGTAGGATAGACCTATCAGCCACAGCAACACCAGGCACTGTATGATATCATAAGCATTTAGAGAATATCTAAACCTTTCGAGCATTCGTTGGGTAGGCCCAAAGTAATGAATAAAAGGTTGAGAAAAACCTTCTCCTGGTGTTATCTCCTCACAAAAGGTACCATTACCGAACAAACTCCAAAAACATGTACTGATGGTGTCAAAAAACTGTAACCATGTGCCTGTCGTTAAAATGAACTGAAAGATCCAGAAATTCTTCACCCTATTGGACCATTGTGCAAACTGGATGACAGCCACAATAACCTTAGTTATAGGACCCATGTTTAGGTAGGGAGCTGCAAATGGGAAAAATGTGGTCACAAGTATGTGCCAACCAAACCAGGGTATACTCAACATAGTACCACTTAATGAGGTTTTCATGTTCACCACACTAAGATAGGTCTCACAGAAACTGTTATTCCTTTTTCTTCCAATGCCCTCAGGCCCCACGTTGAGCGCCAAGATCTGTCTTGGTTTGAAAGACAGGTGTCTGCCAAGAGAGGTTGAACCCTCCCTTAGGACAGAGAATGTGATTTTTTCCCCTCCCTCCGAATTATTTAATTTTGTAAATCAAGGGCTTTCAGGCAAAGGTATGGGAAAAAGGAATATCAGTTCTTTACTAGTATCTATGAACAAGCAATAACAATAATAGCAACCACAACTAGAACCAGAAAACCAATAGCAGATGACTTGTGAGCTGCTGAGCCTTTTCCCGTGTGGTGTAATCACGGTTGCAAACAGCAAGGGGCGCTGTTGAGCTCCTGGCGGGGCAGGGCAGGTGCGATGACTCCCGAGGGGCTGCAGGTGGCGCTGTGGCGCAGGGTCAGGTCAGCCTCAGGCAGCTGGTAATGGCGGGCAGGCTGAGAAGCGCGGAGGGCAGCGAAGCAGCTCGGAGCAGCAAGAAAGCAGGGCAGCAGGGGCAGGAGCTGGCTCTCTCTCCTGGCTAGCCAGCGAGGTAGCAAGGATTTCTGCAGTCACAGCATACGCCGTGGTCTCGTGCGGCAGAGGGCGGGGGCAGGCAGCAGAGGCAGCCGGACTCTTCCGGCAGCAGCTGTGGGAAGAACGCAGCCCGGGGAAACGTGCCCTTCCCAGTGGGGAAAAAAGGCTGAATCAAAGCTCGCCCAGCCAGGAGAAGAGAGAAAACAGGGCACAGTTGGATTTCCTCTGGTCCCAGCCAAAAAGCAAAGAGCAGCCATTCCTCTCAGCGTCCGAACCACGAGAGAGCGTTCCAAGGGCAGGCTCTTCCCTTACCCTGCCCTGCCCAAGCACACCTTTTGTCTTTTACAAAAGACTTGATGGCTCTAAAACATTCAACTATTTGTTGCTTAGTAACAGTGATGGAGAGAAATTCTATGCCCTTCCCCAAACTCTGACACCAGGTTATATCCAGGTGGGAACACCTGGCTCCTCCCTCCTGGGCAGAGCATCCCACAATGGGATGAGATAAGTCCGTGAGTCACACGGTGGGTCCCTGATGGCCCATTTTCTGTCATCCGGAGTGGGTCATTAGCAGGTGATAGCAGCTAATGGCCCACAGCTGGTGGTAATAGAAAAATACATCTATATTGCAACCTAGGACCAGCTCTTTTGCTCAGGTTGTTACTATAGCAGATTTCACATTTGCTTGTTATAAATAGCACAGTATCAGTCATTTCTTTTTCTGTTATTACTTTCTTCAGGTGTTCTAAAAGGTTTTTGTTCCTTTATGAGTGCTTTCATGGTCTCGCTGAGGTGGGACCACAATCTGTCCCTCTGGTGCAACAGTCACTCACTTTCTATGATTTCAGCTTTTGTGCCAGAAAGCTGATGGTTTTTCTGATCACAATTTGGGGCAAACCTTGACAGACTAGTTTCCTTCTGTGGCATCACTATTAAGATGCTCCTTTTCTGGTCTTTTTACTATTTTATCAGCAACATGATTCTCTAATTCAGGGGTTGTTTTCTCGTCTTGATGAACTTTGCAATGCATAAAGGCTGCTTTTCTAGACTCCCAAATACTCTGTAGCTGTAGATGCATCTGTTCAGTCGTGTGTTCAATTTCATTACTTTGAACAGTTACCAGTCCTCTCTTTTTTCACATGGTTTCACACAGTTCTAGATCTTTCATTGATGTAATCAGTTCAGCTCTTTGTGATGTTATGTTTGATAGCAAGGATTTTGTTTGGTTTACCTGGTTAGTTTTGACTGAATAACCTGTCATGAAGCTGTTCTTGTCTGTGTGGGGCTCCCAGTCTGAGTCCCCTGGAGGCACATCCCTCAGGTCTGGCTTGCTGGAATAGGCCTCTTCCAAGTTCTGCAAACAGTCACACTTAGCGATATTATCAGTTAGTGCTGAGAACAGAGATGTACCAGGATTTGCAACAAATGTTTTCAGAATAGCATTACCCTGTTCCAATAACATGGCATGAGGTACCTGTTGTTGGTGTTCGCAGAACAGACTTACAGTGAGATAGCTCGTAGATGCAGCACTTTTTGGCTGCCAGTTGAATGCAGCAATTCTTAACTGCTGCCTTCTCCAGTTCTCCAGTTTCTTTGCCAGCTGACTTCTGGATATAGTTGGGCCATTCATTAAACCCTCAGATGAGACTGTTTCTATGCGCTGGCCCTTTTTACATGTTTTAGGATTCTTCCATGTAATAACACAGAGTCCTTCTTTACTCACTGGGATGTAGGAGAAAGTATTTTTAGAATTTAATTCAGCGAACCATCCTAAACTATCTGTTTTTTCTTCTTTTTGCGAAATTCCCATAAATCTTTCTTAGGAGAATTTGACAAATAGAGAAACTGACAAACTGCCCTGTGTTTTTTCAATCCATATTTCAAGAGTTGGAAAAAAGGTCTTATTTTTCTTACTCCTGTGGCACTGACAGGCCTTACAGTACTTTAACTCAGTTTCCCTTTCAAGGTGTTTGTTGAAGTAAGACTTTCTTTGCCTACGACTTGCTCTAAAGGAGTTCGGAAAACGGCTTCCCCTTCCTTGGACCCGGCGCTTCCCTGCTGGGCATCAAGGAGGAGAGGGACAGCCAGAGCAGTCCCGCTCCAGCAGACCCGCGCAGCAGGGCAGGAAACACACACACCCGGAACACTACCGGCCCATGTTCGCTCCCCACCGTCGCTCACAGCTGCTTCCTGGTTGCTCTGAAAAAAAACTTGTTACTATGGAAACTGCGATTGCGCAGTGACGAGAAACTGTGTTCCAGCCCCCACGGGTGACATCAGCTAATCTGAGTGACTCAACCCTACCCCTGCCCCCGCCCACCGTGGCAGCAGAGGCGGCACCGCTCAGGGCGACAACCTCAGCATTAGGTTCTCTGATCGGCTCAACCCCGCCCCTGCCCCCGCCAACTGCGGCAGCAGAAGCAGTATTGCCTGGGGTGATGACGTTGCCACCATCGGGTCCTGCCACCCCGGTCCCCCTTTGGGCCAGAGCCAGCGGGCAAACCAGCTGTCCCCCCACCGCGCCCAGCGGCGGCGGTAAGCAGGCTGGGCCATAGCCGCACAGCAGTGGTGGTTGGGGGAGGGCCCATCACGGCCAGCAGCCCCACCCTCAGACAAGGTATTAGCAAATCCATTTCTACTTCTTTTTTCCTAGAACTAAAATGGGTTTCCTCCTTCTCATTTTTACTACGTGAGGAGACACACCCCATTGTGTACACTTACAAATGGGAAAGATCACAGAAGTAACCCACATAGAGGACTTGAACCTATGTTCAAGGTTGCAGTGCAGGACTTAATTACAATGAGCCACTACTGACCCAAGGCTAAACTTTGCCACTGCAGTACTAACCCTAGCCCTCTCTCAGAAGGACGTCTCCTACACAAAACAAATTGTGAGAGATCTCACCGCTTTATACACCTACTTATGTGCCTCTGTGTTGGGTCATTGGTCTCCGATGCCTTCCAGGCTGCCACTGACCCCGAAGGTGCTGACAGAGGTGGTGATGGTGAGAAAGGAGTGGTCAAATAGATAACCCAAATCTATTATTTCTTTGATCTTTTGCCCCTTCCACCAGCACGGTGCCCATCCAGGGCTGAAGGCTGACAACAGTTCTGGCCTTGTGGATTCCCTTAATCTTATCAAGATAAAAGGGGGCAAAAGGAATCCTTTTGAAATTGAGCACAAGAAATCTCTAATAATATTAATGACTTATGAGAAGTAATTTGTATAACCACTCCTATCCTGGGGAATGTAATGAATCTTCATGAATTTTGCCTATAACACTGTGCCTTTGGAGATACTGAGGTGTGTGTGTTTGGCGGAGAGAATTCCCCACACATCTGATGCATCGAATAAAGCAAATACCCACTTCTCTGACTTGGTCTCTGAAGTGTCTCCAGGCTCGATTGGGGTGAATCAATGGCTAGGTGTTGCACTGGGCCCAGAGAGATTTGCACAGGCCTTCTTTTCCCATCTAGGGTGCCAGAAACTGATGCCTGAAACGAGCTACCTGAAACAGAGGCCAAAACAATTAGGTGTATAAAAAGTGGACACATTTATTCAAGGCCTTCAAGGTACATTCGGGCGAACAAAGTCCCCCTTGACAGGAAAATTAATCCACAAACGCCAGAGGTTTATGTCCAAAAAGTAGACAGAGGAGTCCTGTAACTTTATTCATGAATAAAGGGAGAGGTCATGGGCATTTCCCATGGGGTCTCTCTCAAATTAATAGAGGACGCAGCCTCTTTTATCCTAATTCTCGGCTGCAGATCCCTCTCTCTTTCCCCATGGGCTGAGGTACTTGAGAGGTACAGACTTCCCGGAATGCCTAATTAATATACATCCCCCCCAATACAGACACCCTCAATACACATTCCCCCTTTTCTTCTTCTTCTTATGTCTCTGTTCTTGTAGTTCATTAACACAGCCTTGGGTAAGTCAAATTAGGGGAATTCCTATGGAAATCCTACCTATTGTTTCTTCTATTTCTCAGTATCCATGTTATCTTACCAGCAGACTCAGGTCTTATCTTTACCAGTCATTTGTCTGTAAAGACACTCCCTTATTCCCTTCACCCTTGGGGACTACACCCAAAATGGATGCCAGGTCACCAGCTCTTTACCTTTTATAAGTTTAGTCTTATTAGCATATTGGTCCCTAGTTCTCCAATCACACCTTCAGGCGGTGATATTGACTGCCCCAGGCCCTGCTCCCCCATTTCCACTGTTGTTTACATATTTTTGGGCCCCAGGGTAATGAATGTGTCCCTGAATCTCTATCCAGAGAGCTTTGTTTTGGTTAAATGTGTTGGAAACAGAGGTTTTCAGCATTCTGTAAGAGCACAGAACTACACCAAGTTACAGACGCATGAAGAGAAAAAAAAACCAAAAATTTTAAGGCATCATTTAGCCAGCCAGCAGCACCTGGCACTGCTCCAGGCAACATAGTAGCATTTTAGCAAGACTTGAGTCATACATTAAATAAAACATCCCCTTCCCTTCACAAATGAACCATCAGAGCTGCTTTTATGTTTCAGTGTCATGTCAGGGGATGATCTCCACTCAATATAATCAAGGTGAGATAGAGGTGTTTTAAGAATGATGGAGCAAAGGTATGTCTTTGCTTCTTCACTGATCTAGATGCTTTACTGGATGAAAAGCAGCCCTCATCAAAGAAATGGGGCAGTGACTGGAAAAGAAAGGAAGCAAAGAACTGGATTAACATAAAACTGAAGAATTATCTTTTCAAGTCCTCAGTTAGGAACACTGCTTTCTGAAAAAGCAATCCAATGCGAGTCAGTATTTCCAAAAGCAGATGACCAGTTGAGGAGAAAAGCTCCATTTCCAAAGGATTCTGACCACATTTTAGAGCCAAATTCACATTAACTTTTCATCAATCTAAAGCTTCAAATTCTTTCTGAAAATGGGATTTGGGTGCATTTGAAAAGGTTTCCATGAATCTTGTTTGGTAACCTAATGACATGCTGGCAAACTATGTGCTTCATATTGCTTCAGCTACATATAGTAGTATTGCCTGTGGAACATCTGTAGTATTGGACCTTATCAGCAAAATATATCAATTGGCAAAGGAAAAAAAAGGGGTCAGATTCAGCATCATATCAAGTCTTTAGTATGAGGACCATAATGAATATTTACCCCAGCAAGGATTAGTCCTTACAACCTGCCTTGCACCAAACATACCAACCTGTAAGGAGTTTGGGCAGAGGAAGGACATTTATATTTGTCTGCAAAATTCAAAATGCCACTTGAAAATCTGGTCCCCAAAATCTCAATCTGAGTCAAATTAATGGCCAATGAGCTTGAAAAAAGCTAAATAGTCATGTCTGGTACACTGTTCATGGTGCAGATATAGAGGTACACATGTAAGCATTGACATATTTAATTTTTCTATAAATATAAGCGTTTAAGTGCTTTGACAGAACACAATTTATGGAAGAAAATTATTTAGGGGGGCTAGAATCTGGAAAATAATCTTTTGGAACTGATTTAGAAGGCCAGAGGTTGTGTAAACATAGGGTTAAAATGTTTCTAAAATCGGGATAGTTAAGAATAGGCTTTGGGAACGGGAGTAGGTAAGAACTGCTTGTACAGGGTCAGGTTGACGTGAATATGAAGATTGCTTAGAAAATATCGATTGTTTATGTTAACTGATGAGGATTCACACCTGCGAAATAAATCAGAAATATTGCAGGAGGAGGGGGCTTAAAGTCATGCTTGGGAGAAAACAATAGAACAATGTTAAGTTGATGATTAACATATGATCATTCCATGTTAGGTAAGGGAAGGTATAAAATGTATTCACTTCAGATTGATGTTGAAGTCAGGTTTGGGTAGATGGTCACCCCGGCTTCCCGAGCTCGAGAATAAAGGCACCTGCATATAATCATTCAGTGATTATGTGTTTTCCATGCTAACAGTTGGATAATGATTTACTAAGAACTGCTTGCTGAAGACAATGTATCATTTGCTTAATGATTTTGTGCCTACCTAGCAACAGGGAGGATACAGGGAAGAAAGCCAAATAATTGAGAAAAACTACTGAGCGTGACTGAACGTCCTGCTCTCGGACCCCAGAACTGGCTCAAGTTAGTTCTAAGGTTTGGATTTGGACAAAGAACCAAGAGAGCATGCCCAAGGAGACAAGGTGAAGAGTCCATCTGGAGGAATACCCCGGTTACTGCCTCCCACGACCACCGCCTCAATTAAGTAAGTGACATTGCACTTGCGCCAGCATATTTAAATGAACTTTGAACTCATTATAATACTAAGTAGGGATAGGTAATGAATATGTATAGGGGCTTTGTGTAACTTCATGCATATGTAACCCGTAACCTAATATAAACCTAGTGAAGTGCTGCTGAGGCATGCATGCCTTTGGAGTGGCTACCCCCCATGCACCCCAGCTGGAATAAACGCATACCTACTTCATAACTATTTGAGTTGTGGAGTCAATCCGTGCCTCAAAAATTTCTCAGTGCTTGTTCTAAGATATGGATAGATTGAATTTTTGCCATTATTTAATTCGTCCCTGAAGACAGTGCCATTTCAACTTTCTCCACTTCTATTTGTGTCTATAATGCTTCTCTTTGACTTAGTACACAAAGTCTATGTGGCTTTGGTGAAATATCTGTATGGGCTACACCACATCTGCCTGATATAATTTTTTTCTCCTTCTCAGGCTTGAAGCACAGACAGTTCAGCAGATGATGGTGGGGAGATGAAGGAAGCAAATAAAAAATCTGCTACACTAAGCATGAGGCTGCACATCTTGTTCAAAGAGCTGTGTAAGGAATAGGTGCAAATTCAAAGACAGAGAAGAAAACAGTGGCTTGGAGCATGTGATTCACCCCAATTGAGCCTGGAGACACTTCAGAGACCAAGACAGAGAAGTGGGTATTTGCTTTATTCGATGCACCGGCTGTGTGGGAATTGTTTCCACCAAACACACACCTCAGTACCCCCAAAGGCACAGTGTTATAGGTAAAATTCATGAATATTCATTACATTCTTCAGGATAGGAGTGGTTATACAAATAATTTCTCAGAAGTCATTAATATCATTAGCATGTGCACCATGCATTCTCTGTATGTTGTGGTGGTCTTTGGAGACCCCCAAAGACCTCTCCAGGGTGAAGGTTCTTCATGGGATGATTCAGCGGTTTCTGTGCTGGTTTCAAATGCATGCTTGTACATCTTAGCTGATAAGCCATCAGGCCAGAGCTGTTACCTACAATTTGAATTTGAATTGAGAGTTCAGCCTTCAGCCCTGGACAGGGGCTGTGCTGGTGGAAGGGGGGCAAAAGCTCAGAGAAACAAGGATGATTGAAGTGCAAATAGATTTGGGTTTTCTATTTGACCATATCTTTCTCAATATCTGAACTTAACATGAGCAAATTCTCAGTGGGGCAGATTGCAGTGAGAAATAAAGAGCCATTTTATTTTATCAATTTATTTATATTGATGAGTACTCCTAGGGATTTTGCATTTCTCCAGTGGTCAACATGTCTTAGGACCCTACAGTTTTGGTTCCTTAGAAGCTGAGTTAACTGCTGTCTTTCTTGTTGTGTAATAATAACTAATGCCTTTATTTCTGTTACTAACTAAACTTAAACATAGTGGTGAAATAGCTGATATGGTTATTTTAGAATACTTGTGGTTAACTTACAATATCTGAACCACCTGCTTGGTTGGATAACATCCAAAGAACGGTGTGATGAAGACCCCTGCCACTGACATTTCAACTATCAGCAACTGTCATCTGCAAAGACCACGGAACAGGGCTCAAGCTGGGGGTCATAACACCACTGACCAAAACCACAGCCAAGAGGATGGCCCATGCTCTAAAAAGGCAGACCAGAGGAGGGGCCATGCTAAACAGTTCCTGGAACATGCAAACTAGTTTGGGGAAAGGTTTCAATATGTATAATTGCTTATGAATATGTATTAGGCTGATGTAATAAGAAAGGTATTTAAAGAGTGTCTCCATCAGTGACAGGCGTTTGCTGTTACTTTGCTTTATTGTCTTTGTCCCCTATTGTCCTTTATTAAACTTTTAAATTTTAACAGGAGAGTGAAACCTTGTTTTTCACAGGTACTTAAGGGAGACAAAAGATATACCCATGGGTGGGGGCGGGGAGGAGAGCACCTGGCCACACTTCTCTTATCTGAGTGCTTTCTCTCAGAGGGGCAGAGATCCCACTAGACTTGAGCCAGGGGTAGGGGCGGGGCACAGCCCCTACCTCTCTTGCTCTGGACATCGCAGGGGACAGTGGAGGTGCTGTTTTCCTGCGAAAGAGTTCGCTGCAACCGCTGGAGCCCAACTCTGTACTGCCTCTTCCTTACTGGGTGATCTTTTGTTTCTAAGAGCAGCTGTTGAACGGGGACCTTATTAACATCCAACTTGACTGGGAAGGACCTTTACCATCCACTCGAGTGCCTCAGGGGAAAACCCGGGACCCTGACCCTCTTCCCCCTCCTGGAATGTGCGTCTCCCGGCTGTGTGCCGCAGCTGTTATGGAGAAGCCCGGCTGCTGCTCCCTAGCTCTGTCGCTTTTCTGCCACTGCCTCGGGTTCGTTTCTGTTACACTGTAACCCCGCACTCCCCGTCTGCCGGGACAAACTGCAGCTCCTGCAACAGTTGTGGTGTTTCTGCCACCTTTTGTTTGCTACTCCGAGTGAGCCAGCCCTGCCGTTCCAGCTTGCTGCTCTGAGGTTCCTGCTGCATCCTGTCCCGCCATACAGCCCGCCGCCATTACTGCCTGAAGGAGGCTCGCCTGGCCTCGCTCCACAGCGCCCCCTGCAGCCGCGAGAGAATCATCACACCTGCCCTGCCGGGAGACAAACAGCGCCCCTGCCGGCCGTTACCATAACTGCACCAAAGGGGAGGGTGCCTGGCAGCCCAGAGAAGGCTGTTGGTGGGTTTCTGGTTTTGGTTGTTGTTGCTACCGTTGTTGTTGCTTGTTTGCCTCGTTATAAATACTAGTAAAGAACTGTTATTCCTTTTCCCATATCTTTGCCTGAAAGCCCTTGATTTCAAAGTTCTAATAATTCAGAGGGAAGGGGGGGTCATATTCTCTATTCTAAGGGAGGTTCCCATCTTCGCTAGCAGATACCTGTCTTTCAAACCAAGACAAATTAATAAGCCCAGCAGTAAAGCACAGTGCACATTGGGTAATTATTATATCTGGAAGTGGTTGCTGCATTAATTCATAGCAGTAGCAAGTAATACAGCCTCACCTAATTTCACTGCTTCTTGTATGAAGACCATGTAAACAGAATTTATGCACTCTAATATGTCAGAATTTTTTTTTCCTTTTTATTAAGAGTGAATCACTGTAAAAATATTTAGAGTTCTCTTAGCTCATTTAGCTTTGTGACAATTTGGGACCCTTTGTAAACAAAAAGTGGCTGAAAACAGCTTGTCCACGAACTGTGAAAGCACGGTGTCTTATTTGCCACTCACTGAGATGCAGTTGGTATTGCAGGATCAGCACGTGGCTGATACCAGTGAGGGACCCCATTTGCAGCCTGCATCCTGCAAGGCTAAGCCATTGCAGAAGATAAGTAGAAGATTTGGACTCATTGCTGACATAACTGAGACTCATAAAAATCAGATGTTTTCAAAGCTGTATCTACAGCTTAAGTTAACTTTAAAATATTACAAATTTAACATTGCTTGCTTTAAAGAAAAATGTGGTTTAGTAGTATAAATATGATTTTCCTTAAAAAAACCCCAGACATTTTAAAATAGCATGCCATATACACTACCGATAATCTCAGAACATTTCTCCTTTCCATTCTGAACTAGGGAAGCCAGAAGATTTCTAAAGGCTCTGCATGCTTGGAGATCCCTCATGTTTATTGAAGAGAGGCTATTGATGGTCAAGGCCAAAGTGGCACTAACACTCAAATTCACACTTGCTTTATATGTTGAAAAATGAGTAAACTTGTCATGGCCCCAAAAAGACCATTACTATAATCAGGGGAGGCTCCAAACAGTACAATCCAGTTTCTTCAACACTTGCATAAGGTTTTAACTTTTTTAATAAATACAAGAAGCCTGAGCGAAAATAGATTAATTTGGAGTAATAGGTAATATCAATTAAATCATATAAATGCAAAGATAATGCAGGAAAACCTTACATGTATGGTTTTCAGAAGCACTGGCTAGGCTTTCATTTGCTTCAGGATTATGGTGACAGATGTTTTTAAATTCAATATTTAATGTATTTTTATTATCTCCTTTACATCTTACTCGGAGTTTCATCACAGTTCTCTAGGAAAGATGTATCCTGTTCATACAGAGGGCTTTGTTTATCTTACTGAAATCCAAAGAAGCACATTTCAGATTAAAGAATACAGCCAGAGCTGAGTATTGCACAAAAAGCCAAGGTAGCTTGGGAAGGTGGTGCCTTAGGTGAGTGACTTGAGTAACAGTGATTCTGCAGTTCAGGAACGAGGCACATTGGCCAAGATGAAAATGAAGGGTGGGCTAGCATGGAACACTCCTATTCCCAAGCTGTTGTCTATGTGGAGACTCATATTTACATGGAGGCTTAATGTCTGTCTCCTCCACCCTTGAAAACTCTTCTAGTTACCTTCTGGAAGCTGCATTTTAGATACAGTCACTTCATTTCCAAGTATTTGCTATTTTTACAAAGTTGAACAATTACACAGGAATAAAATCAACTTATTCTGGAGTTACCATAGCTGCTTAAGAAAAGCTGTTCAATAATACTGTTATGCAGGCCAGCCTTCTGCAAAAGTCTGGAGAGTGTTTTAGTTATACCAAACCAGTTTTGAGAATAAACTGAAATGTTCAGATGACAAGGTGCTATCTACCCAGCCAGGAGACATATACTAGGTAATAACAACAATTTAATTGTACATGTGTAAATATATTAATATATTAATATAATAATATAATTAATATTAATATATTAATACAATAATATATATTGTGATTCTGAGACTTAATTCTTCAAACAAAGAGAAATGGAAAAGGGAAAATAAACCCTTCTAGGAGCAGAGTGATTAATAGTGCAAGAGTTTTGCCGTTCCCCGGTCCTCTTCCATGGCTGTTTTCACTTTGCCATCACCTGGGTTTAGTCCTTTCAGTGCTATGGAGAACTGTAACTGCAGTTCTAGCCCAGACAAACCGATTAATTTCTCAGCCTTTCCTGTGGCAGCTTGTGGGATGTAATTAACAACAGATAGCAACAGACAACAGATGAGATGCAGTTACACACAGAGGCTTTAGAAGATGGAATAGGATCCTGTAACAACAGTTATTAAAGGGATTTTGTTTCTTTCTGGACCGGAACAAGGGGTAATAATTTTAAACTAAAAGAAGGTAGATTCAGGATAGATATAAGGAAGAAATTCTTTATTATGAGGGTGGTGAGGCCCTGGCACAGATTGCCCAGAGAAGCTGCGGATGCTTCATACCTGCAAGTGTTCAAGGCTAGGTTGGATGGAGCTTTGAGCAACCTGGTCTAGTGGAGGGTGTCCCTGTGATGCCAAAAGATTGTTGCTTTTTATATTTTTTTCATATATTTATAGCTCTGTAGACAATTATTGTATAGTTATATAATTTCTTAACTTGCTTCAGTACTTTTCTGTAGCATTGGGGAAGCAAAAGCAAGAGACCCCCTTGAGATAGTGTGCAGGGATCTCTTTTATTAGCAAGAGAGCAAGTCTTTTATAACTTTCATGTTGTGGGCTAGCAACGGATTGGCTGTGCAGCTGTCAATCATGTGCATTCCCATCCAATCACCATGCAGTGTCCACTCGTCTCACTGACCAATCACTGCCTCTCGCAGGAGGAATTTGGGTGGACCTAACAGCCATCTCCCACATCTCCCCCTTTTTTGTTTATTCCATAAAAACACAAACCGTATCCCAAACCTGAGGTTATTTAAAAAATCTGAGCAAATTAGGCAACAATATTTTAAAAACATTAACTTGATCAATATGCACATAATACCAATCAGGATGGGGCAACAAACAGTTGCACACACCACAAAAGAACCCATTTCACGTGGTGACCTGTGGAGATATAAGCATAACCTCTGCCCCATGTTAGTAGATATAGATGTCTGTTGCGGTGGCTTTAGCTCAACTGAGCATCCCTAGCAGTGGCATTGCCCCACGGGATGAGTCATGGGAATAAAGCAACCCTAAAGGGGGTGCTCCAAGAGAGCCTTGAAGTAAAGCTATTGGCCCACCTCATCTCCCCTCCCATATTAATTCTGGAAAGTTCTCCTTTGTCTGCCTTTGCCGTGTTCTCTGATTGGAAAATTTAAAGTTCTGTATCCTCCCTCCTTGTTCCCCCATAAGATGAAATTATTGTCAATCCAGAGTTCTATGTACCCCGTTGGTTCTCGATTTCTCCCCTCCCTTTTTCCCCTGCTTTATAAGCCGCAACACAACGCAGAAACCCCGCTTTTAGCTCGCCGATCCAGCCCTATTCCTCCCCTCTTCCATCTCCCCTTACCTTTTAATAAATCCCCTGGACTGCTGGGCTGACTGCCTGCATCTCCCGTGTCTGCTTTCGATCCCTGATTTGCACCGCTCCTCCGGGAGCTCTGCCGAGCTCCGGGTCGCCCCGCTTCCGCCCGAGAGCGGGCTGCCTCGCCGGGCTCCGCTTAAGCAGCCTACCCAATCCCGAACTGAGTTTGGGGGTCCGGGACCCCTTTAGATGTCCTTTCCATTGCCCTGTTAACAGGTTTTTACCGGTGGTCTGGGATGAGCCTTTGTATCAGAATATTGACTCTCACATGCTCTTTGGCCAACCTCATCTCGATTTAGAAAATTAAGAACATACAAGGCCTTTGCCAATCTGTTGCAGTGGATGAGACCACCTTGGGAGCTGCCAGGGAGCTGAGGTGTCCCGAGGCAGCAGAAACACGATGGTGGGAAAACTCTGACCTCCTTCAGAATTGAATGGTCCCTCCCTAGGCTATGTAAATCCTCCTATGCTGGTTGGCTGTAACCTGATCCCTCACTCCACCCCTCCCTTCTCCCCATTAGTCATTGTATCCCCCCGCCTTCTCCCTGCCCCTGTGCCCTCAGACTATTGGTCCTGTATCTCTACATCAGTAATGACTTGGAGGTACTCCCTCCTCTTCATCATTTGACCCCCTTCGGGAATAAAGATCTCTGGAACATCCACATGATTGAGCGCTCTGGATTCTTTGTCTCTGGTAAAACGCACGAGCTATCCAAAGCTCCCTGCGTGAGTGTGTGTGTGTGCCTTCCACCGGCACGGGTGAGAGAAAGGTCTGCCTGCACAGTACCAAAGCAGTACCGACCGAAGTGATCTCACAAAGCCATAGAGATGCTTTTGGTAAACAAAGAGGCCTAGTCCACTCCACCACCCCCCTCTGCATTACCAATCTGTCATGTGGGCCCCCCTACTCCCCCTCCTTTTGTTTTTCAAGTATCCTGTGGGTATGTTCGACTATTGCTTGCCCTGTGGGAGAGCGGGGAATACCTGTGTTGTGGGAGACACCTCACTGTTGTAAGAAATGATGAATTCCGAGGTGTAAGATGGGCTATTATCAGTGTTAATAGCGTTTGGGAGACCTAAAATGCTAAAGCAAGTTAGCCAGTGTCAAGTGACATCAGGGGCCTTCTCTCCAGTATGTGTGGTTGCCATTAAAAATAACTCTGTAAAAACAAAAAGGGGATAAGAGAGCTCTCTAAACAAATGCAGAATCATTTACAATATTAGCAGTTTCTGTATTATTCAACTAAAATCTGTACCAAGGCATCCCCCGGCCAGATCTCTTGTTTGGCTCTGGAGCGTCTGCAGCCACTCCCTGCCTTTTAGAAACAACCATGCTAATACTTGAAAAGGATAAAGCAGCAAAGGTTGAAACTTCAGGATGCAAAGGTATGGTAAAGAAAAACAGTCTTTCAGATTTATAACTACTAGAAGCTGATTGAGAGGAATCAATGTAGGTCCAAATTGGCCTAAAACATGCCTTCCCCATAACGTATATGGTATGTTAGCACTAAATGGTGCAATCTGAGCAGTTTGCCCATTCCTCCTACCCTGATTTAGGGTCGAGGTGAGGTTGATTGTGGGCCAATCAACAGGAAATTCATTGCTTTTCATGATGGCGACATCTGCTCCGGTATACCTTTCTGCTATCTA